>NW_017731542.1:1746152-1753609 GCF_001890085.2 Hipposideros armiger | reverse complement strand
AGTAGCAATTTAATATACTTTTTATTTAGGGCGATAAGGATACACGTGATAACTTTTAAAATTGAGAATAATTGCCTCTGGGGAGTGAAATGGTTGGGGAACAGGCCTGGTGCATTGAATTCCTGTTTTTCACAATGGCTTTATAGAGCTATTTGCATGGATGACTGATACATTTTAAGAGATTAAAAAAAAATGATTCCTGTAACACTCAGATGCCACCACACTGGCTTCACTTCTCTTGCTTATTTTCCCTCCTGTGTAGGACAGAGCATATCTGGCTCAGGAGTCTTTGAGATGTACATACAGAGTTTGCAACTGGGCATCCACTGGAAGGACGGTGGCAGGTAACAGGGAGTGGAGGGGAGGTTTCTGGAGGCACCTGAAACTCCTTGAGCGGAAGTGATTGGCAGAGATCACAGCTGGCCTGTTAAGTCATTTGCAACAGGGTTAAGGGGCAGTCCCCTCTTTGATCTTTAGTAACAGTGCTAAGCAGCCAATTGAAAGGACTTTTAGACAGAGCTCTAAATGGAAGTCTACAAGTATTACGGGTTTACAAGCCTTTTGTGTCAATAATGTGAATTTTCTCATTGTGAAAAAGCACACACAGCTCTTGGTGTGATGGGACCAATAGTCCACAGTCCCAGGTTATTTGCCTCCAAGAGGGGAAAAATTGGTAAATACACGATGAGCATTAAGCAGGCTTCAGGACTGTAATTCAGAAATGTGGCAGAGAGTCTCCTGATCCACCCACTGTCCCTTCCCTCACTGTACCTCAATCTCTCATCTCACCATCCACAATTGACCCAAATCCTTGCTCCAAACCCAGAGGAAGAGGAACTCCTAAGGATTGAGCTTTCCACGCATGAGCTGATCCCACCTCATCTCTGAATCCTGCCTTACAGTAAGGGAGGGGGGAGGAATTTGTGTGACCTTGACCAGATTTACCCAACCGAGGATGGCTGGGCCTGAAGACAAGAACAAATACAATTTGACTATCACCTTCAGATAACTTTCCTTTTCTTTCTCTCCTTTTTATTCCTTTTGGTAAGGCAAATTTCTACGGTTAAGAATTTATAAAAAGTTGGCAGAATTCACTGTATTAAATTTTAAAACTTAGATCTCAGTCAAAGAAAAATATAGCCAAGATAAAAAGAGCAAATAGGCTAAAAAATCATTTGCATCAAATATGACAATATTAATATCTTTATAAAGAATTCATCTGAATTGCTTAAAAATATAAGACACTATTAAGGATAAGTATTGGAAAGGAAGGGAGGAAATATGTTAATAGATAAATAGGTCATTTACAATAGATGAACCATAAACAAACGTGGTAAAAAAATTAAACTACTAATCAAACAAACATAAGTAAAAACAACAATGAAGTAACATTTGTTGCATATGAAATTAGCTAAACGTATAAGATGACAGCACCCAATTTTGAGACGAATATGGTGACAGTTGTACTCATTGATAATAGCTGGTGGGCACTAAATTAGGATAACCTTTTTTGAATGCAATTTGGTGATATGGATCAAGAATCTAAAAAATGGACGTCCTTTGAGCTAAAACTTCGCTATTGAAAACCTTTGTTTAGAAAATATTTCAAAGTGGTACATGAGTATCCTGAGAATCAACAAGCAAAAATTTCAAGTCATAAAAATGTTAGTATAGAGATAGTTACATAAAATGTAACACATCCAAGCAATAGAAGGGTGTGTCCTATTTTTTAAAAAAATAAGTGTTCTTGAAGACTGGTAACAAGAAGTCAGAACTAATGGCATAAAATGAGGAAAAAGCAAGATTTACAGTATATGCACATGGGACTTCCGGTCAAGATGGCGGAGTAGGTAAATGCTGTGCTCACTTCCTCCTGTGACCACCTCAAAATTATCAGAACCACCACATGTGAGAACCACCTGAATACTAGCTGAACAGAAGTCCCATAAAGAAGGCTATACAGAAACTACCTTGAGACTGGTAGGAGGGGTGGAGACATAGAACAGGCTGGTCACACACCCGCATGTGGTGGTTAAAAATCAAGAGGGATACTTAGCCCTGGAGGACCCCCTAAGGGGCAAGGTGTCCCAGCCCCACGCCGGGCTCCCCATCCCAGGCACCAGTGCCAGTAAAGGAGTCCCCATAATCTCTGGCCATGAAAACCAGCAGAGATTGCATCTAAAACAAAGGGTTGAGGGAGCCTGAGAACACAGCTCTTAAAGGGTAAGCACACAGACTCACAAAATCACTGGCTTGACACCCCAGTGCAGGAGCAGCAGCTCAAGAAATACCAGAGTCACGTGGGGAGGAACTAAATTGACTAACTTCAGGGCGGGGCTGGAGGGAGGCATCAGGCCAACTCTCCAGGGATGGAAGTGCTGGCAGATGCCATTGTTCTCTGTTCTTTTTTTGAGCTTTTCTTCCTGCCACCCCGTTGGCCTGATGCAGGCGGGGGGCCAAGTCTGTGCTCTGCACTAACCTGGGTGCCACTGTTACCCCCACATGACTGAACTCGCTCACCTGGCCTAAGCCTCTTCCAGCAGCTCCTTCAGCAGCACCCAAGCAGCCTGCTTCAGCTCATGCTGCAGACTGCCTCAAAATTTCTCAAATACTCACAAACCCCAAACAAGCAGTGGCCAGCCTCGGTGTGCCTGGTAGCTCTCGCTAAGCAGCCCCGAGCCCAGCACAAGTGGCGACCAGTTTCAACTTGCATTATAACTCCCGTCACATGACCCCAAAACTGACACAAGTGGCAACCAATCTTCACCTAAAACATAACTTCAACTAAGTGGCCACAAGGCCAGTACAAGTGACAACTGGCCTCAGCTTGCATCTTGGTGCCCACCAAAAGGCCCCAAGCCCGGCATCGGTTCACAGCATAGCCTCTCCCAACCACCTCCAAGCCCAGCACAGGTGACAACCAATGACAGATCACTTTTCAGGAGCTACCAGGTGGCCCCAAGCCTGGCACAAGTGGTGGCTGAGCTTGGCCTGCACCACAGTCACTCCCAAGAGGACCCAGAACCAACACACCTAGTGTCCAGCTTCAGACACACCCGACCACCACCCAACCAGCTCCACAAACGATACACCCAAAGTCAGGCTTGGCTGGTACCAGAGCCCCACCAAAGCGGCTCCTGCTTCATGGGGTCACCCTCCCTGCCCCCCCCAAAAGAACATCTTGTCCACCATAATCATGACCAGATCTCACAGCCAGTCAGCCTGAGGATCAACCACACCCACTGATGTCCCAACAGGGATCAAGGCTCAATGCCAACAGGAGAGCACACACAACCCACACAAGGGACACCCCTTTGTGTCCTTCAGACTTGTGTGTTAGGAAGATTGCTGTGCAGGGTTACTCACATGTGGTGTGGAGATGGACTGGACAAAGCAAAGAATGGAGGGGGCAGGAAGACCAGTAAGGAGCCCCACAAGTTTACAGTAAGGGCCTTCTGACTAAAGGCGGAGTTGTGGAGAAGCAGGATGAACTGACAGAAGCAATCTCTCTGTAGTGGAAATGGTGAGGTGCATCTGGGAGAGAAATGATTGGCCTGGAGAGTGGGGTGGGTGGGGATGTTCCTGAGCATGGCCATGGCATCCACAGGACAGAAAATAGACCGTTCTTGCGCAGGAGGAGGGCTCATAGTGCTGAATACAGAACCACATTTTTGGGGGGATATAGTGAGAGTGTGAAGAGTTCACTCCTACTGGTTCAGTTTTATCCAGGTAGCAGGAGGAGAATCATGTGCTGCGAGTAAAGACAGTGAGCTGGTAGAGGAAGCCTGAGGGGAGCTGTGAAGTTTTGGCCAAATGCGTTGGAGCTAGTGATGTCTAAACACAGAATGAATGGGCCGTGGGAAGGGCCGCCTGTGGTTGGGGATCATGAATTTGTGATGGCACCAATTGGTGCAATTGTGTGACTTTCTTCCAGAGCATTCAGTGGCCAAGGCCTAGCTCCCGGGAAGGCAGGTGAAAGGTGCCTTCATCTCCGTTCACCATAGCTGAGGACTAGAGGACATGAAGGACCAGGGCCCGAAGACTCAAAGCAATGGGCCAGTCATTGGGCTAGACCGGGCAGGAAGGGTGCAAAACTTGTGGGCTCTCGGACACTTGGACTGGAGGTTTGGATAAACCAAAGAGGGAATGTGGAAGGTGTGAGAGCCACAAGGAGAGGAAGTGTTGGGCCAAGAAGTGTTAGGGGTCTGGTGATTATCTCTTCAGAGCAGTCAGCAGCCCTGAGGCTGCAGTGGACGTGAGTGGTTCATGTTCAGAGGAAGTGAAAGTCAGAAATCAAAACACAGGGCAGTATAAAACCAGTGTTTGCAGTAACGGAGTGCTATTTTGGCCCATGATGTGTTCTCTTTGGAATACATATATTTTAGCTGTTTTATTATTATTTGCAGACTAATACAATTTTCCACACTAAAATATGTTATTGCTGATGTCTTTAGAGAGCTTCATTTTTTTTTCAAAATACTCAATTATTTCTCCTATTCTGTAGAGTCAGAATCTATGGGGGTGGGGGATGGAGGTGGAGTCTTCTGATTGCTTCCCTAACCCAACTTCTTCAAACCTCAGCCTGCATTTGGGAGGCTTCAGCTTAATGCCTTGATGGATTTCATCACAGGAAGCTTTGGGCTCCAAAACCCTCATTGGGTACTGCTCAAACAGTCTTGCCAAGTTTTCAGACATTTCTGTCTCCAAAGAACTGACAATAAATCAGAGGAACCATTATTGACTCAAGCCCATGGAGGGACAGCCCCTGAGGTTTCTTCCTTCATGAGCTCACCCTGAGTGCACCCCTCCATTCGTTCTTTTAGTCTCCAGATGGCAATCTGCTCTTTTTTTGAACCATCTTTTCTCATGCTTCAGGATTTTTTTACTGACAAATCATCACTTCAAATATGACCAAAACATGTTGATGTTTCATTAAAAATAGCAATGAGAAGATGAAAATGTTGGTTTTTTCATCCCAACTTAAAAAAAAAAAAAAGTCCAAATAGGCTCCGTCTCATGGCCTTGGGAACCCGGTCAGCTGTAAGAGCCAAGGCAGAGCTGACAAGCCTGTCTGTGGGATGATAGCAGCCTGTGGTGCTGGCCAGGCGTGAGTGGAAACTGAGTAGTGGCCACAAAAGGCCTCAAAGGTTGGCCTTTACATTAAGCCCCTTTCATATTTTCTACCATGAATAGTGCCCAGGTCATTTGTGTCACATTTGGAATTATGAGCTTAAATGTGAAGATAACGTGTTTGTTTGTTTTTTCATGTAACCACTGGCCATAAACCATGGTGTTAATCAGACAAGACAGCAGTGGAGAGAATTAAAGACACCTATTTTCCTTATCAATTACAACTAGGCCGAAACTCCCTGAAGCTGTTCAGAAGATGGAGTGGGAAAAGAAAGCACTGCTGTCATTCTGACCTGTGGGTTTCCCAGGACTTCATAACTCATTATCCAGTCACTCAGCAATTATTATGAGCCTATTGTATATTCATAAATACACTCTGAGTTCATTTTCTCATATTTAAAAAGGAGAATTCACTAGCTCTCAGGGCTTCCATGATACTGCTAAAAGGACAAATCACAAACCCCAAGTAACTAGAATTATTGTAAGGTACCCAGGACTTGTGGCTGAGATGTGAGTGTTTTCTGGCACTGAGACCAGGCAAGTGGGACAGGCCGGGTACTGGACCCATCTACCAGGTCAGACCTGCTGCTGGGGCTGCTGATCAGCTGAAGGGCCAACAGCTGAGTGCAGTGTGGACAAAGGAAAGACAAGGCCCAGATCTCATAGGCATCTCCATTCATGGCTTAAGCATGACTTATCCATGTGATGAGCTCAGAGAGAGTGGGCAGGGGTCACCACAAGTAGGCAAGGGCACTCTCCCAGGAAACCAGAGGGCAGTGGGTGCTCAGGGGCCCAGTAGGCAGTTCTACTGGTGTCTCTGAGGTCTTCTCAAGGACAGGAGAATGCCAGCCTCTAGACGGGGGCAAGGGCAGCCAATGTCCAGCAGAATCCCAACCAGGTGTCGTAGTGGGGAGCAGACAGAAGCTCAGTTCTATAAACTGACATTTACATGGAAGGCTTGGGCTTAACATAAGGACTCAGAAGCCCGTTAATGTAAAAGAACAGGTAGTAGGGCCGGCCGAGTGGCGCGATGGTTAAGAGCTGGCTTGGGACGCCAGAGGGCCCCGGTTCAGATCCCACATATGAGGGCCAGTGACACTGCCCNATTGATGCTTTCTACTAGCAATTTGGTTGGTCTCTTGAGAAATTCCTTTTATGAACAATGAAGTTATTTGCCTGGCCAAAAGACTCCTGGATGAGTAAAGTGATGCTAACAAATATTGGAATAATGAAGCCAAGTTCATGTAGACATAAACTGTATGGAATTTCAGGTCTCAACATGTATGTTTGACATGGTTGTAATCACAGTGTACCTAGACAGACGACCCTATTTTTTTGTTTAATGTTACAGTAAGTACTTATTTTCATATTATTACATGTATGTAAAAAGCAAAGTATATATTCCACACTTTAGCCATTTCCCTAGTAGTGGACATTATATTGTTATCAGGTTCTCACTAGTACAGAGAATACAGTTGTGACTATTCTTACATATAGTTTTATCCATGTTTTGGATTATTTCCTTAAAATGGATTCCTAGACTAAAATTGCAAACACAAAGGAATGATGATTTTTGTAGTTCTCTTGCATACTGACAAATTATTTCCCAAAAGTGTTGTACCAATTTTAATGCCAGAAGCAATATTTTTCCAAGATTGGATATGGATGCAGTGTTTTTCACTATATGGAAAGAAAATATTGCTGCTTCACCCCAAATTTGAGAAAATGTTAATAGCCTTGTGCTAAGGAAATTGATATGCTTATAAAGGAAATAAAAAGGAGAGATGAAAAGGCAGTAAAGTAACAGGCATTCATACTTAGTGTAGCATCTATTGAAAAATTCTCATCTCAGAGAAAAAAAAAATTGCTAGGAGGCGTTTTATGTCCTCTGTTTGTATAGAACACTAGAAAACCCCCAACATTCTGAACACAAGTACCGCCTCACTTATTCCGAGTTTACCCCTGTCGTTCACAAGTAGTGAAGGAGTCAGAAACCTAGAAGTGAGGACAGTGACTTGAACAGCCATAATAAATGCACCGTCGGCTAAGGGAACTGCCTCAAAGAAGACGAAGCTGCCAAAGTGCGTGCTGTGTCTGAGCTAACTGAAGGGATATCAGAGTTTTGTAAGAGAGTCGAGGGATGGATGGGAGGGGTACCTAGAAAGCTATGGAAGTGAAGAAGGAAAAAAAAAAAGTTAATTCCAGAGATAACAAGAAATGTTTATATAAGAAAGTAAATGTTAAAAAAAAAGTATATATAATTATAGTATACTATGTGGGTCAGCTATATATAATATTTACATAGGCTTGGAAATGTAAAACATCTC
>NW_017731542.1:1704797-1739177 GCF_001890085.2 Hipposideros armiger | reverse complement strand
GCAGTGGGTTGCCATGGGCTACCGTGTGTAGCCAGCAGCCAGCGTGAGCGGCCAGAAGCCGGCGACTGATCTGCCTCGCCAGAGAAGAGTGCAATGATGGTGCCAACTTGGGCCAGTGAAGCAACGTCCTCCATAACTAGACTGAAGAACAAAAAGGACAGCAATTTGTCTGTTCCCCTTCCCCCAATTCCCCAGCACTGTTCCCATCCCCCAATTCCCCAATTAAAACAATAAATAAATAAATAAATAAAATAATAATAAAAGAACAGGTAGGAGGGGAAGTGATCTATTGTATACCGGAGAGCAATTCCAAATCCTGTGGCCATGCTGGGACACCCCATCGCAGATGAAGCTGATATGCTAAGGACAATTTCAGAGCCTCATCCAAGTGCTGGGCAACCCCATACCCGGTCAGGCTAACTGGCAGAGCAAGTCAGTGCTGGAGTCTGGAGATGGGAGGTGAGATGTGGAGCAGAAGTAAATTTAAAGTATTTTCTGCTTCCAAAATTATCTCTGGAACTAAATAGGACACCACTTTCACACATGAGCTGTGCCCTGATTTGGTGGAAATTGGTAACTCCTTGGTATCCATCTTCTTCCTTTAGTGCTAGAACTCATTCATTTCAGCTGGGTTCGTAGTAAGACATTTCCTACCCTCCCTTTTAGCTAAGAGTGGCCATGTGACTTAATTCAGCCCAATGGGCTGTGACCATAAGTGATGTACGCTGATTCTGGGGCAACTCTAATGTAAAGATGAGCCTCTTGCCCTAGACCCCAGCCTTCTCCCTCACCACCAGGTGGAAATGGCCGGAAGTCTAGCGGCGGCCTTGGGCCTGGAGATGGACGCCACACAATGAGAGTGAAGGTTACTGGTCATGGAGCAGAGTCATTTATCCATCCTACAATATTTAGATTTTTATGTGGGGAGGAAAAAAACACAAAAAAACTTCTATCATGTTTAATCCATAACATTTAAGCAGTTTAGGCTGAATCCTAACCAACACATGTCAAATTTGAATTAGAGAATTGATAAAAGCTGTGTCAGTAAAACATTAAACCATGTTTGCCAAGGGCTTCGTGCTGGATTTTTGTACTGCGGAAAGCAGCCATTGGTAGAGTGGAATAAATCGAAGCAGATACACACCATATTTTCACATATACAGGAAAGACATTTTCAATGAGTCATCTTTGTATGTGCGTGTGTGTGTGTTGTAAACACTTTAACTCTCAAAATATATGATGCCTAAAAGATACTTTTGAAGATTACACTCTCCCCGCAAAATCTAGGCTGATCTAATTTATCCTTCAAACCATCCAGACCAGACATATGGTTGAAAGTGACAGCATATCAGATATTTATATGTGAGTGTGACTTGATGTTGAATCTGTCACCTAGCCCAGATGATTTCATCTAAAACATTCTTTTAAAGTAGACACAAAAGTTTAACAAATCGTCTTTGTAGCAGATTTTTGTGTTTTGGGGGGAATGATAACCCAGATTCTAATCCCCATGCCCAACTTGGGGGAGCCTCCATTGTGGGTAGTATGGGTGGGGGGCAGTACTGAGTCTCCCACTGTACAAGCTGAGAGAGCCACCCCCCTGGCAGTTAGAGGTCTCTAGCTGGAGACATCACCTCAGGATTTTAGTCTTTTTCTGGTGAGGCAAAGACAAGGAATCAACTAGAATTCATTCCAGGTTTCCCCTTAAAATGACGCAATCTACCAATCATACACCAGCCCCTTAACTCTTTCCTGTGCCTTCTCTAACTCCCAAACATCGATCAACAAACCGTACTGTGACTTGAACCTCTTTCCTCAACATCGCCTTGACTCCCTCGTCTTAACTAAAAACTGACATCTCTGAGGACACTTCCCTTGCAAGTTGCAACCCTCTCAGATACAGGCTGTTTTTTCTCTTATAGCCCATTTTACACAGGACCAGGGACTGGCTTAGGTGCTGTTCTTAGTCCCTCACAATTTACTCCAGCAAAAATGCCAACATTTTATAAACCTTCTTCCAAGGTCAAAAATGACTTTTTTTGTTATTTTCCATGGTCATTTCTCTGTCTTCACTGTACCCAATCTACCCCGGAACCCAAAGCATAGTTGACCATGACACCAAAAGCACAAGCAACAAAATTCAAAATAGATAAGTTGGACTTCTCCAAAATAAAAAACTCTTGGGCTTCAAAGGAAGTCACTAAGAAAGTGAAATGACAACCCACAGAGTGAGAAAAGAAATATTTTCAAGTCATGTCTCTGGTAAGGGACTTGTATTCAGAGTATGTAAAGAACTCTTACAACTCAACAATAAAAGACAACCCAATTAAAAATCTGGCAAAGGACCTGAATAGACAATTCTCCAAAGAAGATAGAAAATGGCCAAAAAGCACATGAAGAGATACCAAACATCACCGGTCCTCAGAGAGATGCAAATCAAAACCACAATGAGATACCGCTTCACACTAACGAGGAAAGCCATAATCAAAAGGATGGACAATAACAAGTGTTGGAGAGGATTTGAAGAAATTGGAATCCTTATTCATTGCTGCTGGTGGAAATGTAAAATGGTGATGCCACTATGGAAAGCAGCCTGGAAGCTCCCCCAAAACGTCATGACCCAGCAATTCTACGCCCAGGAATGTACCCAAGAGAACTTAAATTGTATCCACACCAAAACATACACATCAATGCTCACAGCACCATTATTCCTATTAGTTAAAAACAAAACAATGCAAATGTTCATCAACTGATGAATAACAGTTAAAGAAGATGTGGTGTACCTGGGATGAAATATTACATATTTGGCAATAAACAGGAATCAAGTACTGACAATGCGACGACATGATGACTCTTGAAAACATAAGTAAAATAAGCAGTCACAGAGGACCACACATTGTGTGATTCTATTTATATGAAATGTCCAAAACAGGCAAATTCATAGAGACAGACAGCAGATGGTTTGTCAGAGGCTAGGAGAAGGGAGAACGGGCAGTGGTTGACAATGGACATGGGGTTTCTATTTTGGGGGGGTGAAAATATTCTAGAATTAGTGTTAATAGATGTTCAGGTCTCTGAATTGTACATTTTAAAAGGGTGAGCTTTATGGTATGTGAATTACATCTCACAAAATAAACCAGAAACATCCTCATGAAGCACTCTGGCTCTCTCTCTCCGGCCAGTATTGCCCAGGCTCCCTCGTGGGTCCTCCGTCTCCTGCCAGACCTCGAGAATGAGTTTTCAGTCTCACCCTCGGCCCACTTCTCTCTTTCCTCTCTCCCTAGATAACCTCACCCCATTCCCATGGTTTCATGTAGCACTTTTATGCTAACATCCACTTTTCTCCTCCACATTCAAGGTCACGCCATCCAATTGCCTACTTGATATCTCTGGTTGACTATCTTATAAGCATCTCAGGTTTAGCTTGTCCAAAGCCAAATTCTTGAAGCACACGAAGTATACACACTGTGCTGGGAGCAAACCTATAGCTCAGGGGAGCTGCTCGGAGTTAGAGTACTCCAGAGGGGATGGAGAAAATAGAGGGAAACGCCATACTGATTGACGGGATAAAAGAAAAAGGGGCCTAGTTTACTCCCTTTGGTTTGGAGCAAGAATGGAATTGTCTAGATCCCCATCAGCTGGTTTTGGAAAACTGTTTTCTGGTCATGGGGCTATCTGTAGGTGGAGAGGTACTCAACTACTGGCTGTACTGACGGATGAATCGTAAGTTCTGTTTGAGGCTGACTGAAGGGCCTGCACTGACTAGGGTTTAAAACTTCATATGCGATGAATGAAATATTCTACCCAGGAAGAGAAATGACAGCAGATGGTGAGGTCAGCTTGTTAGCTATATTTGTCTAATTAAAGACTTTCCACATATTGTCAGGTAAAACTCAGCTGTCAGATATCCACCTGGTCATAATGGAGCACCATTCATCAGTCTGTTCTAGCCTCTGCGGCCAATGTCTTGTTTGTGATCACATCATCTCAATTGATTACAAAAACAGCTCAAGGAACTGAGCTTGCCTTTACTTTCCCAAACTGGAATGAAAGGATGGCTGATGGCCAGCGGGGGAATAGAGCAGGTCGTGCGACCCTCTCTCGACTCTCGAGCCAGGCACCACGGCAAGTCAGGGAGCCATGGTGAGGCTGCTCTGTTCATACTGAATCTGATTACGGCACGCGCATTGCGGGAGCAGCAAAATACTGATGAAAACAAATGAGTCTGGAGTTCCTATGTGCCCTTTAAAACCAAATTCAGTTTGGGGCATTCTCTTGACCTTGCTTGAGACATCTTCATCTAAGATATCAATTTGCATAAACCTGTTGAGTGAAATTAGCCTTGACTTGCCAAGAGAGAAAGCTGACTCCCTGCTCTCTCCGGAGAGGGGAGGAAGACTGATGGTGCGTTTTTCCTCTGAAAGGAATTAAAAGAGCCAATGGGCTGTATTTCATCAATTTTTAGAAGATGAAACTGACCGCTTTGGTATAGGTTCTCTACCCTCTTACCTGACCTGTATATGCGTTTCAAAGCGCTTTGCTTGCGTGACTGACCAAAACCAGGACACGTGAATCTATTTATTCCAACAATGCTATAGACTATATAGTTTATGTAACATCCCCTAGTATTTTAAGTACATATTGATATAGTTTAAGTTTTTATATCATTACAATATGTGATTTCGCAGGAGTATGCCAACAGAATTTTTCTTAAAAAAATTACTTAAGCCGCAGAGGCAAAGGGGAGAGAGAGACGTTAATGCAAGCTAGCGTGGGAGTTGCACCTATCCATTAATATACAGTCCGCCAGAATTTTCAGACATCAAGGAACTAAAAGGAAGTAAAGGGGAAGGAAGATCATATAAGGGTAAAAGGCCTAGAAACATGATCTGGTTGCCTAAGGTAGGCAAAACTCCCTTTGAAGTCAAAAAGAGCTTTACTGACCTAAAAAGCAAAGGATTTAGTTCTCAAGGAATATCATATGAAATGATGTTAGCTTAAATGAGCTCTCAGTCAGTAGAGAGTGGATATGCCTATAACTGGCTTTGTCATATAGAAATCACATCAACTCAGACCTTAAAGCACCACAGATTATATTTTCTTGTAAAGCAAATTTCTCAGCTGCTGGGCCCGTTTGAACCCCACTGGGGTAGCGTGACTATTTCCAATGGAAGTTTCACTGAGGAGTGACAGATGATTACAAGTAAAATATCAAAGCTTTACCTAATGCTTTCTAAAAAGGACTTTGAAGATGTAACATATTCAGCAATACTTTCCTGTTGCTTTGGTCATTATGTGGGAGGAAATTTGAAAGGTTCAAGTAAGTGGCTTAACCTATCTTATTTGACTACAAATCAATGTTTTATCTTAGGAACTGTGTATTGAACTCTTGGCCTTTTAATTTTTCTTTTTATTTCTTACAAATGACATGTTTTGGAGAGAAATATTATAATAGAACCCTGACATTACTGATTTTAAAAATCACAATCTTGACATTAATAGTGATCGTGGAAGTTTGTGATGTTACAAATTGGAACTTTGCTCAACTGTGTGTTTCAAGTCACTTAGCTGGTATATGAGCCTACAATTCACCCCCAAGCAGAATCCTTATCTCAGGTCAACTTTTTTGCTCTCTATAATGGTAATTAATTTAATCTAGCATTTATTTAGCAATTACTTTGTACTAGGTACTTTGATAAAACTTTCTATCACTTAGGTATTTGCTCTGCTCATTAACTGCTTTTCTCTGAGATCTACCTTCTATTTATCGTTAACCATAAGCACATTGTTTGTCCTACAGCAGAAATCTAGAAATTTTTGATCTTGAAAAAGACAAACCCTGAGACCACGTTTCTACCACGCACCACTGACCACTGACCATGCAGAGTGGGTGTGGACAGCTGATCCAACCTCCGTCAATCAAGAGTGTCTGCTGGGAAGTTAGAAATTTGGAAATGGCTCTAAGCTTAAATATAGACCTGCGAGGCAGCGCTGCATGTCAGAAGCCAAGAAAGCAGGTTGCAGAGAGAAGAAGGGTACTGATGCACTGATTAACAGTAGAAAAAGACTCCATGGCCACAGAAATTGAGAGCTACAAAGAAAGAGACTAAGATATGGCGAGAAACAGCGTGGCCATGTGATGGCTATCCCAGTCTGGATTCCATCAGACATGACTGTACTTTCTGCCTTGGATTTTTGAAATAGCTGTTACAACTTAAGGTAAGTGCCACATTTTTTTCCTGATCTGGTTTGAAGTGGATTTCTGTGATTCCCAGCCACAAGAACTTGGTTCTCCAAGCAGGAGGTTGCATGGCCCCCCGCTGTGGAGGCCAGAACGCTGAGGAGTCAGGGCAGCATGTTGGGGCTCACACACAGGTCTCTAAAAAGGTTTAAGCATTTTTCCATGTTCTCAGTCACAACTAATATTCACCATAGAGCAGAGAATGTGTAAAGGGAGCCCTTGTTGAAACTTTAGTGCTTCACATAGAATCGTCTGTTAATTGGTAAGTGTTGTCACTGAGTCACTGAGTTTCAGAGTGGGGGACTTTCCTATGACATCCCCAGCAGATGGCCAGCCAGCCGCGACCTGACTCACCTCACCTCTCATGAGACTTTGTCTTCTCCTGCCAAGGAGCTCTCAACACCTCAACAAAGCCTGTCCTTGGTGGAACACCAGCCCCCTAAAGTCTACTACTTAATGAAACAAGTCTTTCTTCCACTCAAGGACAACCCTTCTTACGTTTGAAAAGTTTTGTCTGCTCTGCGCCTGACTATACATTATCCTTCAAACGTTCTGTCTGCCGTGGATTCTAGATCCCTTATGACCCCGAGACCGGCTCCTGCGTGCTCCTCTGCCATGTGCTCAGAACCAAAGTGGGGCTCTGGGGTGCTCTGAGAGGTGCTAGCCTGTCGCAGACACTTGAGCACATTTTAAAAGATGATTATTTACAATGATCTGAACTCCAGACACATATGCACCTCTGAGTGCCTTAACGATTCTGTTTTTAAAAACTGTACTGAGTTCATTCAGTTAGTTATGTGTTTATTTTTATTGTGGTAAAAAAATGCATATCATTGAGATCTAGCCCTTAGATTTTTCTGTCCAGCACAGTATCATTGACCATAAGCACAGTGGCTGTCATAAAGATTTCTAGAACTTTCTCATCTTGCATGACTGAAACTTGACACCCATTGAACAGCAACTCCCCATCCCCCCTCACCACAGCCCCCACATTCTACTTTCTGTTTCTCTGAGTCGGACTATGTTAGATACCTCATATAAGTGGAATCATGTGGTCTATCCACACAATGGCGTAGTATTCACCATAAAAAAGATGGAAAGCCCGTCACACGCTACACCATGGGTAACTGCTGAGGGCAGCACACTGGGTGTCACGGACGGACACCCAGGGCCAGATTGATTCACTGGTGAATTCAACCACGTATTTACAGAAGAATTAAACTCAAACTTTCTTGACCTCTTCCAAGAAAATCAAAGAGGAGGGAACACTCCCAAATCCATGTTACCAGGCCAGCACTACCCTGATACCACAGCCAGATAAGAACACCACAAGAGAAACTATAGGCCAATATCTCTGATGAAGAAGGTGCAAAAGTTCTCAGAATACAAGCAAACCAAATTCAACAGCACAGTAAATCGGTCACACACCACGATCAGGTGGAATTCATCCATGGGATAGAGGATGGTTCAACATCCCCCCAAAAATGTGATAACCGCAGTAAAATGAAAGATAAAAAATCACACGGTTATCTCAAAAATGCAGAAAAAGCATATGACAAAATTCAGCATCATTCATGATAAATTGGGCATACAAGGAACGTACTTCAACATAATAAAGGCCAGCTGACAGGCCCACAACTAACATCATCCTCAATGGGGAAAAGTTGAAAGCTTTTCCTCTAAAACCAGGAACACGGTTGCCTGCCCACTCTCACCATGCCTGTTCCACTCAGTACTGGAAGCCCTAGCTAGAGCAACCAAGCAAGAAAAGGAAATATTGGGTTGCCGGAAAAGTCATGACGTATTTTTCCTCTGTTTTTTGTTGCAAAAATGCGTCATGACCTTTCCGACAACCCAATAGAAGCCATCCAAATCAGAAACGATAAAGTAAAAGTGCCCCAGTTTGTATAAGACATGATCTTATATACAGAAACGTCTTTAAGACTCTATACCCAAAAAACTCTTAGAACGAATCAATGAGGTCAGTAAAGTTGCAGGATACAAAAATCAGCTGTGTTTTTATACATTAACAACAAATCATCCAAAAAAGGAAGAAAACAATATCATTTACAATAGCATCAAAAACAAAACAAAATACTTAGAAAAAATTTTGACCAACAAAATGGAAAAAAAAAATCTGAGCACTGAAAACTATGACCTTGGTGAAAGAAACTAAAAAAAGACACAGCTACGAGGTATCCATGTTCATGGATTGGAAGCCTATAGCTCCTCACCTCTTGATGAGAAAGAAGTGTCAAAGAATTTGTGGCCCAGTTTTAAAACGGCCACAGCTGGCCCACTGGCTACAAGTATTTATTGTGCATTCCTCCCATGTACAAAATTCACTCCCTGCCACGAACTCACAAAGGTCTCATTCTCTTCAGTATCAAACTCATGTTTGAGGTTCAGGATCTTGTTACCTAAACCAGGTCCAGATGTGAACGAGACTCCTGGGGTACAGTTCCTCCGACATGAGTTCTCTTGACCTAAAAACCTGAACACTAAAGAGACAAGTTATCTGCCCCCTATGCATCCGACATACAGCGGCAGGGCAGGCATAAGATCCTGCAGTAGATACTCCTGATCAGAAAGGAGGGGGGACCAGGTGGCATATAGCAGTCACCTGCAATTCTGAAGTCGGTCAGGCCCACGGTGCTAGTTCCCTGACCAGGGCCTTCCTGGAAATAGCTCGCCATGATGCTAGGCGCCTGGGTTCTTTGTTTCACCTTCTGTGTCACCCTCCCTTTCTTAAAATCAATAGCTCATTTTCACATCTGTTAAGTATTCTCAGTTTGCTTCCTGCCTATAAAAGTTCAGAGGTCCAAAGGTCTACTTTAATTTTATACTATTTCTGTCTCTTTCATTCCAAGCTGATATCAGGCCTTTAAAAATTATGTTTCTTGTTTATCCACTTATAATAGAGTTCGTTAGACATACCTAGAAATGTGTCTCCTAGGAAGTCTTTCTCTACCTTGGGCCTCCTCTGAGGCTACAAAGAAACAAAGCCCTTGAGATTCTTGGATTTGTTCGTTATGTCATGTTCATCCGTCTGTCTTAATGTCTGTGTTTAATGGAGAGTGTCTGCCAGGCACACACTTAAGATCCTTAGAAGATTTTTGTTTGTTTGAAAAGGGTCTCTGAGGCCCCGCCTTAAATTTTGTTGGTCTAAACACAGGTTTCTAAGTCACACCCTGAGCTCTCTCTTTTCCCTGCAACCACATTTTCCTGGCAGCAGGTAGGATGTGATCCTTTCCCCGAGGTCCTTTCTTTGAGAACCCTTTCTTAGCTGAGTAAATTCACCGGTGCTTTTTCTCATGTTTTCAAAACTCGACTAGTGCATTGCTCTTCTCTCACGTTTTATTATAGGCGGATAGATAAGGCCAGGAGAGGCCTTTGATATTCTGCACTGGAATGTCTTTAGCTAGCGCACTGAGTCGGTAGGTGTATTTCCTCTTCCCATGTTATCACAGCTGACTGTTACCAACATTTCACCAGCACTAACAAACATCCGCCTTACTCCGACTCCCCAGGCAGTTGCTCCATTCCCTTCAGTATTTCACTTCATGTTCCTCAGAGTCCATCAGGCTTCCATCTGACGCCTGGCCCCAAAACCAGCGCCACGTGTTTCAGGTTTTATTATGACAGCACCCCAGTTACAGGTGCCAAGTTTTGTTCCAGCTATCTATCGCTGAATAATAACTCCAAAATTTAGAGGCATAAAACCACATGGTTTTACTGTGTTCATGGATTCTGTTAGGGAATTCCGACGGGGAGCTCCATGTGGGAGCATGCTTTGTTCCGTGGTGTCTAGGGCTTCGGCTGAGAAGACTTGAATAGCTGGAGGTGATTCGAAGGACTGAGGGCCAGAATCACCTGGAGACTTCTTTACTAATGTCTGACACCTTTGTGGGGATGGCAGGAAGGCTGAAGTCAACAGCTAGCTAGAAAACTTAAGAGGCCTGACAATTACATTCAGGAACTTGTTACAATGATGTTGCTAACCTCTTTTGATATCAGAGAGATTATTCATTATGAATTTGTACCAACTGGACAGTTAACCATGTTTACTATTTGGAAGTGCTGAAGAGGCTGTGTGAAAAAGTTAGATGGCCTGAACTTTTCACCAACGATTCACGGCTCTTGCATCACAACAATGCACCAGCTCACACGGCACTGTCTGTGAGGGAGTTTTAGCCAGGAAACAAATAACTATATTGGAACACCATCCCTACTCACCTGATCTGGCCACCAATGACTTCTTTCTTTATCTGAAGATAAAGGAGATATTGAAAGGAAGACATGTTGATGACATTCAGGACATCAATGGTAATACGATGACAGCTCTGATGGCCATTCCAGAAAGAGAATTCCAAAATTGCTTTGAAGGGTGGACTAGGTGCTGGTGTTGGTGCATAGCTTCCCAAGGGGAGCACTTCAAAGGTGACCGTAGTGATATTCAGCAACGAGGTATGTAGCACTTTTTCTAGGATGAGTTCGCGAACCTAATTGTCAGACCTCATATACTGGGTCTCTCCAGATAGCTGAACTCCTTATATGTGGCTTAGGGGTTCCATGATCAAGTTTCCCAGCAAACAAGTCTCATGGTCCTTTGTGTCCCAGCATCATAGATCACTTAGTGTCACTTCTACTGAGCTCTGTTGTTGAAGCCTTTAAAACCTGCCCAAATTCACCTATTAATGGGAGGAGTGTCAGATAACGTAAGGCCATGTTTTAAAAAGTTTCAGAATAACCAGTTATCTTTTTTTGTTAAGTAATCAAGCTAGCTATAGTTCAGAAACAAAAGTCTTCTGAAGTTTCCTTACTTAACTAGCACATACTCCTATTCTGAACCACAATTTATTAAAAGCACATCCAACTATTTATAAATGGAATAAGACATTGTGAGTTGGAATTTCAAATGAACAATAAGTATCATCATGTAGCTGGGGGAAACAGTTCAAATAACTTTAAGGAGCTGCTGAAATTAGATCTTGACTCAACATTAACCTCAATAAAAATGATAGATAACTTGGGGAACAATTGTATTTAACCTTATGAAGTAAGGTCAATGCAATTAAAATGAATTTTCTCTTGAGGCTGCCATATGACTTGTGTTCTCTCTTTTTTCATTTGCCTTTGGTTGGGGTACTTAAGAAAAGCCAAACTCTCAAAGAAAATACTATAATTTAGAGCAGATGATTCTAGTTTCTTTTTAAAGATTCTCTTTAAAGATTAAAGATTGATTTAAAAAAACACATTTCTTACGAAGAATCACGTGCAAATACTAACCATAAAATATTCAAATTATGAGCGACTCACAGAGATGAAATAGTTCTTAGAACTTCATCCTTTTAAGTTATGTGTACACATAAGTCTTTGTAGGAAAATAATTTTTTGTGCTTTTCCTACTCTAAAATACAGTTTAACGATTCTGATTGTAACCTTATATGTGTGTGTTGTCACTCCCTTTCTACCACACATATTCTATACTTATATCAAAAATATTTCCGGCGAAAGGATTTTGTTTTCTTTGTATGGATATTAGAAAATATGGCCTTCTCAGATATTAGTTAGAATTCCATTTGCAAACTGGTATCTGAGGCCTACTTAAGTTTAAGAAGAAAGAAAAATGATTATTTTAGTGCTTTGGAAAACATGGATAAAAATTTTTAAATCACTTTTATTGAATTCTAGCCAACAAATTAAACAGTGAAAGTCTTCTTAAGAGAAACAACCAAAGTTCTTTTTGAACCTTTAAGCGGCTCTTCAAACTTTGAAAACTTTTATCTGTGAAATTGCAAATGGATTATGTACTCCACTTAATATTGGACTTGTTCAGTCAGAGGCAAACAATTTTGGATTTAGGAGTCGCATGCACAAAAACTGACAGAACCTTATTGTGCATTTTGTGAAATTTATTTTTAACAAATTTTAAAATCTCATGGAGGCTACGGTCTTAGTGGCTGTTTTTGTATGAAGATCCTGGATTTGTTTATTTGATATCACCTTAGGTAGGTTGGAAATATTAGGTTATATAAAGAAGAGAAATGAGGTTTCCTAGCACCTTCACAAAAATTGGATTTAAGTATTTTTTGTGTTTTGTTTTTTTAAGATTTTATTGGGAAGTTGGGGGAGGGGAACAGCACTAGGGAATTGGGGGAAGGGGAACAGACAAGTTGATGTCATTTTGTTCTTCAGTCTAGTTGTGGAGGATGTTGCTTCACTGGCCCATGTTGGTATTGTCATTGCGCTCTTCCCGGGTGAGGCAGATCGGTTGCAGGCCTCTGGATGGCCGCTCACGGTGGCTCTTGGCAGCTCACACTGGCCGCTGCCCGCTCACGCTGGCTGCCAGCCACTCACAGTAGCTTATAGCAGCTCACTGCAGCAGGGGCTGCAGCCTATGCCATCGCCTGCCACTCACAGCAGCCCAGCTCCAGGTCGAGCTGTTGTTCACCATCTTAGCTGTAGAGGGCAGTGTCACTGGCCCCCATGTGGGACCCGAACCTGGGCCCTGCTGCTCAGAGCTGGCATCCCAAGCCAGCTCGTAACCAATGCGCCACTTGGCTGGCCTGGATTTAAGTATTAAAAGCTGGAGTGGCTAAAGAGGTAAGTAATACGAAACCCAAAAGACCACTGCTATGCTACCAACAAAAGGTAAAATATAGAGAAATGTAAATGCTCACTGGGAAACGACTGAGCACATAAGTACTTCCAGAAAAGATGACATTGAGCGTGACAGATGCATGGCACTTGTGTCGCCATGCCCTGCTCCAGAGCCCATGGGAGACGTTTCTAATTGGTCATCTTTTCCTGCCAATCCCTGGACCAGTATCCCGACGCTGAGCTTCCAGAAGCTCCTCCTGTTGACTTTCAGATGAAATCTATCTGTCACCTCTGGATGCAATGGTCACAGTGATCCCAAACTGAAAATAAGTCATGGGCAGCACTGATTTGATTTTATCACTAGAAATATAGTAGGTGGGAATCTCGATGATACTGTCATGATACTAAGCCATGACGTGACTACTGAAAAAACCTCCAACACATTCGTGGAGACAGCACGGGATAAGGGTCAACCAGTGGGTCATTCCAGTCTCTAGCTGTATCACATTCAGCCAAATTTTTACATCTGCAAAGTAGCGATCGTGATACTTATTTCTCAAGGTCATTATGAAGATTAATAAAGATAGAACACATAAACTGCCCTAAAATTGGCACTTGCTAAATGTCAGTTCCAAATTCTAGTTGCATGCTTTTTCACAGGACATAAAGAGGGGTCCTAGAGTGGATGTGATTAAAAGATTGGGAAGTGGACTAGGGGAGATGTTAAAGCCATCAGGGCTGTTTGTGGCACGTGAGGAAGAAATCATTCTACTCAATACACAGTGATCGAGAACATAATGAGCTTTTCACCTCTTTTGAGGCTGGAAACTCGAGCAATGTCACCCAAAATATGATGCAGGTATTGGGGGACCTGAATTATAATTTCATACACAGCCTTTCAGCTCGTATGAAGCCTATCATGCAAAGTGATAATCAAAGGTGGGGGAAGCCTCTAGAATATCCTAGAGAGAGGCCCTTTTTGAATTCTTCTGCTCTATCAGTGTGGAGCTGATTTCCTGGCAGACTGGAAGCCGAGAATTTCTTGTTGTGTATTTTTAAGGTGTCCTCTGGCTCATGAGAAGTACCACTGGTTATTGGTTAAGGTAGTCCTATTAAGTGTGTCTTTAGTGAGCATTAATAACATAAAGCACGGCCATGTGGCAATGTTAATGGGACACAGATGTGGCAGAAATTATAAAGTCTCTTGTGTGGTAATGATGAAAAGTTGGGAACGAGTGAACTAAAGTGTGAAAGAGAAAAAGGGAAAGAGAGAGGTCACAGGGACAGGAACACAGGGAGGGGTCCTCTCATTTAGGCGGCCCAAGGGCTCCTTCTCCAGGCTCTGCTTTTGACATTGTCACCCGTGCCCCTTAGGTCTCATCTGGAACCTGGGCCAGAAAGAAATTGAGGGTGATTCGAAGGATTCACCATGGTCACTTTAAACAATTACCAGATCATTTCATTCAATAGCCCTCTCTCCTTAATTAAGAGACAATCCATGCTTTGCAATTTAGTCCCTTTTGACATTTAATTAGGGCTTCCGATCTTTAAAGGGTGAGGTCTACCAATCACCTCAGAACTGCAGCAACCTCACTCCCACCTAAACAACACCGAGGTGGTGATCACCCTAGAAGGTCCTCTCTAAACCTGACATTGATCAGGCAGACACTGTTCCAGCGAGTGCTTAAGTACCTTCTCACCAGGTACTGGGTAGATCAGAGTCTAATTATACAGCGGTTCTCAACCTGTGGGTCACGACCCCCTTGGGGGTCGAATGACCCTTTCACAGGGGTCGCCTAAGACCATCAGAAAACAAAAAGATATTTACATTACGATTCGTAACAGTAGCAAAATTACAGTTATAGAGTAGCAACGAAAATAATTTTATGGTTGGGGGTCACCACACATGAGGAACTGTATTAAGGGGTCGCGGCATTAGGAAGGTTGAGAACCGCTGGCTAATAGGATTTCACCTGTTTGAGCGTAAGTAAATGGAACCCTTCTAACACACTATGCCCAAACCAGCCTGGGAAGTGCTCTGGCGCAGTAAACAAAATGCCAGGAGTCGTGGAGGGGCTTGAGGAAGGCTTTCAAAGAGAGAGGACAGCTCAGTTTAGTCTTGAAGGATCATTTAGGCCTAGCTGGAAAAACGAGAGACAACGAGGTCTTCCCAGTCCTTGGTGTGCGTAGAGGCAGAGCCCCCGGAGAAGGTGGTCTGCTTTGCGTGGTAAAATCAGTACAGGCTTTGCTGGAAGAGAGGCAAGAGGGAGGCTGGAGTCAGGCCATCCGGGGCCTGCTGCGTGGTGCCAACGAGGCCGGACTTGGGAGACAAAATGCATCAGACAATGAAGGGAATGATTTGATTCAGGCTGTTGACATAGGGAGGACATTCGCTCCTGAGGAGTGTGAAAGAGAGGGTGCAAACTCACTGTTTCATAGAACAAGCATGTCACCGAGGAAGGTGGCGATGGGTCTTGTCTGGGAACACGCAGGGCAGGCTGGTCCCTGCAGTGAGCCTTTTCTCAGAGCCCGGAAGGGTCAGAGGGGCTGGGAGGGAGGGAGGCTTGTCTACTGCTCCCTGGAGCGCGGGGCCCAGGGGAAGCTCCGCACTGTCAGCCTTCATCCTGCTTGTGCCAGGGCGATATTCAAGGTCCTCAGGGTTTGTAAGCAGGAGGGGACCTGGCCAGGTGAGCACCGTAGAGCCACAGACCTGCATGCCAGCTGCCGCCACCACCCCCCTCACAAGGGCTGGCCTCTGGCCTCTCATTTGTCCCTGTTGCTAACTTTCGTCTTTGACACCACCCTGCATTCTCTGGCTCCCCGTCCAAGCATCACGTCTTAGTTTGATGACTGGGGATCTCTCATTCCTACCTCTTGCTCCAGGCTTGCACATACCCAAGAACGTAACTCCTAACAAGAGCAATACCAGATTTTGTCCTGTTTTATTGGAGAACCTTATCTGCATTTGAGGCCCTCCTACTGACGCGTAGGATCTTATACCTGGTCACAGCCCCAAAAGCATCCTGGGATTGTCTTGGATAAACAGCCCTTCCTAGGGAGAGAAAGTTATTGGTAAGCCCTGGAAGGCTGTGGCTGCCCAGCTGTTCTCCCTGCAGGCAGGGTGTGGTCCCACAGCCTTGGAGGCAGAAGATGCTTTGGACCCACAGATAAGCTCAGTCCTGAGTTAGGCTGCTCAATGCGCAGACTTTCGAGCCCTGAGCCACACAATAATTGGGGTTTGCAAACCTTAGCTCCTAACAGATAGAATAATGATTCTGCTTAATCCATTAGCCCTGAAATGAGAATTGATGGATACGATTAACACTGTACCATAAGGTGAACTGGGGGGAAGAAACCACTACACGTTACATGTTAATGAAATGGTGTTATCAGATAAACAAGTTCAGCTCAGGTGTTCTGTTTCAGAAAAAAACAAAAACTAATAAAAATGCAAGATGTGACTGATGTTGCTCAAGTTTTGCAAGAAGTAACCCAACGAAAACAAATATATGCAGCTCCGAAGGGCGTCCGAAAGGCATGTGGTGATGGAAAGAGCTGAGTCAGTTCCCTTCTTGGCGTCTGGGGTATGTTTCCTAGTTGAATTTCACAGAAAATGAATGGTCTTTATGGACTAGGGATTTTTTATTTTAGGAGACAGAGATCATAGAAGCAGATTTTAATCTCTGTAACAAACGGTTTTAATATAGATGGTTAGGTTTATACTATTATTATGAATCTAAACAAAATTAAATTGAGCCATGAAACTTAATAATACCTTAGATTTGTAGACCACTATTCTTACAATAACTCCCTTTATTCTTGAGTCCTTATAAAGTCCATTCACTTCTGTCCGATATAATTTCCAAAGTAAAGCATGACATTTACCAATTAAGTCCTCCTCCTCTCCCAGTAAATTTTACTAGCATTTCCCCTCACCGTAATTACATAGTCATTTTTGTATCAGGTCCTCCCAGTGTTTTCGCAAACATTAATTAAGCTTTGCAGTGCCCCAGCCAGGGAGAAGACGGACTTTGTACCCAGGCGTCCTCCTCCTGCTGAGAAGGCGGTTGGAATGACATTTGTTCCTGTCGCTCAGAATCAGTGCTTGGAACTCTCACCTGTGGGAGGGGAGGATGTGCTGACTCTGCCAGAATTACAAATGACGCCAGCATGGCTCCTGCTTGCTCTGACAAAGGAGGATGGGGTGAGTTCTCCTGTCAAGTAATTGCACCCTCATACAGCATGTGAAGATGTTTATTTTTATCTGTCATTCTGAATAATTAATCTGGTTTTTTATTGTTTTCAAATCAGCTGCAATTCAATGCCCTATCCTGTCCTGTCCCTTAATACTGTGTTGGCAGCACAGCTTTACACTTTATGCAGCTGACCATTAGGAAATGAGACCTTCTCCTACAGACCGTGGTTGGAGAAGCGTCCCCTTCGGGACACACGTGGATCCCACCCCCTTCTCAATGTGCACATATAACCTTAGCTTCTTGAGTACCCTTGATGCTGCAATGGTGCTACACTCGCTGCTGGAGGCGGTGCCTCCCGGGCTCTCGACCTTGGCTGGACCTTCTGACCATCTGAGGAGCTACTGAAAAATACTTCTGCAGCTACTCCAGGCCAATTAAAATACAGTCTCTGGGGATGCTGCCGGCTGTGGGCGGTTTGAAGCCCTCCCCCCATGATTGCTTCAGGCAGCCCTGGGTAAGATCCCTGGGGAGCAGCTGCAGACCTTCCCCGAGTCAGAGGAGGCAGCTAAGCCTCTCCTGCGGGTAGTGGCTATGTGACCCCCAGTTCCGAGACAATTCCTCCACAAAAACCTCGTCAGGCCTTTGTACTTGTCACATTGCGTCATGAATTTCCTTTCTCTCACGGTGTCAGGACCTGCTTGCTGACTGGAACCACTGGCCAGCCATGGAGAAGCGCCACGTGGGCTGAGTCTGTTCTCACCTTCGAGGCCAATGGGGGTTCCTTTGAGGCTTCATCCAAAAGCTCCGGCTTTTTGGCCACTGCCAGGATGGCGGTCCAGGCCTGCGTGCTTAGGGCCCTTGTTGGGCCAAAGGAGAATGACAGATGACAATGAACTTCGCTTTGAAGAGCAGAAGGCAGATGCTGTGCAAATATACAGGCCAGTGGGTTGAGGAATCCACGCTATCGATGGGTTGCAGAAATATTCAAAATGGGTCAGCTAGGAGCGTCCTGAAGATGTTGCCTAGGTGAGCATTTAGTAAAGGAAGACATTTTTTGTTCATGTCTGTCCCCTAAGTAAACCTTTTGGCAAGACAGGTTTTCTCCATAGGTCTTAAGGGAGGAAGACATACAGTAGTAATTGTGCGGGAAAGAGGGGCAGCTGTGCTTCCCAGGAGCTGGTCTCGGGTTTACCTGCCCTGGCTGCAGAAAGGACACGGATGAGAAAGGAAACAGAAGCAGAGAACGCCGGCAGCAGTCTGTAGGTTCCCTTCTTTCCACTGCTCGCTGCCCCGATGGCTGTGCTACAGTGCTGGGGGTGGGGGGTAGGGGTGACACATCTCCCCGTTTCTCCTTTGGGAAACTGATTACAAATAAAAAATAAGTAGGTAGGAAGCACAGTGAAACGCGACGCCCCATCCCAAAGCAGCTGACTTTGTCTTGTTTCCTTTCGGTGGCCTTCGTCTAATCAGCCACTCAGCGTGTGGGCACACTGTGAGACTGGAAACAGGGCATTCTCACATCCTGAGCCCGCTCCCCAACTCTGAAACTCTTTTCATCTAAAATCCTGGGACTACAAACTCTGAAATCATGTCTGAAGCAAAAATAACAAAGGGTGCTTAACAGAAAGGCAGGCTGTCAGCCTCCTCAGTAGAGGAGGCCCGGCTGGTGCCGCTTGCAAAACATGGAAAGATCTGGAAACGCACGAGCTTTGTCCTGCGGAGTGAACCATGACCCTCCGAAGGGGCTGCGGCCGCCCAAGCAGCAGAATGTCCTTCTTTGCCTTTCAGTGCACTTGAGGGCCCGAGGGCTCCACTCACACACAAAAGAGAGGAGAACTGAGGTTAAAACCCGGGCAACTGGGCCTTCCCTAGTCCCCTCCGGTCCTTATGCTCGGGACCCCTCAGGCACAGGAGGCCAGCGCTGGAACAGCTCAGGTCACACCTCGTGTGTGACTAAAGCCATCAGCATCACCTGGTATTTGAGGCACCTCAGTGTTTCATTAGCTCCCTGGTGACAACAGATTGGTCAGGACCCCCTCAGGCGGAAACAGTGGACTGTATACCGAAAGCCTCATGGCTGACTTGGTGGTTTGTTTGTTTAAAGTTTCGGTTCTTCTACTTACTACACAGCCTGATAGGCTACTAGTTCTAGGACCACTTTTTAAAGGCCACTCTCCCCTGGCTGCTTCACTGCTCCCCAAAACAAAGCTTTTTCTGGTGACGCAGGGGAGAGATTTGAGACAATAAAAGTGGGAAGTGTCCTCTCAAGTAACAGTGGTGTGCGGTTAAACACAGCTTCCACCCTAGACCTCGAAGCCTTAAAGGTCCAAAGTTGGACGATCGATGTTTGGGGCCTGTTGAACATTTGAATGTCAGTCATCAGATGTCCAGAAATGTATATACTGAGGGGCTTTCTTTCTGAAGAAAACAAACAAACCCAGAAACAAACAAACCTTGAAACAAAACGATGAAGGGCTTGTATCACTTTTCTATTTCCGCCCTCTCAAACAACCTCAGCAGCTGAAAACAAGACAACTTATTATCTCACAGTTCTGTAGGTCGGAAATCCACGCGAGTCGTCCTGCGGCTGACATCAAGGTGTCTGCAGGGCTGCGTCCTTCCTGGAGGCTTCCAGGTAAACTCTGGCTCCGTACCTTTTCCAGCTTCGAGAGGCTGCCGCACCCCTCAACTCCTGCTGTCCTTCCTCCACCTTCAAAACCAGCCACCGGGCTTGAGCTCCTTTCATGCTGCCGTTTGCCTGCTTCCCTGTGGCTGACACAGGCTCTCTGCTTTGAAGGAGACATGTGAGTAGCTTGGACCCCCCTGGATAATCCAAACTACGATTCCCCATCTCAAGGTCCTTTAATTTTAATCATATCTGCAAGGTCCCTTTGTCACGTAAGCGATTGGCACGGGGCCTGGGGATTAGAAGGAGGGCATCTTTAGGGGGCCATTGTTCTGCCTAGCACGGTCTCTGTACGGAAGTTGCCAGACTCATGGCACACACCATGTTTGGGGACAGCTGTGACAGGGTACCATAGACTGGGTGGCTTATAAACAACAGGTCCCATTCTCATGGTTCTGGAGAATGGAAGTCTGAGCTAATGGTGCCAGTCTGGTCAACTTCTAGAAGGGGCCCTCCTCTGAGTGGCAGACTGACGATTTCTTATGTCCTCTCGTGGTGGAGAGCAGAGACGGGCAGCAGCTCTCCATGTCTGTTTATAAGGGCAATAATCCCATGCGTGAAGCCTCCACCCTCATGACCTTCGCCTCCCAAAGATTCCACCTCTTAGTACCATCACCCTGATGGTTAGGACTCAACATGTGAATCTGGGGCACACACACATTCAGGCCATGCTGCCATAAGACAATCTCCTAGTGCTCCTGTGCTACCAAAGCACAGATAACTGAGAGCTTATAGGATTACTGAGGTTTACGCTCATCAACTGATACTATTCAGAGATCTGTGTTCCAAACCACACTGGCCTGATGAAAGCCCCACTGCTGTGATAACAAGGCTGTGGCCCTTCTGCGACATTTAGCTCCTGCCGTGGAGGCTCATGTTACACAATCCAAAATTAAGAGACGTTTGTGTTCGTTCAATTTCTACTCTTAATTCACCTTCGCGGACGGTACCCACAGTGCCTTTGACCTCTGCCTTAGCTAGAGTTTGGCCAGTAAAATGCACGAGCAGATCAGAGCATGACGGGAGCTTGAAGGATTTATGCTGTGGGGCAGTGTCTGCTTTCCTCTTCCTAAGATTACAGCTCCTGTTGGGGGTCTCCTCCCCCATGGCTGCGGGTCTCTCGAGGTTCCAGTCAGGGCACCCTCCCCTTGGCCCTGGGGGCACAGCAGCTGTAATGGCGCCTCCCACTGTTGCTGCCCTTGAGTGCGTCACCACCTCTTGCTGCTCCTGCTTGTCCCTGCCCACACCCTGCCGCACACTTCCTTCGTTAAACTCTCCTCAGTTATTGTGTTTACCTGGGCCAGGGCCCTGTGCAACGTGCCTGGTGTGCCAGCATCTGTGCTCTCGGACAAGGTGCTGCACCTTCTCAAACCTCATTATTCTCCTGTGTGACATGGCGATAAAAGTAGCTACCTCGTGGAGCGGTGGTGACAACCAAATTATTTAATTCATGCACAGCCTAGCTGAACAGTGTTTGTTTGGCATACGGTGGACGCTTACAGGTATTTTTGCCAAAATAAAGGAAATGAATTCTCGGAGGAACTGAGAGCTCCGGCTGGATGCCAGTGTTCCACCAAGTCATTTCTTAAATGTTTCCTTAAAGTTTACTTTCATTCCACTAAAAGAGGAGTTATTTTAAGTAACTATTAAACTAACGTCTTTAGATTTACGAGTAACTAAGTGTGAGTGAGCCTCCTAAAGGTACCCCGATAGTCCTCACATACTGAGGAATGTGAGAATTCAAGCATCTTTACTGTAGAAGTTGATGTTTCTGGAATTTTCCAGTATGACACTGAGACTGCTTCCTAGCTTCCAGGGTATAGAATGATTTAAATAATGCAAGCAGAGAACTGGTACAGTTAATATTTAGGAAATATAA
This sequence comes from Hipposideros armiger, assembly GCF_001890085.2. Taxonomy (NCBI): domain Eukaryota; kingdom Metazoa; phylum Chordata; class Mammalia; order Chiroptera; family Hipposideridae; genus Hipposideros; species Hipposideros armiger. The sequence continues at coordinate 1,717,572 of NW_017731542.1, read as the reverse complement.
ACCGGCTCAGATGCAATAACTGCTCTCTGCTTACAAAGAGTTTGTACCTACAGGTATAAGAATAGAAGTAGAATTTTTAGGAGGACGTTCAACTTTTAAAAGCTGATGCTTATCATGGAATCAGGAAAAGAAGGAAATTGCAAAAAAAAAAAAATAACAAAAAAAACCCTCTAGGACATCCTTCAGTATTTTGGTTCCCGACGATTCAAGTTGAGAGGCAGAAATTTGGAATTGGAATTTCTCAGGTCACCTTTTCAGGTAGGGATGAAAAACTCTTTTCATAGCTGGCACCAGACTGAGGGAAGTGTTTCTGTCGTTGGTTTGAAACGATACAGGTGCTCCTGGGGTTATGTCCCAATAAGCCCATCGTTAAGTTGAAAATATTGTAAGCTGAAACTGTATTTAATACACTTAGCCTATCAAACATCATAGCTCAGCCTAACCTACCTTAAACGTGCTCAGAACACTTACATTAGTTAGCCTACAGTTGGGCAGAATCTCTAACACAATGAATACACTGTATGTCATTGGTTGTTGACCCTTGTGGTCACCTGGCTGATGGGGTGCTGTGGCTCCAGGCCACTGTCCAGCATCACAAGAGAGTTTGTACCGCCTACTGTTAGCCCGGAAAAGGTAAAAAAGCACGGTTTGTCCTAAATGCAGATTGCTTTTGCACATTCAAAAATCGTTAAGTCAAACCACTGTAAGTTTGTCCTGTATAAGATCACTTTTAGAGGGTAGCGGAAACCCTGAGGGGAGGACCTGTAAGAAGCCTGAATGGCTTTGAATAAGAAATAACAGCGATTTGGAGGCGAGGGAAAGCAGAGAAGGGAAGAGCGCAGAGGTGTGGGTGGGAGATAGGAAGAGGCTGTGCAGGTTGCTCAGCTGTGTGGAGTTGAGCTGCTTGCTTGCTTCTGATTGCCTTGCTCTTTCCCAGGTCGTCGCTAAGCCTGCTACACACCCGCAGGCCTCATCTGTGAGTTTTCTCAGGAAGGAAACGGCTATATTCCCCATCGTGGTCAGACAGGGCAGAGAAAAGAGGCGTGAGGGTGTGGTTGGCGGAAAGGTGGGGGTCAGACAAAGTGACACTAAGAGGTAAGCAGAGTGGGACCTAGAGCAGATTGGGCCGTAGAAACATGAGTCTGTGACCTTTATGAAAATACCAAGGGAGCGCACTCGACTTCTCACAGGGCAGAGAACAAAGAGACTAAAGCCAATTTCATTTAAACCGGGAAGGGCAGAATGACCTCACCTGATACCTGAATTACAATTTCTCAGGGACCCAAGTGAGAAACAGGAATGTGAAATTAGAGGCAGTGCTGTCAATCTGTTAGGAAAGCTGTATTCTTATTGCTGGTATTTTCTGGACCCCATATTCCGAGAGTTCCTGCTGAATCTACACTAAAAACAGAGTCCGAGTTTCAGGTCTATTACAAGGCTACTCAAATTTTTTTCCTTGGTAAAAGACAGCCATTGCTGACACACTGTATTAGCTGCTGGGAAAATTCAGCTCATGGCATTAAATTTACCCACATGAAGACTATAAAATGTTTGATTTAGTGAGTTAGTTCTTTACTGTCAAGCATTTATTGACTTCCAAATTTGTGCTGGCACATTGAACGACTACAAACCACTGCCTTCTCCTGTGCTTGTACAGTGAGCACTGCGGTCATGTGGCATGTTGCACTGTGTTCAACAGAACAAAGGTATGTGCCCACCACACACACACACGCACACACATGCACACACACGCGCGTGTGCAGATGCACACCCCTCTTATTTTGGGAATCTACACATTCTACCATGATCTTCAAACCCATGTAGTTTGTACTGATCACAATGGTGGCTAAACTTTTACAGTTTGTAAGGATGACAAGCCTCTTTGTGGACGTTTTGTGGAGCTTAAGACTTTTGCACAGTGCTTATTGCTTCACACTTTCCCCGAAGCCCAGAAAAGCTGATTAGGCATCGATGTGCTCGGCCATTGTCAATCTTAACCCAGATGCTGCTGGGGCCACCTCCAGGGGAATTATTGATGTTGGAAGACTTTCCATACTCACCTCACAGTTTGTTTAAAGGCTATAAATAATTGGACATGACCGGGTGTAGCAAAGTGACTGACTGAGCAATTTAGCAGAAGAGCTCCCCCAACATCATGAAGACCCTTTAATGGTGAAAGTACGTTTTTGATTGTCATTCATCATGTTCTGTTGGCCTCATTCTATGAACTAGACCTCACATTTATCCATCACCTACTCTCCTGAAAACCCACGTGCCCAGAGGGCTTTCAAATACGTGCAGGAGGCACAAAGCAGGCAGATCCAAAACATATACATTTGGAATAACCAACCTTCTGATGACTAATTTTATGTGTCACCTTGGCTGGGCCACAGTGCCTAGCTATTATATTTGGTCAAACATTATTCCAGGTGTTTCTATAAAGGTTTTTTGGGAGTGAGGCTGGCATTTAAGCTGGTAGACTTTGAGAAAAGTATATCACCCTCCATAGTATGGGAAGGGCCTCATCCAATCAGTTAAAAGCCTTGATAGAACAAAAACTGACCTTGCCCCAGCAAGAAAGAATTTTGCCAGCAGACTGCCTTAGGACGGGGGGGGGGGGCTATTACTCTTCCATGAGTCATCAGTGTAACAGCCTCACCCATCAGATTTTGGATTTGCCAAGCCTCCATAATTGCATGAGCCAATTCCTTAAAATAAAATTTTACATACACACACACACACATGGTGGTTCTGTTTCTTTGGAGAACCCTAACAAATATACTACCAAAGCCATTTTTATATTTTAGTAGAAGTAGCATCTACAACAAGAAGTCTTGTCAAGAGTCCACACTTATTTGCAGGATTATGCCAGAGAAACCATGTGGGTGTTATAGATTGATTTTTAAAGCATTCCAAGTAATCTTCGTTTCAGCCCAACCTCCTGAAGCAATGGTTGCAACTCTGAGCAATTGCACTAGGTGGTACTTATGCAACAGATATTTTTGGGATACCTGTTTTGTAAAGCACTATTCTAAGTGCTGAGGATAAAGCAGTGAGCTAAAGAGACAAAATCCCCTGCGCTCACAGCATTTATATCCTAGTGGAAGGAGACAGACAACAAGCACATTGATATTAGTCAGATGACGATAAGTGCGAAGAATTTAACTGAAATAGCTACCTTGCTTTAGGATGGAGAGTGATGAGATAAGGTGGGTTTGTGGGATTTGATATAGGGTTTGGAGATTTCAGCAGACACCTGAAGAGGTGAAAGAGAGCATCATGCAAATGTAGGAGTGATAAGGGTTCCAGGCGCTGAAAGCGGCAAGGGCCAGGGTTGTGGGGCGGAAATGCACTCAGGGCTCTAGAGAAACACAAAGAGGAAAGTATGTCTGAAGCGGGTAGAGCACGGAAGGGTGGTGTAGAATGAGGTGGAAAACAAACGGAATGTTTGGAGCAGCAGCTTTCCGTCACTGAGCTTAAGCTTTAGTGGGCTCCCTTAGGTGACTCTGAGGGCTAGAGTCTGTACACATGTATGTGGAGTATGTGCACGGTTAGAGAGAAACGGGTGACGAGGGAGGCTGGCTGGAGACCACTGCGATAATCCTCCCAGGAAACAGGAATGGTAGAGTTGGGTATATTGCAAAGGCAGAGCTGACAGATTTAAAAATAAAGGGAGGAGTCAAAGACGACTCCATGTTTTTTGACTCGAGCGCCTGGAAGAACTGGGAGTGGAGTTGACCAAGATGGGTAAGTCTGGTAGAGGAGCAATTCGGGTGTGGGCAGTGGATTAAGGATCTGGTTTTGGACATGCTGCATTTGAGATGTCAATTCGACAACTCAGTAGCAATGTCAGCAGTTGGATATATGAGCATGGAATTCAGGGGTGAAGTCACTGCCAAAGAGATATATTGGGGGCTTGTCAGTGTTTCGGTGGTTTATAAAGTCCATGAGGCTGGATTAAAGCCCCCAGAGGGTAAATATAAAAGTTGAAGAGAAGTCTGAGGCATCAAGCCATGGAGACTGCAAGGAGCAGCCCGTGAGGCAGCAGAAACACCCAGAGAAAGTAGGGTCTGGAGGGAGAAGGGAAGCGAGGGTTTCAGATAAGGGGCAGTGAGCGAGGCATGCCAAGTCAGACGAGGACTGCGACTCACCGTGGACTTTCTCAGTGTGGAGCTTTATTAGATCCTGGATAATAGGAGTTTGACTGCAGTAGAGGAAACAAAAGCCTAATTAGTCTGTTGAAGGTGACTTAGGGGAGAGGAAGCATAAACAAAAATATTAGCAACTCTGATTTTCAGAGTCTTGAGGTAAAAAGGAGCAAAAAAATGGAGTTTTGGCAATGTTAGCTAGAGAGGATTTTTAAGAACATATTTTGGGTTTTTAAATAAATTTCTTAGGTTAGGGATTTAGAGACATGCACGTGACCTAATGGGAATGATCCAAGGGAGAGAGAGGGAACGGATAAGGCAAGAGTGACAGGAAACAGAGTCAGTGCACAAGGTCGGATGAGGTGGGAAAAAGGCCAAGTTCAGGGTCTAGATGCACAGAGGTCAGTAGATTTAGTGGTGGGAACGTGGGAAAGCTGTCTTTTGACGGGCCAGTTTATTTCAGTAACATAAAAGTGATATGCCAAAAGTGAAGATAGGGGAAGACATGTTAGATGTCAGAAACTTTCTTTTCTGACAGTGGTTCTCTGTATTCCTTAGTCGAATTTAATGAATTGGGAGCACGAGCCTTTCTGTCTTATCCTCTACAAGCAGAGATATTTACAGTTGAGGACATCTGTGAGTTTATTTTTGAAAGAGGCTGACCAGGAATACTCGCCAGCTTTCTCGTTGCGTAACCTGCAGCTCCACTGCTCCAGGCACCCAGGTCCGCACGGCTCCCTTACTAATGGGAATCAGTGACAATAATGGGACTACTACTTAAGACTAGCTTCTATCTAGATTTAAATGAGTACTTTTGAGTGAACTGGCTCGTTACTCCTTCCTTGTTCTCAAAGGAATATCTAACCCCAAAGGAGCTAAGAGCACCTGCTTTAGAGTTATTACCAAGCACTGATTTTTTTAAAAAAATCATTCCTTCTGATAATTTACAAGACAAAAAAACCAGTCATCCATTGAGTACCCACCATGGGCATGGAACTAATAAAAATCTGCCGTAAGGTCCATGAAGTAAAAGAAGCAACAATGCTGACTCCCATAACTAATCAAGGTCAATTTCTTAAAATTCTCATAACCACTAAGATAATTATGAAACATCCTTGCAAAAGTATTCTGATGGTTAAAATATTTTGAAGGGATAATATTTTGATATGCCAGGGGGTGCTTTAAGGTTCAATGCCAATATTTTGTTTCTTGAAGATTTTATTTTCCCTTTTGAATTTCTTTTGTTTTTAAATTAAAATTTATTGAGGTGACAATTGTTAGTAAAGTTACATAGGTTTCAAGTGTACAATTCTGTAATATACCATCTATATATCACATTGTGTGTTCACCACCCAGAGTCAGTTCTCCTTCCATCACCATATATTTGATTCCTTTTACTCTCATCTACCACCCCCTCCCCCCTTACCCTCTGGTAACCACTAAACTGTTGTTTGTGTCTATAAGTTTTTCTGTCTTTGTTTGTCTTGTTTCTTTGTTGCTTTCAGTTTTATATCCCACATATCATTGAAATCATATGGTTCTCGACTTTTTCTGTCTGATTTATTTTGTTTAGCATAAAATAATCTCAGGTTCCATCCTGGTTGTCACAAATGGCAATATTTCATCTTGTCTTATGGCAGAATAGTATTCCATTGCGTATATATGCCACATCTTCTTTATCCAGTCATCTATCGAAGGACACTTCGGTTGTTTCCATGTCTTGGCCACTGTAACGAAAATGCAGTGAACATCAGAGCACATATATCTTTACAGATTTCTGTATTGAATCCAGCACTTTGCCCACTCAGTGTTGGTCCCACTATGACAACAGTGGGAAAACAGGGAGGCAAGGAGAATAACATATAGCATCCGATATCCGTCAGGCATTTTCCAGAGGTTATTTAAATTTTAAAAGAATATTGTGAGGCATATCTTGGAGTCTTCATTTTGCAAATTGGGAAACTTGTGTAATAAAAGTGGCTCTAGGGCTCTTGGCATCATGGAGAGTTGTTAATTAATTACTGTGCCTCGGAATATTCTGGAAATAAAACCCTGCTGAATTTTACTACAACATGCCATAAGCCCTCCTGCATAGAAAAATCTGCCCACTGTGCCCTGGCCTGGCATCTGGACTTCGAGATTGTCCCACTCCACCAGCCCAACTTAGTCAAGGTCATTCCTCTCTTGCCAGGTGTAAGGCGCTGCTCCTGGCTGGTATTATCAGCAAATGCATTGAGCCTACAGTCGCTTCCATCATCCTGCGGATAACTCTGGTCCACAACCAGCCCTTATGGATGGACAACACTTGATAAATGACCTCAGGGTGACAGGCAGTCACTGATAGCTACTCTTTGATTGCAGCTCTTCAGCCACTTGACAGCACTGTGATCCAAGCTATGTGTTACCAGCTTATTGAAAAGAAATGTCAAGTGAAATAGTATCAAAAGGCTTCCAGAACTCTGGATATATTATATCTATTGCTTCTTCTCTGTTGGTGTGTCAGAGAAAGAAATTAAGCTTACTTGGCTGGTTTCTTCCTAAAACTGTCCGTGGCTACCCAACTTCTTTTGCTTAGTTCATTTGCTGGTCAGTGGATTGTATTGTATCTTGCCCCGCGTTGAGGTTTTTGCATTTCAACTGACAGGCATCCCTAACACCACATTCTAAAAATCTTCAGGCACTTTTAGATTGTCTTTCCTCAGATTCTATTCTGACTTTATGAGGTACAGGAATAAGTGCTTACAATCCAGGCACTAGTGAAAATATTCCCTTTGGCCATCTGCAAGTACTGTATTTAAGTTCATTTCAAATAAATGGCCACTAAATAAGGGTTGTCTTGTTTTGTTTTTGTTTTTCTTTTAAGCTGAGCCACCCTACCACCTGTTGGCAGCTCAGCGGCTGCTCAGATCGGGCTGGGAATCGAACTGCTGTTGCTCAGAGCTCAAACTCTTGAGTGAGCTCTTAACCAACTGAGCCACTCAGCTGGCCCAGGGTTGTCTTTATATTCTGATTTTGACTGCAATATCTCAGTGCAAGAAAGTGTCATTGTTCCTAGGAAATCAGCCAGATTTTTGAGAGGGGGAGCACAGAGAGAGAGAGAGAGAGAGAGAGAGAGAGAGAGAGAGAGAGAGAGAGTAAAATGGTACGGAGGAAAGAAGAAGCCACACTTTTTCAAGGAGAGATGGGTTCTTTTCTAATACTATGCCTTACTTCCTTCCTTTAAATAAACTCAGAGAAGTTTCCTCCAAACTTTCTATATTGACAACAGACAATTCAGTCCATAGATTAGTAAACCAAACTTAATGCATTTCCACTTTGAACGACAGACTTGGTTTTCTATCATCCCCAGTGACAAGTCATCTCTTCCTGACATCACTTCCTGCGTCCTTGCTACTAATTCCTTTGACATCACCACTCAGCATTCTCCCGCTCCTGGTGAAGATAATTAGGCTTTGGGTTTGATGCTGAACATCCTCTTTTACGTCTCGCACTTCCCATCATACTGCTTTTCTGAGAAAGGGACACACCGGACTGATGTGTATATGGCACTCATCCTCCATGAACGTCGCAGACATTTTGAAAAATCAATCATAGCATTCTTTCCTTCTGAGACTAGCTGAGGCCACAGCAGTCTTCCCAACATAATACTCTAGACCAGGAATCCGTAAATATTTTTGTTTGTAAAGGACCAGAGAGCAAATAACTTAGGCTTTGTGGACCATACAATTTTTGTTGCACCAACCCAACTCTGCTGTTGTAGGCTGAAAACAGCCAAAGACAATATGAAGTAAATGAGCATGGCTATGTTCCAATGAAGCATTATTTACAGAAACAGGTGGCTGGCTGGATTTGGCCTATGGGTCTGCAATGTGTCAGCTGTAGGTTGCAAGTCCTTGCTCTAAATACCTGTCATCAATCAGAGTTTCCATCTGAAGATAGAACATGCCCAGTGTTCCCGGGCTGATGTACAGGATGCTACCATGCATCGGTGTGCGCTCTGTTCACCTGTTGATTTCATCCCAAGGAACTGATTTAACTCAGTTTGGAGCCCTCTGTTCTGGTGTCTTGAAGTTAAAAGTCACTTTGGGACCAAGGAAGGCAAGTTTCAGGTCCTACTCATTTTCATTCTCTCTAGCTTTGTCAGTGGGGCTAGCATGGAAATTCTACACTTTTTTTCCCCCAAAACATATAAAAAGAAATGAGTTGAAATATCTCGAAGCCATTGCCTTAGAATAGGTACTATTAAATATAGCAGTTCAATCACCAAAAGTTTTCCCCTGTAGGATTAAAAAGAAGCAAAAAACAACAACCAAACAAACCTAAATTACATTATAAGAGAATAAAGATGAAAGGCAATTCGCAGCAGCTTAGCAACCATCACCTGTATCTCAACTATTTACTGGATTAAAATGTGTGGCAGTAGTTTCAGCTGTCCTATTCCTGATACCTGTGGGCCAAATCGACAACTGGAGAGAGGTAGATAATCGGCTTTGAAAACCTAATGGGACATGTCAGGCAAAAAATAAAATACATAATGAAATGAAATAAATAAAAAGAGAGAGATTAGTTTTTTTTCTCAGAAGATTGCTTAAATAAAACTTATCTCTTACTGTCTTTTAGCAAGGATAATTAATTACAAATCTCTTAGGTCTGCTAAATATTATTATATAATACATCTTTATATTTTAAAAAGAAAACTTTCATGATTTAAATGACAGAATGTTAACATGGGCCCTCTCTTAATTCCATTAAGGAATTCATTCTCTCACCTCAGACTGGCACTTACCATCTACATACTTTTTGCTCCTCTCCTGACATCACTGCAAGCAAAGATCATAAATGTCCTCTTCTCCAATCATTATCCAGAAGAAAAAGCACAAAACACTTCACTTGATCCTTTCAAGTCCAATAAGAAATCTGGAAAGACAAGAAATCTATTTTTTTAAAAGAAAGTTTATTGGGATGACAATGGTTAGTAAAATTACATAGATTTCAAGTGTACAATTCTGTAACACATCATCTATATATCACATTGTGGGCTCACCACCCAGAGTCAGTTCTCCTTCCATCACCATGTATTTGACCCCCTTTCCCTCTTCTACCACCCCCCTCCCCCCTTACCCTTTGGTAACCACTAAACTATTGTCTGTGTCTATGAGTTTTTGTTTCTTCATTTGTTTGTCTTCTTCTTTTGCTGTTTTCAGTTTTATATCCCACATATCAGTGAAATCATATGGTTCTCGACTTTTTCTGTCTGACTTATTTTGCTTAGCATAATAATCTCAAGATTCATCCATTTTGTCACAAATGGCAGTATTTTATCTTGTCTTATGGCAGAATAGTATTCCATTGTGAATACCATGTCTTCTTTATCCAATCATCTATTGAAGGATACTTTGGTTGTTTCCATGTCTTGGCCACTGTAAGTAAAGCTGCAATGAACAGAAGAGCACATATATCTTTATGAATAAATGTTTTCAGATTTTTGGGGCATATGAAAAGATGCTCAACATCACTAATCATCAGAGAAATGCAAATAAAAACCACAAGAAATCTATTTTTATATCCACTCATGACCTTCCAACTCTCTTTATACAGCTTTATCAATTTGGGCAATAAAATCTCATTAATTTGTATTTCATCACTTTGGAGTTTCAGATAATTTGGGCAGCACTGGTCTAAAGATCAACATTTATGGGAAAATAAAATTATTCATGCTACTGATTAATGCAAACAACTTACCAAAGCAAGCTAAAAGTTCAACTGAGATTATTAGCATGTAAACTCTTTGGGAGACTTTCAGGAACCCTGCTGCCCTAACCAGAACACACTTCTTCAGCTTCATACCCCACTCCATGTATTGTAGTTCTGCCATAAGCCAAGCTAGCTATCACCCTGCATTTTCTTTTTTCTGCCCTGTTTGTGCTGTTCTTCACATCAAGAATGTGCTTTCCTTCTTCCTCTAGTTCTACTTTTCAAAACTCTACCCCTCCTTTAAAAGCCAAGCTGAAACATCACTAGCATCACGAAGCCCTCTCCAATACTGCAACCAAACTGAACTCTCTTCCAACATTTTGCGACATGGCAGGATAGTGGTACGTGGGCCTGTGTGTGCCTGGGTCACCGACAGTGACTTCTCATATAGAACCAAACATCTGGCTACTGCATGGTGCTTTTATGTAATCATGCCTGAGCATTTACATACTGATATAGACATTTGATCCTCACCTTCCTTTTATTTACACTTTATCTTACTGTTGGGCTATTGTGTTAAACTTTTAAAATGTTGTATATAAGCAGGCTATATTATCCATACATTTTCTGGGTAGTCAGGGAATGTTACAATTTTTTTTTTTTAATGTAAAAAGAGTGCGTTGTGTCTGATAGGGTTGAAAACATCTGAAAGAGCTTCTGGAAAGTCTGTTCTCCTTTCATTAATTCCTATTTCAAGAAATGATACCATCAGACACCCATTTGCCCAAGCTGGAAATTCTGGCAACATCATAAATTCCTCCTTTACTTAAACTGTAGGGCGTATATTTAATGACTTTAGGGCATATGTTTAATGAAACACTATGCCACAATGTAAAAGAATGGGGCAGAGCTCTGTATGCTCTGTAGAGATGTTGAGTTATATTAAGTTAAAAAGATGGAGAACAGTAAACATAATATGATTCACTTTTTCTGCATAATACAAAGTATACACATATACATGCTAACATTTGTATGGGGATAACAAGAAAGTTAAGAGTAATTATTTACAGCAGAGGGAGTTTGGGTGTGTGTGCATGACTGTGTGTGTGTGTGTGTGTGTGTGTGTGGTGTGTGTGTGTGTGTGTGTGTGTGTGTGTGTGTGTGTGTGTGTGTGTTGAAGATTGGGATGTGGCAAGCAGCGAGGGTTTTACCTCTAACTTTCTGTTTCACTTGAATGGTCTGATGTACATTTTATTTTTATGACAAGAGTAGACTTATGAGCCATGTTCACTTTCTTACATTTTTCTGTATTAAAATATGTATAAGATTTATGTTAAAAAAATGAATACTCTCAAGTGATTCTCAAACTTTATTTCGCACCAGAATCACCTGAAGTACTTCTTAAAAAGCAAATTCGGGATTCCTACCTCAAAGCTCTGAATGAGAATGTGAGCGTTGGGGACCTAGGGAGACAAAGTTTGAACAAGGCCCTCAGGTGATTGTGGTACAGGCCGGAGGGACAATGTCCTTTGGGAAATACTGCTAGAAACGAATAGAAAAGGTCTACCTGTTTGTCTAAGACATACTCACCAGCAATAATCACAGCAGCAAGTGGCTGGAAGGTAAATGACATCCATTAGCTCTCTCAGCATACTTTCCACTTAGCAGATGCAAAGGGAGGTTGAGGCTGACTGTTCTGTGGTTTGGCTTGGGGTATAGTTGGCGGTGGGTGTCATTCTTACTTTTAGTTTAAAGATTCCTGAGAGGAAACCAATCTTTTCAACAAACTGAGACAAGAAATTGTACACTGAGAAAAATTGTTCTCTGAGAGCCTTTAAAAACATTTACTTAGGGTTGTTTCCTAGTCACTGACAGTAGCCACTTTTTCATTTGGAACAGCAATTGTTTAAAATCATATTTAACTATTTGACGCTATAATTTTATTATCAAGTTTTCTTCTTTCCATTAAATATATGAATATTTGTGATGTTTTGAAGTCAAGATTTATGGTGTATGGGAACATATATCACAAAAACTAAGTCGGTGGCAGCATATGCTTCCATCTCCGAGCTTCTGAAAGCATGGTTTCCGTCAGACTTTTCAGATGTATGACCGTGTACAGCAGGATACACGTGAATGTGGGCAGGGCTTGCAGGCAACTCTCTGCATCATGATTTATACGATGTTTTCCAGTTCTCTGGCCTGGCGGATGTTTGTAAGTCCTGTGGTCAAAAGGGACACAGTGAATACCTTGGCAGACATAGCAGTCAGCCTCTCATGTGCACATCTGCCAGGAAACTGGCTCAGCAGAGCCCAGCCAACCACAAAATGGCCAGCCGATTTGTAGCGATCAGCTCGGTCCACTTACTCTGTCCCTGACCAAGTAGTTTGGAGCCCCAGGGTGCAGCAGAAAAGTCTGCACATATAACCCAGTTAATCCCTCAAGATATGGCACAAATGCCATAGTTGTAAAGGATAAAGGGGCCTACACCACCCCCTTTTCAGGGCTCCCCAACTTTCTTTGCACTGTTGCTTGGGATCCTTTTCAGGGGTGCCTTATCTGGGACAGTCCCCAACAAGTGGCCTCCCTGAGACGCATCTTGGCTTCCTCATCAAATGGTCACTCGCCTAGGGATTTGGACCAATCTGATAAACTATATTCATAAAAGTACCCATAGCCGAATTACATCATAACAGGATCCCTTTGTTGCCTTAATCCAAAGATTGAATATTATGGAAATTTTGGACTCTTAAGTCAGTGGGTAGAGAAATGCTAGTCTTTTTTTTTTTTTTAAAGATTTTTATTGGGGAATTGGGGGAAGGGGAACAGACAAGTTGCTGTGGTTTTGTTCTTCAGTCTACTTGTGGAGGACGTTGCTTCACTGGCCCAAGTTGGCACCATCATTGCGCTCTTCCCAGGCGAGGCAGATCAG
>NW_017731542.1:1696270-1702339 GCF_001890085.2 Hipposideros armiger | reverse complement strand
TATGTGAAGGCATAGCATATGCTGGAACATAATGGATATGTTAATGGAAAAGGCTTTGAGGCACAGACCTCAAATGGATGCTAATTTGATTGACAGCAGTTTTACTTCTTTGAAAGTTCTCAATAAAAACCAAGCGTGGACCCCGATTCGGTGGCTCAGTCTGACTCTCTGAAGGCTGAGTCCCTTGGTCTCGCACTTAAATATTACTTCTGTCTCTGTCTCTTTATTCAATCTGCATCGCCCCTCTCGTGTCCCATTTGCCCTTGCCACGCAGGACGTGACATGTTTCTATTTTGGGTATATTTAGTTAAATAAAATATGTTACTACAATTTCAAAATAAACACAAAAATTGGTGCCTGCTGTGTATCAAGAATTCACTAAGCTTTGGCTATTGGCATAATACAAAAGTCATCACCATAGCTGCTTCTGGAGTTTAGGCCTCAAGACATACCTTCATTTAAAATTAGTACCCTGGAGGCCACAGTGTTCTAGATGGAAGTTCCGATGTTGACAGGACGAAAGGAAAAGCTTGCCGGTTCCCTAACATCTGTGCCATGCGCCATGTCGGTTAACTACCTATCCAAGGCTTGTGGGCAGCTCTGGACATATATTGTCACACATCCTGTAGTTTAACCTTTGGTTAGATATTTTTTAATGCAAGGACAAAGTTTTTACTCTCATTCATCTTTTCGAACTCACCAAATAACTCAATATTATCCGTGGCTCCACACGACCACTTTGGGTTCCGTAGTGATTCTACATCTAGCCATGTGTGTTTCAGCTGCGTCCTCAGTGTTCCAGTCTTGTGTTTTAATAATTCTCATTCCATTATGTTTCTATTTTAATTTCTTCTCAAACCGATTTTAAAAAAATTATTATTAAATAGGCGGCAAGGCAATTTGAAGGGAAAAGCAAACTATTTTAGTGATATCACCATAATTATAACTTTGTAACAAACCGTCCCTGTGGGTTATGTGATCAATCCTAAAGCAATACAGTGTGTTAGCTGCAAACACTCAGTACAGCCCGTGTCAACTGCATGGGGGCTATTTCAGAAGTGTAGGCCCATGTTAGGGCTGCGTTCAGTTAACTGAGGCGACCCCTTAACAGTTTACCTGAAATGAGGCCTACTGGACGTGCTGTTGTGTGATTGCATTTTACTGCCTATTATGTCTTGATTAAGACTCCCCTGGATATTCCTTTTTAATGGAATTTGAGGAATTAAAAATGGCTTCACAAATCACTTTTTAATCTGGCGAAGTAAGCAGGGAATGAAAAACACCACACTGTCATCTTGGAGCGCAAGGAAAGTTGTAAATAAAGAAAACAAATTAGTGGCTGGTTCACACCTCATCAGCTACCTAACAACCTGTTACCAGTTAATTACACACCTTTAAAAATTGCATGTACAGAGAAATTACTCAGAAATCCGTTTTGAAAGGGGAGGGCAGCAGACAAGCACCAGATCAGAAAAGGCTCTATCTCACTATTTAGATAACCGACCGTGAAGCAGGGGGAAAATGTATTTTCTCAAGAATTATAGTCTTTAAAATACCATCGATTAGTGATCTACCCTCACTGGCCTGCACTCCCATGATTCACGCTAGACACGAAAATGTTTGTTGAGGGCCTCCTGGGAAATAGAGTCCCCACTGTCCCTCTGTGACCTATTCCATCTCTGTCAGTCTACCCGTAGCTTCCACTGGTTGTTTTCTATGTTCAGAGCACAATCCTGAGCAGTGTGACAAGAATCAGAGCACAGATGACAAGGCTAAACACCACCACTGCCAAGCAATGTGAACCGCCTCTCTGTCCTTCCTCTTCCTCAGTGTTCCCATTTCTTATTGTTTGAGCTTTGGTGTAACTAGAAAGCAGGTGGAAATTATGTGCACTGACAGCAAATACATCTGGCATGGAAACTGCTGAATACTAGGATATTATTTAGTCTGTACACACAGCCGCATTGAGGGGGCTTGTACAAGTAGGTGTGTGATTTATTTCTCCAAAGTCATTTTTAATACACAAAAGACTCCAAAATGTGGCTTTGTAAATACAAAGAATATCAGAGAGCTGTTATGTCTGGTTTAAGACTCGAGGACGTTGGGCTGCACACCCTGGGAGAGCTGGAGTCAGTCATTTTCTGGCTCTGTGCCCCCACTTCCTCCATTAAACCAGGATAAACATGCTGTCCTCGCTGGGTGGCTTCGAGGTCCAAATGAGAGAAGTCATTTCAATGCACTAAGCCCGTGGTAAATGTTAATTACTATTGTTTGCCATGGTATTTATGGAGAGTGAACCATGACATCAGTTCAGTTGCCTGATAAAATCTATTTCCTATAACATTTTAGTGTAACCTATGATCTGAATTCTTAAAATGATAATATGCTATGCACCTACTAGAGGCTCTCCTTCAAATGAGCAGATTTTGAAATTAGGAGTAATTTGAAATCAGTTTATGCCCCCCAAATATTAAAATATATTAATTTAATTTGAATTACATTCATTCATTCATAAGTGGTTATTAACATGATGTGTACTCAGATCATTTAGCATTAATTCATCATCCAGCAACTTAATTCTTTAATGTGCCCTATAGTCAAAAGACATCAGTCATTTCCAATTTGAATATATAAATATATTTATATATATTTATACACACATGTACATACACACATATATATATATATATATATATATATATATATATATATATATATATATATCATAGACCATAAGTTGTTAAAAATCATTTAGGTAAAATTCTCATGCTTATTTGCCCAAAGACCCCTGTTACTTGGTTAGGAAAAGGATATGATTGNCTCTCACTGCGGCTGGTAACTTAATACACTATATCAAATTGTTCTGGGGGGAAAAAATCATACCTTTCCCAAAAGAGAAAAAGAGAGTAATCTACTGGCTTCTTACCAGCAAATTTGGGCTGAACACAAATGTCTTTTGAACCCGACACCTCATAAGTGAGTAATTTTTTCAACTGATTTTAGCCTCTTCAATGTTCCCATTCACTCCCTGATATGTCACTAACCTTGGTTCCAGGGTGCTGGGGCATCTCTTAGTAAAGGTAACATAGAAAATAGGATTCTCTTACTCTGAGAGAGTTAATGCAATACCACAGAGGGGAAATTTAATTACCTCTCAACTACAGGTCTCTTAAATTCGTAAACATCCTTCAAATTTTAGCAACCTGCCAATAAATAAAACAAAGATAGCAACAGCCTGAAGAACCTGAGAAATGAAGACTTATATTCTCAAAGTAAGATTTATGTCTTAGGATATGTAATGCGAATTAAATATGAAAAGGTTTAGGAAAATATGAAAAATGGTAAGTAGATCTAAAACCATTCTGCATTGACATTTTTTTAGCTTAGTATGTATATTTTTTATTAGACAACAAAATAAGTGAACGATCATTATTTGATTGTTTAGAAACGAATGGAAAGAAACGGTATTCTTTTTTCTTGAACATTCTGAACAGAGTGTGAAACAGTCTTCCAGAGAATAAATATATTTTTTTAGCATTGCTAAAATGCACAGGTAAACAGAATTTAAAGTTGCTCTCTAATCACTAAAATATTTTGAATGTGTTTTGAACTGTGTTGTCTCCATTAAAATCTGAAACTGCACAGCTGGAATAACATGGAGTAGAAAGCTTAAAAACATCTGCAGCAGAAAATTAACCCAAAACACACTTATGAGGGACTGATGACAGATATGCACCTCTTCTTTATAATCAAGCATTTCAAGGTAATCATCTCCCTCTTAAAATCCCTCATACAGGAAGAGATGTGGTCGCATACTGTGAGCAAAAATATCTGGGCATTTTCTCCCTTGGCTGACATATTAAATAATAAGAAACCGACATGACATTACAAATGAGAGCCCATCTAACTGCTTCCAGGAGCCCAGGCGACCAGCCTGCCTGATAGTCCAGAATCATTTTGATGCAATTTACAAACACTCCTTCCTGGGAGAAGATGAATTGAGGTTAGTATTGAGCAGCCTGAGATAAATGGCTGCAGGGCTGCCCACCACTGTGTTTATAATGCCTTTGTCTGGTCTTTTCCTTTCTTCCTTGGCCTTTGGGCAAAAAGCCTGTGGGTGTGTTGGTAAAATACTGGGCAGATTTTAAATGCACCACAGATACTCTCAACACATATTGTAAACTGGACTCTTGTCCTTAGCCATCCCTTAGCCTGTGGCTGTTTTTCTCCAGGTAGTCCGTTCTTTCAAAGCCCTTGCAAACCAGGACAGGTTTTGTAAGAAGTGCATCTAAGGACAGTAACAGAGATCCACAAGGATATAAAGTTATCTAATGAGAGTAAACTGGAAACGTTTTTTAGAGAGGAGGTTGATAAGAAAAAAAATAGCATTGGAAGAACAAAATAATGAGAAGAGGGCTACGACTCAGGTTCTTAAGCTATTTTTTAAGCCAGTGATCCCTTTGGCCATCTGACAAAGCCTGTGTAGCCCCCTTTGAGGTAAAATGTTCAAATGCAGGAAGATACAGATTTCTCTTCCATCTAAGCTAGCAGAACTGTTCTCCCTCAGGCAGAAAATCTCCTGAGAGTAGATGCCACTGGCTCTGGTTAAAAGCGTGTAGTGGGCTAGGTTTGTTTGGGTAGTACATAATAGGCCTTGTCTTTCTGTTGCACCTCCCCCCTAACCACTTTCCCTCATCCAGGCTCTGGTGTCCATCAAGCTCCTTTGTTTTGATGTCCTGCCCAGGCTCAACCTCTCTGAGCAGTACCCCATCTTTAAGTGGGTCAGTCCCTCCATTCTGAACCACCCCATCCTCACCGTCAATCCAATATGCCCCTCTCTGGTTTTATTCTCATAGAGTAGAAATTCTTAAGAGTGGGATTCATTTTCTAGCAAAGCATATCAGGTTGGGGTTGGGGGGAGGTGGACAGCAGTTTTTTGAATCACATATTGCATGCACGCGCGTACACACACATATGCACGCGTGTACACACACACACACACACACACACACACACACACACACACACCTATAAAGCTGTTTCCGTGGGACTGATGGGGGAAAGATATCCTTGGCTCCACTCCTGGTCCCCACTGAAAATTAGTGGGCGCATGAGAGCGTGATGATGGCCTTGTGTGTGGGAATTGTGTGCAGCCAGTAACACAGCCTTGTGCCCTCAAGAAAGTAACAGAGACTTGATAATTAATTAATTAATTTATACTAAAATGCATCCAAAGCAAAATCCATTGTATTTAAAACAGTGTTACCTTGTAAACAGAGCTGATTTTCAGTGCTGGGACGCAGGCTTCTGGTGGCCAGCCACTGGCCACCTTGGCCCACAGGCCTGGAGCAGTCTGCGGCTGCCCTGGCACACAGCACTCAGTGGGGAGGGGGACCACACCGTGCGGCCCCCATGGCGCCTGGCCAGAGCCCCTTTGTGGCTGAGCACAGAACCCTAAGTGGGGTAGAGTTCTCTGTCAGGTCCCGATTTCAAACTAACATTCAGGGGATGGACCTGCAGAAGGGAGGGCCAGGTGGGCCGGAGGCAGCTTGAGGTAGGGGGGAAGGGCGGGCCAGGGGCCTGCCATCCACCCCGGACATGGATTCAGGCACAGCAGTGTTTACTGAGCACCTACTGTGTGCCAGGCACTTGTCAAAGTGAGTCCTTGCCTTGAGGAACAAAGAGCATGCAAACAGATAGGCACTTGGTAAGGCCTACAAGGCAGACATAATACGTAGTGTGGCAGAGGGTGGGTAGCCAGGCTGCTCGATAGTTGGTAGGGGATGGTCCCTGGAGGGGCAGCCACAAGCCACATGTGGCTGTTGAGCACTTGAAATGTGGCTGGTCAGAAATTGAGGTGTGATGTCACGCACACATTGGATCTCAAAGTGAAATGCACACACTAGAATTTGAAGTTTAGTGTGAAAAAAAGAAGGTAAAGTATCTCACTAATAACTTTTATATTAATCATATATTAAACTGATTCTGTTGCCTGACAGCCGAATTCCATAGTTCCCCTGCATTTAGCCTCTAATCCCATTAGCTATGAGAGAAAAGCCTCGGTATGAC
>NW_017731542.1:1676615-1693515 GCF_001890085.2 Hipposideros armiger | reverse complement strand
ATATATATTTATACACACATGTACATACACACACACATATATATATATATATATATATATATATATATATATATATATATTCCATAGACCATAAGTTGTTAAAAATCATTTAGGTAAAATTCTCATGCTTATTTGCCCAAAGACCCCTGTTACTTGGTTAGGAAAAGGATATGATTGGTTTGGGCAGTGTGCGTGGGTCTTTATTAAATCTTTACCTGATATTGTGCACATCCATAGAAAATCTTCTCAGAGAGGAATGACTTCTCTCCACCCCATGTGGGTCAAATCCAGAATGCTGTCCTAGACCCCGCCCCCTCCCACTGATAAGCTTCTCCTGGTGCATTGAAAAGATGAGTTAGAATCCATCACGGACTAGTGGAAAAGATGCTGCATCAAGTTTAAAAGACTGGATCCTCTTACAGTTATATCTTCACTATATTATTTTTGCATATTCCAAACATAGTAGAAACATATAAAACAAAACAATATGTAGTGGAGGACCTCCATAGTTCCATCCTTCTAAGATAACCATTTATATATATATATGATTTTTAAACAAAGCATGAGCATTCTATCTGCTCTGTTCTAAAGCAACCCCTGATTGATGGAAATTTAGGGTGTTCCCGAAGTTTCTGTTACAACAACACCAGAAATAAACATCCTTGATCATATATCATCATGTACTTGTGGAAATCTTTCACTGACTGAATATCTAACCATAGAGCTGCTGGGTCAGACAGTACATACAGTGAAACCTTAGTAAATATGACTCAATTGACGCCTAAAGAGTTTAGAATTACACCCTCTCTCACAAAGCACGAGTGTGCCTACCTCAGCCACTCCCTGTCCTGCTCTGCACAGTATCACTCTTTCATGTCTTCGTCACTCTCTTGGATAAGAAAACATAGCTCTTGTTTTTATGTTTGGGGATTTGAGACCCTTGAGGGATTGAGCCTTTATTCACCCATTTTTAGTCATTTTAATTGCTTTTGCCATTAGTTATTGTCTACCATTCACCTTCATCTCACCCCCATTATCTGGTTCTATCACTTTGGGCAAGTCAATCTCTCCGAGGCTCTGTTCATTGTCTACACATTGTCCAAATGAGGCACATCCAAGACCTGTGCATTTTGTTTGTCCCTTTCTCTCTTACCTGATTTCATCTCTGTCCCATTTTGAAATGTATTGTTAAAAGCTAATTAAAATAAAACAAAGTAAACTCATTACTCTCATGCAGGTATCAAAATGAACATGTGTTAAAGATTTTACTTCACTCATTTGATGAGGGAACCCAGCAGGTGTTCTACCATTTCAGAAGGAAAGTCAGGAGGCACAGATCTACATGGAGTAAGGGATGGAACTGCAAATGGTGGGGAAAGGGACTTTTCCCAGAGGGAAGAAGAAAGTCAATTGAAACTCTACCAGATGAGACAAATGGTATCTGTCTATCAATTTTTAAAGAGTTGTAAAATAGCTTAAGGAGCTATGAAAGGCTAGAGTCTAAGAACACAGAAGGGTAGGCTATGTGCAGATAATGTATAGTTTTCCATTGAAATACAATTGTTTTTCTACAGATCAAAAATAACCTCAAAAGCAGCTGACTAAGTGGCTCAATTGGTTAAGAGCTCACTCAAGAGTGTGAGCTCTGAGCAACAGCAGTTCAATTCCCGGCCCAAACTGAGTTGCCAACAGGTGGCAGGATGGCTCAGCTAATTAAAAAATAAATAAATAAATAAATAAATAATAATAATCTCAAAAGATTATCTTGATTACAAAATAAGATTGGTGTTAGTGGATGTGGCCTGGTTGCTCACATAGGTGCAGTGAGAACACTACTTTACCATATAGGCCTTCTTTCATTTGCTTTGCTGGACGTTTCCATAAGGAATCTCAGAATGGGCTTTTAAAGGCCTCTTGCTATTTGCTGCTCTGAGGTTAGAGATTTTGTAATCCTATTTATTAATACTATTTGGAAGTAAGAAAATGATTACACACTCACACGATAAGAAGGAAAGGCCTTTCTGAATTTTAGTTACATACATGCAGACAGAAGGAGGGAGAAAGCTTATAACTTCCATTCTAAAATCTCAGCCTTGGGTCAAGAGTCAACACAGAAATATAAAACTCACCAGTCTAGATAGCACTTTCCTGGTGGGCATGAAATTCTTCATTGATTTGCTCTCTAAACAAACAGAAAAGATGAACAACACACCAGATTCTCTGCCATCTCTCACCCAGCAGACAGCTCTGTAAACTATTAATCCACTTCCAGAGATCATCAAATAATCAGATCATAAAAGCAAATTCTCAACAATTACTGGGAAACAACTGTTGGTCACAAACAATGTAAAACCAAAACACAAAACATAAAATTGGTAGAGAGGAAATTTATAATCAGAAAGGCAGCCAGTAAGCCAAGTTCTAGCACCATTTTGGACTCACCTTTGGAGCCCAGAAATGACCAGCTTGGGTATAAACTGCCCACGAAGAGCGCTTCTGTGCTTATGAGGTTTTCCTGGGCCTTGTGGGTGAATCCATTGGGCATCTCAGCAGAACCTTTATCACTGTTCAAAGGAAAGGTAAAATCATGATTCTCATATGGATATAAAAATGAGTATGTGTTCAAGGTTTTATTTTACTCATTCAGTGAGGAAACCAGATAGATGTTATAATTGGTGTAAAGGAAAAGTCAAAAGGCGTAAGTTTCTATAGGGTAAAGGAATGGAATTACAAATGGGGGCAAAACTGGTTTTTTCCACAGGTGGATGGGAAGTCAATTGAAACTCCATCAGATAGAATGTGCATGTCAATCAACTTACAGTCTTAGAATAGTTCAAAGATTATAAAAGCCTCGAATACGCATAATAACCCAGAGGATATGCTGTATGTTAATAATATATAGTTTTTCTTTGAAACACAAACTTATTTTTTCTAGTCTGTTCTTTTGGATGTCTTTATATTCATCTGCTCATGGTAGACGCCATAAATATTTAATTACTCTTCAAATAAAGCCTGGCTCTCCTGTGACTAGCCGTTGAGAAAACATTTCTACATATGTGGTAAATGCAAAGTGTTTTTATTAACACTTTTCCCCTCTATATGATACTGAGTTACTGGTTCATTGATTTTTTTTTTCTTTTTAAATTTCTGTTAGTTGTTTGGGCATCATTTATAGATAATATGCAAAAGGAAATAAATTGCTCATAGTTGGGAAATATTGAAGTTACATGCAGAAGTGGAGGGACCCAAAACTCATTTAATTATTTGATTGATTGATTAATTGATTTAATAATCAAATCACTTATGGGTTGTTCTCCATGTGCCGGGCACCACACTTGAAGAAACGGTGGTTTCAGCTTTCAAGAATTCTACATTTATCTGGGGCAAGGAAATAATTTGCAGAGAGTGGTGAGGGTATTATAAAGCATGTAGGCCAGGAATGTCTTGAGAGCACAGTCTAGAAGTCAGAGTCACCTAAGACACCTACGCTCAGTCTTCAAGGAATTAGCAAGGTCAGGGACGTTTGTAGGAGAATGTTTCAGGCAGAATGAGTAACACGTGCGTGGGCTGGAAGGCAAGGGAGCAGGCATCAATCTGGAAATGATGATGCCTTTTGTGCGGTTGAGGCATAACTGTGAGAGGGAAGGGGTGAAGGGGCGGAAACAGGGGCAGCCGTGGCGAGCCCACTGTGACCAGCTCAAGAGTCAGGGCTGTCTGTCTAGGTGCAGCTTTGTAAGCTAGGGAGCTAGCCCCACAGTTGAATTTGCACTTTAGAAAGATCGCTCAAGCAGCAGGGTGGGGAATGGATTCACTCCAATATTTCCCAGTGTCTGTTTCATTAATGATTTCGCACAGTTTTGTAGCTGATCTCAGGTCCCCCCTGCAATCTTTGTTGACATTGTTTGGTCCATAGCCACAGCTTGGCTGCATTTTGACTGCAAGGCTGTGACTTGGGGTAGAGGAAGAGTGAAAAGAAATGAAAGGAAAGAATGATCAAGTGAAGCAGGGGTCAGCAACCGTGACTTGCAGGCCCAAATCAGCTGCCTGTTATAAACAACACTTAATTGGAATAGCCACACCCACTAGTTTCTGGATCGTCTATGGCTGCTCTGGTGTCACAACCGCAGAGCTGAGTAGTGGTGACAGAGGACATGGAATGCAAAGGCTATTTACTATCTGGCCCTTAGGAGAAAACGTTTGTGGACCCCTGAGATGAAGGGTGAAAATGGTTTATGTTAACTTATTTTGCTTATTCGCTCATTTATTATTTACTCCCTATATCCAAAACGATTCATGCCAATGTTTGTGGCCAGCCCAGTGCCAATGTCCACACCTTGAAAGCTGTGCTCTAATGATACTTGTGAAGGTGACCATATTAGCACCGTGTAGATCATCCATAGGACATGAATTCTTCTCTAAATCTTCCCAAAAGGAGCAGAAGGATCTGCTTTATGTGCTATTGAGCTTGATTATTTTTGTTCCAGGAAAGCTACTTGATAATAGACAACATTTTAAATAGTCTGAATAACCTTTGAGACCTTGAATTTGAAAAGATCCAGGACAGGAAACAGGTCTGGGGGGTTGAGTACAATAGCTGTGACTTTCCCTGAATTCCTGGTTTAATGTCTCTCTGGGTTTAGCAAAATGCCTTATTTGGTCCTTGACTAATTTTAACGTCTTCTTAAGAGTCCCTATTCCAAATAAGATTGCCTTGAACTGCATCAAATACGAACAGAGAGTACACGAGTACACGACTGGAAGCCATCAGACAGAAACACTTTATACAAGTGTCTCCAGCGTCTTCACCAGGTCCCCTCAGCCACCCTGAGCTAGGACACATCTGAAAATTTATGGAAGGGAAGCAAAAACCTATTTCAGGGTTAAACCTTTTGGAGTGTCTTCAGTGCTAGGCTCAGGAGGTGGGCTGGGATGCGTGCACCAGTAGTGTTTCCTTCCTAAGAACCTCCTTTGACTAGTTGAAGGCCAGAGAATAGTGACATTAAAAAAAACCAAAAAAACCCCACAAAAATATAAAAGTATTTCAGTCCTTGATTGAAATCATCCAACATTTTGGGAAAAGTCAATTTGCATAACAGTTGGTGTTTCCCCTCCTGGTGTTAAACCCATCTTCCCAAAGCTGTCTTTTTGGATCCCTTAATCAAGTTTCCTGCCTTTTCTAGACAGCAGCCTAATTGCTTCTGTCCTGCAGAAACCCCTCACCGAGAAAGAGATTTAATTTGTACCCTAATCCAATATTTTTATGCAGTATGGTAAAACACTATTAACTTGTTACAGTATTTTGTCAGCCTCATCATTCGTCTCCTAATAGAATCTCTTCCTTTGATCTTAATCCAACTTCTAGTTTTTTTACTTCCTCTGTCACAACTTCTGGTTTTATTTTTTTGACCCAGAATATCCTTTTCTGCCAGAGAAAAATCATTGTCATCACCATGAGAAATATTGATTGCCTGCCCACGGGGTGCCTTTCATTGTACCTGGTGCTGTGGGGTTTTACCAGATTTCATTAGCTTTCTTCTCTGATGCAGAAGAAAAACAAAACAAAAATACACAAAAAACCCCACACTTTGTGTCATTCCGTATATTTGGAGAAAATGAAAACCAGTATCCCAAGTATGACCAGCCACTAATATAGACCCAAAAATGGGTGATTCAATTAGAAATGTATTAAAGCCAGGAAGGACATTATGCCTGAAAACCTGTTTGGTTTTCTGTTTCATGTCAGCGTGACTTTCGCTTCCGTCCCTTTTCCTTTTTTGCCCCCATCTGGCCTTCTGACAGTAGCAGAATGAGTGTTAGCTGTGTACTATTATTTGACATCCTTCTTTTTATAAAATTGAATTTCTTTTGATAAATGTCAGAAGGGGACACACATTCTTCAGTAAAATGAGCTGAGCCTGGAACAGATTTGTCACTGCCACCTCCCCCGTCTTCTCTTTTGCTTCTGACAAATACAGTATGTCCTGAGCTTGTCTGTCCTTGGTGACCTTAAAGAAATGGAAAAGTGATCCCATCCTTTATGATTTCAGCACAGTGAATTGTCATAGATGGCAAGTTAGAAATGATTAAAATGTTTACATATTCTTCCTCTGTTGCTGTCCATTCTGGGAAAATGTACAGAAGGATGGCACAGGAAGCCTTGTGAAAAGCTTTATGTTAAATAAGGCTATTCTGCATTTTGGTTTAGAAACTTGTAATCCTATAAAGAGTCTATTAGTCTTGATTTCACAAATCCTTTTCGTTTCCCAGTAGAGGGATCAATTTTAAAAACAGCTGATTCTTGGTCATAGACTCTCCTTCTATATGGATCATGTTAAAAAGAGAAAATTCACATGAAACAACATTTAACTTTATTCCAGTGTAGGGGAGGAAAAATATATTTTTCCTCTACCTTTTAGAGTTCTCTGTTGGGACCCGGGTAACAAAAGACAAATTAACAAGAGAAAAGCATAGAAATTTATTTAATTGAGTTTTATGTGATATGGGAGCCTTCCTAAGGAAATGAAAACTCAAAAAAGAAATGGGTAAACCTGAGTGTTTATGCAGGTTTGATGAAGAGTGGAAAGGTGCAACAGAATAAAGAGCATGAGTAAGAGTAGTCGTGTGTGTGTGTGTGTGTGTGGGGGGGGGCTGGCAGGGGGGACAACTGAACAAGGCCTGTTCCTTGGGATTCCTCTCTGTGTCCCTTTATCTTTGCAGCTAAGGACATTCCTTTGCTTCAGGTGCAGGCGGGGCACTGCTCACATGAGGGCTTACGACCTATTTCAGGGGAAGGTCAAAAAGTCCTTCCTACATGTGCCTCTTCTCACATTCTTTCAGCTTGAAATAGTTAATATGTCAAGAAGCCATCTGTTGGGGTAGCCTGCCCGGAACCCTGCCGCCACTAAGTAGATCCATCTTTTTCTAAGAATATGGTATTATTGTTAGCTAGTCCAATGTCAAAACTGACCCAAAGAACAGAAACAGTGGATAAAATGAGGATATTACTGTAGTGGACACAAGGTACTGTGTTATCCTATTTTCAGGTTGTTAGTCCCAGAAATAATAGGAAGTCCTTCTGTCCACGATAAAACATCCAGCCCAAGAGAAACCTAATAAGAGTTTATTTGAGCCAAACTGATGACAATTGTCAGGAAGCAAAGTCTCAATGGATTGGGAAAATGCTCTGGAAAACGGCCAGTTTGCAGCTTATTTTATACATTAGAATCAAAGGAGGAGGGTTACATGAAAGCCATTGGTGGTAGATTAAGGGGGTGGAAGAAAGCAAAGCCGGTGGTGGTGGTGGTGGGGGGGGGACCTCTGGGATTGGATAAAAAGTAAAATGGAGAGACACACTTCTTTTGCATTGGTGGGTACAGCTTAGTTAATAGCCTTTTACAGCACATAGAGATAGTATTTGGGGAACAAGATAACAATGAGGGATTTTGTAGTTTCCTGCTCCGGTGTGGTGGGTTGTGCCCCCTGGGGGGGTGTCCGGAAAAAGAGATTACTCTGATATTGCAAGGGCATGTTATCTTAGATGCAAAAAAGACAACAGACAGGCTCACTTAAAGTCAAGATTGATCTCTGTCAAGGAAGCTACAGGCCGAGGATGTGACTACCCGTCATCGCCCTCCTTAGTTAGGAATTTTTATGTTCACGCCATCCTCTGTGGTTATTTTCAGTCTCCTGAGCTTGTCAGGTTTAATATGTGGCCCCTTTTCCATCCATACTTCTTTCCCAGATCTGCCTGAAAGTCTGCTTCTGACACCGACCGCAAATCATAACAGACTAGATATATTAGGATTTAGCTTTTAGTGAAAATTATGAAACTAGCTGCCCTGGAGTGTAGTCATGTCCTGAGGCCTGCCTGGAAAGCAGGGTTCAGAAGGTTCCCTCTGCTGAAGAGAAAGATAACAGAAGAATGTGGCTTGTTGAGCACGAAATGTTTGTAGCTCTGCTCTTTGCTTTCTGCTCTTATGATAACGTCACTGACTCACAATCCCAAAATGTCTTTTTTTTTTTAATCCCAAAGAGAGATCTCTTTTCATTGGAGACCACCTGGCCAGGGTCCCGTAGACCCTACAGGATGTTGCTAGAGGCTGAATGAATCTGATTGCTGAAGCTTGCATTGGAATTGACCAATCAACACAGCCCAGGACCCTGACCCCTTACTCACGATTACTCATGATTTTTGCTCTGCGAAACCCCTTGTCTATAAACCATTGAGGAGTTTGGGCTTTTGAGCAATAACTCTCCTGTTCTCCTTGCTTAGCGCTCTGCAAATAAGGCGACTCCCTTTTCTCCACTGCAATGTTCCAGGTTTAGTGTTAGGCTCTGAGAGGTTAAGTAATCTGCCCAAGGTCACAGGGCTAATATGCAGAACAGCCAGGATTTATCCCAGGTAGTCTGGCTCCAGAGCCTGTGTCCCTAACTGCTACTGTCATTGCAATTCATCCAACGGTAATTACATACATTACTTAAAGTGCTGAATATTGTGCTCGGTAATTGAGGTACAGGATGAATAAAAACAGTGCATTGCCGTACAGCTGAAACTAATTCTAAAAATGTGTATTTCATAATAAAAAATAATTTAATAAAAAATTATTTGTAAAATACAGAGAAGTATAAAGAAGAAAATAAAAATCCCTGGCAAATTCCATTGAGCTAAAAAAAAAAAAAAAAAAAGAAAGGCAAAGAAAATCTTGAAGAAGATTATGATGTGGTGAAGACTATGGAGAAAGTTCAAGCCACGGCCTGGGGCGGGCGTTTGTAAAAGGTGTCAGACTGTGATGTGACCTGGCCAAATGGTAGAGAAGGCCAAGGGCAAATTAAATGGATTGCCAGTTGAACCAAACAGGGTCTTTGAGGACCAGAAATGCCTGAAGGGAATTTCAAAAAAACAACCTGTTTATATGTGGTGCTCAGTGCCAGCCCTCCCCTGCGTCTCCCCACAAAACCCTCAGTGAAATGACCACGATTCACTCTGATGCTTCAGTGTTCTCATATGGTTGACTGTGAACACATGTTGAGCCCTCCTTTAAGACTGAAGTGTGGTAGAATAAAGGTCCCCTAGGGGGGACAACATCCGAGTTATATTTTGAGAACTCACCTGAGATTTGTGAATTAAGGGGCAGCTCTCACGTCTCAGATTTAACTTTGGATTGAATCATCATGAGGAAAGTGAGTCAAGAGTGTGTCATCACTATGGTTGTCAAATGGTACAAATTATGATGGTTGGTAGCACATGACATCACAGGGGATGGGCGTGGTGAGATGAGCCTCTGCAAAGTGCACAGTTTCATCCTGGAGATTCAAGTAAGGGGCGACGTCCAGGTACCATTTCATGCGTTTGTGTGAGGTAAGTAAATGTTACTCTGAAGCTTGAGGCTAGCCATGGATATGGGATTGAACCATAATAGGTAACCAAGTTCTTAAGATGCTAAAACCTTCCCAGGATTGTAATAAGATGTCCATGGCAGATGTCACCTTAGGGGTAGGAAAAAAAACAACCAAGTAAAAACCCCCCAAAACAGTGCATTGCCCTCAAGAAACTCACAGTCTAGCAGGGGAGACAGAATGATAGTTAAAATGCAATGGGATAAATGCAGTGCTAGAAATGTGAACAAATTCCATCAGGAACACTGAGCATAGAGCAACACCATCCTCAGTGTTTGTTGCCTCTTATTCGTTTTTTAAAAAGCTAATAGAAATAGTAATCCATTGTAAAATTTAGAGAGTGCTGCTGAGTTTGCTACTTAGGCAAGCGGGACATCAGAGCATGCCTAATGACTCTTTCCAAACTTGGGTGGAAGAAAGCCACTGGTCTTTATAAGCCAAAGTCATTAACCGTCAATGATGCTGCTTCCTCTGCTGTCCTGGCCATCCAGAAATAGTGTTTGAAAATGGAAGGGGAATGAATACTTGTGTGATGTGGGCAATTAAGCTCAATTTTACTTTAAGTTATAAACTATTGCTTGATGACGTGTACTTGCCTTTCCTCAACAGTTTCTTTATTGTTTGCCTCATTCTTCAAGCCCCAACCCCCAACCCCCTTTGCTGCCTGACATCCCCGTATGAGTACTTCCCAAATGTCTCAGTGACCATTTTCAACCCCGGGATCGGTGTCTTCCCAGGCTCCCATGATTGGATGCTTCCCATCCCCTTCACCTTGTGCATTAGTTTCCTGGGGCTGCAGGGACAAATTGCCACAACCTGGGTGACTTGAAACAGCAAAAATTAATTTTGTCACCGCTCAGGAGGCCAGATGTTCGAAATGAAAGCATCAGCAGCGCCACGCTCCTTCCAAATGTTGTAGGGGAGGACCCTACCCGCCTCTTCCCGGGTCTAAGGGCCTGGTGTTCCTTCGGCTTGGGCCCCATAGCTCCAGTCTCTGCTGCTGTCTTCACATGGGCCTCTTCGCTTTGTGTCTGTCACTTATGACAAAGATTTTCTCCTTGACCAAACTCTAGTGAGGCTCTTCTAAATCTTCTTCTTGACGAGGCCTCCACCGTGGTCTATAAAAACAGAGTCAGCGTGGCTAATCTTGTCCATCCCAACCCTCACCATACACACATGAAAAGACTTAAACAAACACTGGTTTCGTTTCTAACCGTTGAAGGCTGAATCTCTAAGAGGAGGAGTCCAGCCCTCCTACGTTTCTGCCTGGGAGAGCTCAAGGCTGCCCAAAGAATTTGCTGTTTGTTCCAGCCAACCCTGAAGCTAGGCCCACGTGTCCCAGTCTGTATGGGAGGGTAGGGGCCTAACTTAGGTAAGTGCCAGTTAGCAAGCTTAGGTTGCCTTCACAGGGACCCACATTCCCGCCCCCCCCGCCCCTTCCCACTTTCTGTAAAAGTCCACGTCTCTGACTCTGCTCACCTGCCTCCTCTCACCACCCTTCTACCTCCCTGCTCTTTCATTCTTCCTCTAAAATGTCCGGTCACCTCTGCACAAACTGAAGGTGAATTCAGTTCATGATAGACGCCCTGGCCTACTGTGATAGTTTGTTGCTGATTAAACCTGTCCTTACCACTCTAACTGGGGTCTGCTTTTATTTTTGACACTTGTGAGGACACTCTCATTGGCTGCAGGGTCCATCCTCAACAAATCCAGTATGATCTCATCACAATCCTTACCTTATTTACATCTGCAAACACCCTATTTCTAAAGGTCATATTCTTAGGTTCTGGGTGAACAGAAATTTTAGGGGACACTATTCAACCCACTACACCCCCTATATTCAGTAGTCACTGTGACAAACTTTATTAACTGTCTACCTAATATCCAATGCCTATTTATTCCATGCTTTTATGCTTTTAAGTGTGTGTGTGTGTGTGTGTGTATTTTTGTTTGTTTGTTTGTTTGTTTGTTTTCCCCCCAAAAGAACGATATGATCAGCCTGTAGTTATGGAACATGGTCAGTCTCAGGTAACCCAGACACCCCCATTCCCCACTTTCCACTGCAGCTAGAGGCTGCCACGTGACCCAGCTCTGGCCAATGACGCCTGAGGTCAGCTGTGGAGAAGAGGGTGGGGTAGCGGCATGAGACAAACACCGAGAAAACTGAGAAATGTCCCTGATACTGTCAAACAGCCACCTACCTGAATGCACTTGACTAAAATAAGCCCCTATGTGTTAAGGCTTGTTTGGCAGAAATTCTATTTCTTACATTCAAATGCATTTCTGATTGATTTACTCACCAAGTATTAATTTTCTCACCAAGTATTCATTTTCTATTTGAAATGTCTCTCCTATTTATTTCTTCCTTCCATTCAATCAAGTCTTTATCACTTCTCACTAGACGATTAAAATATCCTAATTAGCCTCCCAGCCTCCTTCCAGAATCATCTATTCTCTACGGGCCCAATAGAGAAATTGTTCTGAAGCACAGACCATGCTCTCTGCTCAGAAACGTTCCTCGGCTCTCACTGAGAGAAAAACGTCTGACCTTATTAGCACTGATCTGGCCTCAATCTACTGTTTTCTAGTCGCATTTACTCCCATACACCTTCCTTGTGCCCTCCATACTTTTCACAACCAAATTACTTTCCTAGACACACTATGAATTTTCACGTCCCAGCCTGTCCCCTCAGTCTGGAGTAATTTGTGGGAATCCCCTTTATCCATCAGAGCCCAGCCTAAATGCATCCTCCTCCATGAAGGCCTCCATAGTCATCCAGTAGGAATTCATCCTTGAGCACACATAGCATTTTGTTTGGTCCCCTATTCCAAGCACTCCTAGGCTTTGGAACGTTTGACTTTCAGGTAACTTGCACCTCCCTCCAGGGTACATCTCCACATCTGAAACCTCTTTCCTATGCTGGATGTCGGGTTTTCATCTTTCACTGATAAACATTTCACACCCTCACAAGATGCTTCTGCTAAACAGCTGTGGGGAAGGGGGAAATTTCCCCTTTCCCCTCTTAGTTCTTCTGGTTGGCCAAATAATTAAAATGACATAAGGGATTAACACTGGGACACAGAGAGGACTTGGACCAAAAGGGCCTTGCCGGGTTCCTTTCTGCCTATCACACCGAGTTCAGATGCAACTACAGTCACCTATGATGATGGCTCACTTCTGGAGCAAGTCTTCTGACTTAGTTTAGGCAGGTAAGGGAAGGTCGAAGGTTTTCCCGGAGTCTTTCGTTTCTTAAACACAATCAGCTTAAAATAATCAATAGCCCAAAGAGGCATATTTTGGGGTGGCAAGCCAACAGCCAAATGTTTGATCCTGGCAACTTCATCATCTCCATCCCTTCATAATGCTCGTGCAATTATTTAAATATCCTAATGTGTTTTACTCAATATTTCATAAACATGAAAGTGATACCACCAATGAAAATAATTGAGACCAACAATAAAATCATGAAGTAAGCTCAGATCGGCTGTATCTTTCTTTAGCTTTAATCAGATACTCATTGTACTTAAACTGGTCTGTCATGTTTACTTGTGAAGAAATGGTACAAAATTAGAGAATATTTGGGAAATGTGGAGGTATATCGTTGCAGGCTGTGACCTGGAGTCAAGGCTGAGTAATGGGAGAAATAGAGACATAGTTTGAATTATGGACTAAGCACAGCTGCAAAATACATTGCAATTATTCAAAGGCAGAGAGAAAAATCACAAGGCTTTAAGGCCGTTGATTGGAATATAACTTAGGAGGAATTGTTTTATCAAGAAAAGAATGAGGACTGGTGCTCTATTATATTTTTAAAATTATGTTTAGAATTTACATACCACAAACTCGGCATCACAATTTTTTTTTTTTTTGCAAAATCTCTATTAGCAAGTCATTTCTCCCTGAAGTCGAAATAACTTTTTTTGTAAAGAATATCAAATGCTGTCTAAAAGAGCTAGAGAACTATAAATGAGGCAGTACATCACTTTAGAAAATTACCTTTATGGTCTCTATTTAATGTTTAATCTACATTTTTTATTTAAAAATGTTAAAAATAATCATGTACACATTCTAGAACACATAGGGATAAAATAAACTACACATCCATACCACAACCACAGACTGCATGACGTAGTTAGCCCTGCATAAAGAGAATCCCCCCCATGGCTGGCCCATCTGCAGCTCCACTTCAGATGGCACAGTACACAGGGAGATGTTAATTAATTGGGCTTCAAGAGAACAAAGAATTCCTGATCAAATAAATTTAGGAATGTCCTTTTACTAAATCCTGTCTTGGAGATTCAAAATATACATTAGCATATTAAAGAAGTCCTATGGTGTAACAAACAAACAAACAAACAAACCCCATTTAACTCTAATACTTTCTTTGTAAATAGGAACCCCCCCCCAGCACACTTATTAACAACCCTTTTCCAACAAAACAAAACCATATAAAGAAATTAAACGGTTTTTCCCTTAATCTCAATTTAGGAAGAACTAAACGATGGATTTCAGGGATAGAAAATGCCATCCTTTGAATTTTCTGCTGTGCCTAGCAGTGTGTAGTATAAAACCTCTCAATAAATGCTTATTAATTAATTAGCTTAATGAGAGAAAAAAAAAAGAGGAAGACAATTTGGAGTGTTTGGAGCTCTGAAAAAGCCTTAAAACCTAATTGACTTTCAACCAATGTGTTCTGAACCAGCGACCACTATGTATTTTTTCCTTTCACTCCTTCTCTGCATGGGCACTTCCCTCCAGTATTGTATATTAGATATACTGGAGGTGGTTAAATTTATCATTTAATTCATAAATCATAAGAAGGCGAGAACTACATTAAAATTGAATGGACATTACCTGGCAATTGTATATAAGAAGAGCAATGGCTCCAACGGGTGGAATGAACTATCCATCAATTTCTTTGCGTGCTGTCCCACTGCACAGCATATGTGAATGGGTATGTGTGTATGTGTGTTTGCATTTGGACATGGGATGAGTTGGGTAGTTGGACCTTGATATTAAGAATATCTTCATAATACATAGAGAGAAGCGTGTTCTGAATGTGCTTTTGAGGATATCTGCGTAGTCATCTTTTCCCAGGAATTGCCTGTTCTGTCTGTGATGGTGATCCTCTGGCAGTCACGTTTTTTTCCCTTGAGTGGCTGTGCTCAAGCTGTAATGGATTGGATCCAGACGAATACCTGTCTCAAAGGGGCCAGTTAGTTTTCCTCTCTCCAGAAATCGGAATTGGTAATTGTGGGAAGACTGTTCTTCACATTCCTGCCTTAGTCCATCATACATAATTCTCAATCTCTTAGAAATACTATTGGAGAAAGTTTCCGTCCTCTCTCCACCCTTCAGCCTCTCATCCCTGTGGGAAGTTGGCGCAGTGATTTACTTCACTGGTGAGTTGGGGAGAAGGGTCATTGCACATGTTCTCACTGGGCTCCTTTTCTTGTAGAGTATGTGTGCAAGCAGAGCGTGCTTACCTCCTAGATGCCTTCCCCATAGCCTTTTCCATACGATAAGCTCGCCACACCAGGTCAGGCCTCCTCCTGAGATGGAAGAAATGCAGTCACTTGATAATCTGCTTGTGACCCAAGGAAACGTAGAAAACTTCATTTTGGCCTCTAACCTAAGTCACATTCTCCAATCCAGTTTTACTGTGTTTTTTTTTTTATCAATGGGCTTAGGAATCAGAAGGGAGAAGGTAAGATAAATTGGCACCATAAAGTCCAAAATATCGAGGCAGCTGATCATATCGGGCTGGCTCTTCAATGACAGACATGAAAACTAGGGAACTGTGAAGTAAATATCATCCAGCTATCATGTGCTGGGAAACACAGATGGCTCCAGTCCCACCCTGGAGCCCAGCCATATTACACTGGCCTTAGATTCTGTGAAATACCACTCAGTCTGAACACTGTCTTCCATTTTGCTTGCGCTAGTTCAAGTTGCTTTTATAATTTTCCAAGAATCCTAACCATACACTCTCTGAATTTCATTATTCTCATCTATAACTGGTAGTTTTAATACTTATCCTAGGTATCTTACCAAGGGAATAAAATGAGGTAACAGAGACAGAAAGAATCATAAACTCTTAAGAGTCCCCTTGATAATATCTTCAATAAGTTGTTGTCCAGCCTTTTCCTTGACAGGAAATCATTACTTCTTGAGGCAATCTATTCTCTCTTCAGAGCTCTCTAGTTGCTAGGAAATGGATATATAAGTAGTCAAAATTTTCTTCCCTGTAACTCCATCTCATTCATCCTAATTCTCCCCTCTTGAGTTACACAGAATAAGCGCAGTCTCTCTTGTTCAGGACAGCCCTTGAAGTTTATAAAGATAGCTATCAGATTTTCACCTAAGCCTTTTTCTTCTGTAGGTTGAATGTCCTTAGGTTGTTTAAGCATATGTCATGATTTCCGTGCATCAGAGTGCCTAGAATGACCAAGTAAGTTTGGACATATGAGTTGGAGAAAATATTTTTGATTAATTCTTCATCATTGAAAAAGAAAAAAAAAAGACTTAGTTAATAAGGCAATCAGTCAGAACATTTACAATTTTAAGGTGTTTACAAATTCCCAATAGATATTTTCAGGACTCAGAGAAAAAATAGGAATTCCCAGGAATTATCAAATCATAAGTTATTCCATATTTTAACAGTACTTATGAGTTTTTGAATAATGATGAGTGATAATAATCAGTGTATCATTTTTTGATGATAGAATTATACTAACAGTTTCAGAGGTTTTCTATAAAAATAAAGACATAATAAATGCATGTTACAAAAGCATATCTTTCAAGAACATGCAAAAATGATCTCTACCCAATAATAGAAAAAAATTAGAGATAGTAGAAAAAAATTAATACTAAACACCAAATAAAACTGATTAAAAAATGAAAGGCATTAAAAAATGTTTAAAATTATCATTCTTAAAATAAAAAACTTAAAACACACAAAGCATGAATTGCCCTAGCTGATAGTCTTGATCTTTGCTTTGTAACAAATATTCTAGATGTACAAACATTTCTTTCATTTTGTGTTGATAGTTGTTGAATTAAGAGT
The DNA here is from genome assembly GCF_001890085.2 of Hipposideros armiger. NCBI lineage: Eukaryota > Metazoa > Chordata > Mammalia > Chiroptera > Hipposideridae > Hipposideros > Hipposideros armiger. The sequence continues at coordinate 1,677,052 of NW_017731542.1, read as the reverse complement.
GCATCCAAAAGTACCCTGAAGTTGAGTATTATAGCACATGTGGCTTTATGTAAGTGCATTTATTTAATTTTATTTTGTGTACTTGCCTTGATTTTGGAAATTGATATTTTGATGGTTCAGATTTTAGATCCATTTCTGATTTCATGTTTGAATATTCCAAAACAATTCAAATCTTCTTTGCATTTCTTCTATTAAAGTATTTACAAAGAGGACTTCTGGTGCTGGCCAAACTGAAGTAGCCTCATTCCTCCCAGGTCCTCCTTCTTATAACTAAAAACCCTGGGCAGACCTCAACAAAGAAGGAGAGGAATAGTCTGAAGGTTGAAAAGTGGAAGGTGGACTCCTTAGGCACCTCGGGACTTAAGGACTGACAGGGCAGTGAGTTCCCTGGGTTTCCTATTGCCCATTTTTCTTTTCTTTTCTTTTTTTTTTTTTTT
>NW_017731542.1:1674116-1676091 GCF_001890085.2 Hipposideros armiger | reverse complement strand
ATATATATATATATATATATATATATATATATATATATATATATATATAAACCACACAAACAAAAGCTCTTTAAAGTCCTTAATCATTTTTAAGAATGTAAAGCGATCTTGAGACCCGGAAGTTTGAAAACCTCTGTGATATCGTGCGCTATTTGCTTACTGTTTGTAAGTATGTATGGATAGGAATAAATCTGAATGCAAATATATTCATAGCATTTGTAAGATATGATGTCCAGCCACAATTTAATTTTCTACCTTAGGAATATATGGTTCATTTTCTCCCTGATGATATTAATGCCCCATGGAGGGCTGCTCTAATATAAGAGGACAACTCATATTTCAACACACATAAAGCCAAATATTCAGTTTAGAGTTTAATTGATGGATTTGAAGAAAATGGGATGTTCTGAGGCTTTACCACAGTTACTTCTTCTTTTTTTTTAATAGGCCATTTTTAAACCAATGTTAGGCTTACAGAAAAATGGAGCAGAAAGTAGAGTTCTCATAAATCCCCCGCCCCCACACTTGCAGGGCCTCTCCAGCTATCAACATCTCAGACCAAAGTGATATATTTGTTACAACTGATGAACCTACATTGACAGATCATCATCACCCAGCGTCAGCACTTCCTTTCCTCCCCACTAACCCCATGGCAACCAGAGATCTTTTCACTGTCTCCACTGTTTTGTCTCTTTCAGAACATTGTACTGTTGGTATCATAGAGTATGCAGCCTTTTCAGATGCCCTCAGCTTCTTTTTAAAAACATTTGATGAACTTGAGTGACAAAGTCAGGTCAGACCTAGTAACTTTTTGTGTGTTTATTTACTTTCCATTATAATAAAATTCACACATACCTGTCTTTGTTGCTTATCCTCTCACATTCCAGACAGCCAGGTACCAGTGGCCAGAAAATCCATCTCTTTAATTTGGGCTCTTAGTGCCAATAGGGTCCCCTCCAATTTACAAATAGGGCCTCACTGCTATTTGATGCAGATTGTCCTGTCAGCTAAGTGCTCTTGGAATTAAATCCTTAAGCCCTGGCAGAAAAGGGCTTACCCTACAGTAGCTATTGGGTTGTCGGAAAAGGCATGACACATTTTTGCAACGAAAAACAGAAAAAAATGCATCATGATGTTTCTGACAACCCAATATTTCAGTGACAAATAAGAAAAAACTACGAAATGGGCACATGTCCCCTTCACAGGAGAGCAACTTTGTTGTCCTTAAGAGTCTCTAGTTCTATTTATCAGGTCCTTTAAGTTTCTGAGTAGATTCTTAAACCTTTAGAATTTTTGTAATTTTGAACCCAAAGTACCAGGGTGTCTGGTATTTACATTTGTATTAAATGACTTGAAAATGCAGAATAGTTTGTCAGTATCTAGGACAATAAAGACATAATAAAGGATATAATTTGGGGAGGGGTAAAAAAAAGAGAAAAAAGTATTTCATGTCTGCTTGGTTGTTCTAGGTTCCACTTTCTTTGTGGGTTGTAATAACTCAGTTAAGAGTTTGTACCATTTGAAGGCAAAGGGTTAGGTATGAAACTTCAGTTTCTCCAAAGTAAATCACCTGTTCTGGATTATTCTTTTTGGCTTGCTTGAGTCAGCAAAATTGAATAGTTGTCTTTTGTGCACTTTAGTAGAAAAATATAGGCAGTCCAGACAGGAGAGGGCTCATCAGGCGCTTTGCCACTACAGCTGTTCACTCAAAGGAACTGCTGGGGTCTGTCTCCTGACCTGTACATCAAGGGGAGGGTGGGCTGAAGACAGAGTTTCACGGATTTTTCAGCCCTTCGTGGCCCTCTCAGCCATTAGCACGGTGCTGTATTTATAGTAAGTGCACAATAATTGTTAGCTGAACGAGTGTTATTTTTGATCCGTCGTGATCTGTCGGAAATCCCGGCCAGGTTTTGTGCCCAACCCGGGAAGGGGCGGAGCTTCGCGCAGCTCCTGCGCGCGCTGGGGGGCGGGGGCG
>NW_017731542.1:1653409-1673791 GCF_001890085.2 Hipposideros armiger | reverse complement strand
TCCGCCGCCTCTGGCGGATGCCGCGGGGACACCGGCGCCTCGCGACCGCGACAGCTGGCCCGGAGCCGGCCTGCGCCTCCCCGCCGAGCGAGAGCCCCCAGATGCCCGCCCCCCACGAGGGAACAGCGGGCTCCCGCGTCCCGGCCGGGAGGGGGCGCTGCGGGGCCGCGCTCCGCCGGGAAGCGTTGGGCAGCTGGGGGGCGCTGTGCGGCCGGAACAGCAGCATTATTTTAAAGCACGTGTCTGTCTCTGTCATTTTTTTACTTTTAGGGTTTTGGCCAAAGTGGGCGAGGGCACAAACTATCCACTTACCCCTTCTCACCGAGGAAGAGCGGGCGCGAGGGTGAGTAAGGGACGACCGGGCGGAAGGCGCTAGGACGGCCCCGAGCGCGCCGGGCCGAGCAGGGCTGGACCCGCAGCGGCCCCCGGGGACCTCACGCCCGGCGACACGTCCGCATCGGGGACCCGAGGCCCGCCCGCAAGGGTCACGTCCTGCAGGCCCTGGAGGAGCTGGACAGCCGGCCACAGGTGGCCGCTTGACGTCACAGAAGACTGTCCTTGCTGTCACCTCCTGGGCACGTTGGTCTTGTGGTGGTTGGTCTCGGATTGCGATCGCAGAGCTGGGACTGATCCCTGGGACTGTCGTAGAGAATCAGGGTCCTCCTTGGTGATGCTCAGACACCCCCTCCCTAGGACCTTTCTGTTTTAAAAGGGGACGCCTCTAAAAACCCTTTAGGACCCCAAAGCGTGAAGTGAACAGCAGTGCCACAAGTGTTGACGTTCTTTGGGGAGCTTCTCCCCAGTTCCTAGCGGGTGTTTTGGGAGGGAGGCATGCCCAGGCGGGGCCTTGCCCCTGCACTTTCGCTCTGATACCTGCTCACCAGCTGTCTGTGTTCACTTGGGAAAAGCTGCCAAATGGAACACTGAAGTCCTTGGACGGTTGCTGTGGTTTTCGCTGTGGTCTCTTTCGTCGGTTCTTCTCTGGGAGTTTTCCATCGCTGTCCAATACACTACAACCCCTCCCCCCCCCATATTAGTGAAATGAATGAAGCCCAACTCCCCCCAGAAGGTTGGGAACACCTCATGCATCCTCTAGGTCACATATAAAGGGATGTTTTGAATTAGTTAACATTCAGGTTAGCCACAAGCAAGAATGTTGAAACCCGCACTCTGGCATTTACACAGGAAAACTAGAATTGCCTTCTGTGGCATCTTGACACTGACCGGCTCTGCCCTGAACCTGTCTTATTTGTTTGTGCTCAAGTGGCAGCGGACCACAGACTTTACACAAACCCAGAAAATGAGCATCTACTGGTGATGGGTTCGTTCACTGATTCCATCTAGATACTTATTAATAAAGGCAGGATGGTAGGATGATGAGATGGTGTTGGAGACGGCTATTTTGGGTCAGGCCTTTCACCAGGTTTCTGAGGATTTTCTGAACAGTGGCGTGTTTATGTACAAGACCTTCCCTGTACTGCCGATCTCAGTGGCGTGCAGGTCCGTGCAGTGTGGTGGGAGAACAGTGTTGTTCTTCTGCCTTTCTGGTACTTTCTGTAGTAAACTTTCAAGGCTGACTGACCATGGTGATTTGTGGCCTATAATGAATCGTGTATCAGTTTCCAGTGTAATAAATGTGATCATTAGAGGAGGATAATTTTTTGAGTTCCTTTCAAATGGCCTAAGCTTAGAAAGCTCTCTAATGGAGAGTATTAGGGATGATGTCATAGGACAATAAATGCTAACGTTCACTTGAATGGGTTTCTGTACATTTAGCCTCATTTTTTATTGAAGTGAGAAAGGTGTCTCTTTTTTTTTGGTTACAAAGGTTACATAAGGTCAAAAAAGGTTCTTTACAATGGAATCTTGCAAGGATATGAAAAATGGTGAGTCACCTATGAAGTCCCTCTCAGATGACCACTGGCAACAATTTGTGTTTCTTCAACTTTTTGTTTCATAATTTTTTTCATGATTACATATTACCATTTGGCAAAATTATAAATTTCTGCCTTTTACCTATGTGTTCTTGGCTGTTTACTTCCATTCCTTGTTGCACCACAAAGCCTCAAGTAGAATCTGTAGCATGCTTTGTAGTCTGTTAGGCGTGGGCTTGATTCCTGGCTCTTATTTTGTAGCTTGCCACTTAAAACTCTGTTCCGCGCTGTCTCATCTGTCAAAACAGAACAATAGTATATTAAAAAGAGTGTGTACCACACAGTGACTGGCATACAGGTCCTGTTCATGTCCCTCCCTGTTTCTCTATCTGGTCACCCATCACTTAGGATCTTTCTTGTGATTGTGGAAAGCAGTCTAGTACTTAACACATGGTGGACTGGTGACGCAGATTTGCATCTCTACACTTAAATGCCCGGTCCTCAATGTGTTAACTTTCCTAAAGGTGCTAAGGCTCCTGGGTATTTGCATTTTCACAGTGATCACCTGTTGCATCTGGTCCTAGAATTTCTGGGACAAGGACTGACACCTGATGTGGCTCAAATTCCACCCATCAGATCGTTCCACAGCTCTCCCTGAAGAGCGCCAGCCTGAAAAATGAAAGGCCAGGGCTTCCATAATGTGTTTCAAAAGCTCTGACACTGTTCCCAAAGTGAGAAAGACACACTGTTACACTTAGTTGAGTGCTTCAAGTTAGGATTTCTATTTCAGAAATGTCTGTGGCTTATGAGAATTACAATAAAAATGTTGATGCTTCACGTCCGACCTGTCATGATTTTGCCAAGCTGTGGGTTTAATAACACAGCTAAGCTGTGTGTTTAGTGTATCAAATGTGCTAGACGCCAAGAGAGACAAGTCCACAGACATCTGATTTCACAGTCGACACTTGGTTTCACTTTGCAAAGGGGAACATTTTCTCAGTAGATTGTGTGCATATCAGCTGCACTGCAATAGTTTGTGGCACTTCTATCATAAGCTCTGGTCCCTAGGGTTTAGTGTGATTTTTTTATTCAAATGACAGCATAGTATAAATTAGCACCTTGTCAGATAAGCACATTTCCCACAGGTGTCTTCTAGTGTCATTGTTCTTACAAGTTAACAAGGCAAAATAGTTTCTATCGTTGATTTTTTTTTTTGTGTGTGTGTGTGTGTGGAACAAAAACGTTCTTAAAGGAAGACCTCATGTAAGAACACTTTGTATTCAAAAAATCATTTTCAAGTCCATTTTTGTTTGTAATGCTGAACAGGGTAATTCTAGGAATAAAATAACAAATAGCATTTGGATTTCCAGGTCAAGACCTCAAAGCATTGCATGCCCATTATGTGTTGGTGGTGCTGCTGACTCTGACATTTATAACAGTGTTTTGGAGAACAATGTATTCTGGGTTCCAACCTAGAATGTCTCGACCGCCTCCGCCTCCATGTTGAGGTGGTCAGGGCTGTAGAAACACTCTGGAGGCTCTCAGCCCTGGGCCTGGGGCAGGCTCCGTTGTTAGCTGTGTGATCTTGGACAAATTTATCCCTGTAAAGTGGGGTCATGACTTAGGATTACTGTGAGATTTAGTGAGTGTCTGTAAAGTAGCACGCTATTTGGTATAAAACAGATCCCCAGTAAACAGTAGCTTCATTTCCTTTCCTCGAGGTCCTTGCCACACAACAGACTCCCCCTCTCTCTGACACCCCAGACTAACCCACTGGCCAGGACAGGTGGCTCCGACCAAGGGCAGTGCCCTGTGGAACCTGGCATGTGGTAGTGGGGCCTGGGAGAGGAGTATGGCCCGTGCTGACAAAGGGGGTGAGTGCTGGCCTCAGAGAGGGAGGTGCCAGCCTTGTGCTGAGTGCATGGGTTTGGCTGATGAACTTGACTGACAAAGAACCACCTTTATCTCTGGCCTTCCTGTTGGTCTTTGACAGCTGCTCCACTGAGAACTTGGAGCTCCTCCGTGCCTGCTTAGTCCAGTGATAACTTTCTTTGTCACCCTGATACTACCTGAATCACCGTGTTTTTCTATTGCTTTATGGGTGGGACTTAGTCCTAGGTGTCCGTTCTCCCTTAAGATCTGGATGTTTTTCTGTGTTCCAACTCCAGTGGATCCCTTCTTGCCCTTTCTTTGACCTCTAGTTTATTTATTTATACTATATGCTGTGTGCGCTGAACTAGTGATGAACAGTCTCAGTTCTCCATCAAGTAGCTCAGAGTCTAGTAGAACAATAGACATCTCGCCCAGCAGTTCAGGTATCGTGTGCTGTTCGCCATAGTGGAGATACGCGAGCAAAGGAAGGCTAGCAGGAGCCCTTGGCCCCCGATGCACACGCCAGGAAGGGCTTCCGCAGCGGTGGTGTTTGAGCTGAGCCTTGAGGCCGAGGAGGAGTGGGCAGGTTGACCAGCAGCAGAAAGCATTTCCAGGTAGCGCCCATAGCCTGAATGGCTGTATGGCATTATGAGAGCATAATGTGTTCTGGGAACAGTATGTAGGTCAGTGAAATTAGAGTGTGAAGGGCAGTCAGGAGCCAAAGGAGATGAGACTGGATAGCTAATTCGGGGCGCTTTCTGTCCCATGCGTAGTGCGAGCCACTGAAGCATTGCGTGTGACATGACAGGTCACTGAAAGCAGGGTGCTGGAGAGATTCGGGGTGGAGTGGAGTGGCGGGCAGATGGGGGGGTGGCAAGATTGGAGGGACAGTGGATTAGTGTGGCTCACAGCAGGTCGGGAGCTCAGACCAGGGTGGAAGTAGTGGGGATACTCAGAGGTGAGAAGCTTTAGGAGAAATAGTTAGGAGGACGGGAAATTGGCTGGTCTTTGCGACTGTAAACACAGTGGGCGAGCAAGGATGCTAGAGTGACTGCCAGGCGTCTGGGGAGCAACAGGGGAGAGCAGGTCTGACGGGAAGCGAGTTGAGGTTTGGACAGTGGTTGATGTGCTTGCAGAGCTCTCGTTGGTGGGCTGGAGGCGTCTAGAAGGCGGTGGGCTGTAGGACCCTGGAGCGTCAAGAGGCGTGGAGGCAGGAGGTAGAGGTTTCTGAGGCCTTGGCATGCGAGGGCAGTGAAAGGCATGGTGAGCATGTGCGTGAGCACGTCTGCCTCGTGGGTCTCTGATTTGCCGCTGGAGCCCTCAGCCCCTCCTAAGAGACTCAGATATTTGGATTTGCCAGGTAAGCTTAGCCTGGTCTCACCGGTGACTGAAGCAAGCAAGTGCCCACCCCCCACAGCCTTTCCTGTGTGACTGAATCAACAATCTCCATGAACTGATCAGTTTGGTAACTCAGAGCATGTCTGGGACTTCTTACATTAAGAAAATCCAGAAGATAAAAGCATACATTTTTCTTTTATGTAATAAATCACAAAAATTTAATCTTTGTAGTTTTATCCAAAAGTTTATGCTGAGAGCTAGGTCTTTGTAATGGCACTTTGGCATACAGACTTTTTTATATCTTTCTGTTGAAAATGTTTCTAGTATCTATGGTCCACATTTGAAACATCACCTTGCGTACAGCTGGAGGACACGCTGTGAACACATTACCCAGCTCTAGTTTGGGGACTGTGTGCACAAAGACATTTTTTTTGCAGAAGGGAAGTGTTAGTGATAATTGCGTTTTGTATTTTAGGATAATTTAATTTCATATGATTCTTGCACTATGTGGACCAATAAATTCAGAGCATGTCAGGATTCTTTTCCCCTTTCTGCAGTTTCTTGCAGGTTTTCCTGCAGATTTCTCGCTCTAGCAATTCTTTAGCCACACCCTGCCTTCTCTGCTGTCTGTACCTAATTTTCTCCCCGCCTTTAGACGTGGAGGGTGAGTGGTTCCAGGGGCAGAGCTGGCGCTTCGATGAGCAGCGAGTATGTGGAGCCCCCCGAAGCTTAGGGCCGATGGCGCAGATGCTCAGTAGACAGCAGTGGACCTATAAAGCAACAATTGTGGGAGAAGATGAGCGTCGCCACAGATAATTTGCCATGATATTTTTAATAGACTATTTTTCAGAGCAGTTTTAGGTTCATAGCAAAATTGAGAGGCAGGTACAGGGAGCTCCCATATACACCCACTCCCACACATGCACAGCCTCCCTCATTATCAATATCAATCACCAGATGGTACATTTATTACAACTGATGAACCTGAATTGACACATCATTAATCACCCAAAGGTTAGAGCTTACATTAGGGCTCCCTGTTGGTGGTGTACTTTCATGGGTTTGGATGTATGTATAGCAACATGTATCAATCGTTACAGGATCACACAGAGAAGTTTCACTGCCCTAAAAATCCTCTGTGCTCTGCCTGTTTGTCTCTCCCTCTGCCCTCACCCCTGGCAACCACTCATCTTTCTACTGTCTGCATAATGTTGCCTTCTCCAGAATGTTATAGAGTTGGAATCATACAGTATGTAGCATTTTTTCCTTAATTTTTAGTTTGGCTGATATAGTAGATTATTTACAAAACATTTTGATATTTTTCCAAGAGCGTATTTGTTTAATAAGAGTTTTATTAGTGTCAGATTCAAATACTAAATAACTATTATTTAGTTTTGTTAAATAATGACTATTTAGTATTGTTATTATGTAAGGGTAGCCTGAGGCACTTTATAAACTAATTAGCTTGTATTTTTAATGAGTCTCACTGTTTCTCATGTGTAAGAGAACTATAGTCTGAACACAGATGTGGGTTATGATAAGTTAGAAAATTAATAATTTGAGGCATATCTGGTGTGTATGACTGCATGATGTTATTCTTCTAAACATCATTAAAATCTTTACTTTAAAACTTTAAAACAGGCATTAAATGTAAACCTCTAGACATTAAAATGTTAATATGTAGTAACAAGAACATGGAATGGAGTTATGAAGATTTTTATTCAAGTGCTAGCTCTACTATCAGCTACGTGAACATGAACTTTTTATCTCTGAATTTCACTTTCCTTTTGGGAAAATAGAGGTAATATGTATTTCATAGGTTATTTTTGAGGACTATGGGAGCTGTTTGTAAGATTCCTCTATAAATTTAACTCATGAAGAAATGTAAGGAATTATTTGGTTAATGAACCATATGTGGTTACTGTCTTCAACCTTTAATTTTTTTTAGGTTTGTAGACATGTAATAAAAGGGACTAATGATTTTGGGTTAAGAAGGCAATACAGGAAGTCTTCACCACCATTGGTAGATTCTTGGAATTGCATCGAAAAGATGTATAACGAAGCCAGTTTACCAAAGGCTAATTGATACAGACAAGAGTTAAGTTCCTATGGCATCTCATCACTGCTATAACGAAACAACGCTGAACGAAACATTATTTGAGGACCTGCTGTACTGCTGAAAAGATTATTTAGCCATGTCTGAGGAAAAAAATGACTGTTTTTCATCTGAATATGTCTCGTTGATTAAGCCTGCATGTGCCTTCTTATGAAAGGTATACACTGTGGGATGTTCCGTTTCTGTGCTTGGCTTCAAATCATATTTATTACCTAGTTGTCAGCTTGAGATGTTAGTCCTCCTTCCAACAGCATGAATTATATTGCCTAATTCTGTGGAGCCGGAGACACTTTATTTCTTGTTTATGGTAAGAAAAGGCTAGATTCTAAAGTTCTTATGACCAGTCTGTGTGGTTGAAGTCACTAGGGCAAGGTAGAGTTAGGTAGATAGATTCTTGGGGAAGAGAATAAAAACAGTCTTGTTGAAATCCTACAGCAGGTGATATATTAAATATAATTCGTTTCAACCAAAATGGCCCTCTAGTTTAAAATACTTAGAGAGAGGAATGGTCGGTGACATACTAATGAATTAAAATTAAAGACAACTTTACACTTTTGAGTTTGAGGGTGCTCAACAGTGCTTAGTTCAAAATATAAGCGTAATTGTCATTCTCTGTAGTACAGTTGACATCTTTATTATATTGCCATCTCAACTTGTTGTAGTTACTTCCTTCTGTTACCTTCAAAGTAGACCATACTGCCAAAGACAGAGAGATGAAATATCCTGTGGCAAAAGATGTAAGCATGGCGGTCCAACCACCAGCCCCCAAGGTAGACAGACACGGGGCGTCAGGAAGGAGCTGTCACCGCTGAACGAGAAACAGTACAAGGTGGCGTCTGACTTAGGATGTGGAGAATGGGGAGAAGAAAGTTTGACAAGCATTCTAGAGAAGAGTGTAGTAGAACAACTTTCTCAGTGTGTTTACTTGGAGCAACTTCTCTGTGTAGCAGCCATGTATTGGGCTGTCGGAAAAGTCATGACGTATTTTTTTCTGTTTTTTTTTTGCAAAACTGTGTCATGACTTTTCCAACAGCCCGATAAAATGTCAGTTTAGAGAACTGAACTGGGTGACACAATGGATAACATATACTTTTTGCAACTAGGTTCTCATTGCCAGGATAAATGTGGGGGAAATCCAGTGGTCTTTAGATTTCATGAAATCTTCCTGGACATTTAATCCCAGATTTTGAAAGTAGGATAAAAAAGAGGTATGACTGTTTTACACGCAATGGAGAGTGAAATTGTTGAGTGAACGGTACAGATTTGAGGCCAGGCTTACCTGTCTTGGATTTTATGCTGATGAAAACAAAGTGGGGAGTCAGCTCTGATCTTTTATCATCAGTGTCCTCATCTTGAAGGAGGGCTGATTGTCTGGTTGGTTAGCGTTGACTGGAGACAGTAATTGTTTTAAGCCCTTAGGCCAGGCCACTCATTACCTTATCCTATCTTTCTGCAGCATTCTGTCCCACAACTGTTTAAAACTGATTTATTGGGTAAGTAAAAAGTACATTTGATATTTGAATCAGTTTCAAGTCTGGACAGTTAAGTGCTGGTTAAGCTCTAGCTTGTAGTTAGTGATCTTTTTCTTTTTTAAATGTTTATTAAATTTATTGGTGTGACATTGATTAGTAAAATAACATAGGTTCCATGTGTACATTTCTGTAATATATCATCTATATATTATTGCATTGTGTGTTCACTACCCAGAGTCAGTGATCCTTTTAAAATTCCCATTTGACTAGCTCACACCCTTGCTTAAAGTGGTGGCGGGTTACAGTTGTCCTCAGATGAAGGTAAAAAACTTCCTTAAATTGCCTAAAAAGCCCTATTTCATCTGGCCCTCTCCAGCATTTTTCTCTTTTTTGTTTTCATTCTAGTCTTAGCATTCTATAATCCAATCATACTAACTTATAGACAGTGAGTTCTTATTTACATTGCTTTTGTTCATTTTTTTTTAAATCTGGGTCACATCTTCTCAATTTCTCAATCTCTAAACCTGCTTAAAGGTTTAGAGACCACTGTCCATTCTAGGTTGACTCTCCCTGAGCAGAAAATTCATTGGATATCCTTATTTGTTTACCTTTGAATAATGGAGTAGACTCTTCCTAGATAGCTGTTGAATGAACGTGATCTTGAGTGGTTGGGAGAGAGGAGAGAGATCAACTTGAACTGACCTCGGAAGGAAGGGAAAAACCTTCAAAATACCAGGTATAGTTTGAACAGAGACAGTGGAAATAGCTTTATTCTTAAATTTAGGACCAATGATAAACTATGGGGCTGTAGTAAGGGCTACAATTACTGTGGGACATATAAATTGAGGTTAGATGGTGAATGACCTAAATATTAGACTTAGTAGTCTATAAATAGTAGGGAGGGGATAATTGAAGGATTTTTGACTGGGTACTCATGGGCAAACCATGTTTTAAGAAGATTAATCTGACAAGTGTATGGGATAAGTTGTAAAGTTGAGGGGATGATGAGAAGTAGACCAATTGGGAAAGTATAATTTACTTGGAAGGTAGTGAGGATTTTCACTATGATAATTGTGGGAATAGAAAGAGATGGTAAAAAAAACCATTACAGAAAAGAGCGATACAACTGGACTATGTGAAAATTATGCATTGCCAAAAACCGAATAAAATAAAAATTTTAAAAACCCATATCAAAAAGCAAAGACAAGCTAAGAAAAAGATTTGCAATTCATATCATAGGAAAAGGGCTATTTTCATAAATATGTAAAGGATGCCAACAACTCAGTGGATAAAAATGAACAATCAAATAGAAAAACAGACAAAGATATGAAGGCTATGAATAAATAGTTCATAATAAGATTCAAAATAAATCTTCAATGAGATACCCTTTTTAATCCCATCAAATTGGCAAAGGAACAAATTTTGAAAACATTTTGAAATGTTTTTGAGGGCACAGGGAGATAGGCAATATCATCACTGCTAATGGGAATATGAATTTTTGCAATTTTCCTTGGGACCAATTTGAAAATAAGTTATTAAAGCTTAAAATACACATAGCAGTTGATTCTTCTACTAGAAGTTAGCCTACAGATCTTGTGTGAAAAAATACATATTTAAGGATTTTCTTGGTAGCAATTGGAAACAAATTAAATGTTCATGTTTGGGGGACTGGATAAATAAATAATGGTCCATATAGTGGAATGTTAAGCAGCTGTTTAAAGGACTGAGGCAGTTTATGTATACCAAAATGGACTAATTGTTACGTCAAAAGGTAAGTCCTGAACAGTGGGTACTAGTAGGTTACTATTTTGGAGGACAGTAAATTAAGATCCATATTGTCTGGTATCGGCACAGAATATCTCTGGAGGGAATTATAAGAAAGAAATGGAAACCGCTTCTGGGGATTGGAACTTGGTGGCTGGAGAACGGGGATGGAGGGAGTCTTACTTTACATTGTATACCCCTTTTTGGATATTTTGAATTTTGTATTATACAAAAAAATTAAAAAGAAGGAAACAGTCAACTCAAAACGTGTTTCTCTATTACGTATAGCCAACTCCGAAAAAACTAGGAAATAGAAAAATGTATTTAAAAAAGCACTCTGTGGTTCATATATCGGATAAGGGGTTAACATCCAGAGTAGATAAAAACTACCACTCAACAACAAAAAAACAATCCAATTAAAAAAATGAGCAAAGGACTTGAATGGACGATTTTACAAATGGCCAATAAGCGCTTGAAAAGATGCTCAAAACCCGTAATCATTAGAGAGATGCAAATCCGAACCACATGAGCCAGCACTACCTCACATTCATCAGAGGAAGTAACACGTGTGGGCAGGCATGTGGAGAAACTGGAGTCCCAGGCACTCTTAGAATGTGAGATGGTGCTGCCACTGTGGGAAACAGTTCAGCAGTTCCTCAAAAACTTCAACATAGAATTACTGTACGATCCAGCAATTCCATTTCTGGGTTTCTGCCCAAAGGAGTTGAAAGCAGGGTCTCTAAGACTTGCGTTCAAAGCAGCATTATTCACATTAGCCAAAAGGTGGGAGCAACCCGAGTGTCCGTGGACAGATGAACGAATAAACAAAATCGGGTGTGCTCGAACAGCTACAGTGGCCATTATTCAGCCTCAAAAAGGAAGGGAATTCTGACATGCTACCAGATGGATGAACCTGGAGGACATTATGCTAAACAAAATGTAAACCAGTCACAAGGAGACAAACTATGATTTCATTCATAGGAGGTACCTCACGTATTCAAATTCATAGAGCCAGAAAGTAGAATGACAGGGCCAGCGCCTGGGTGTGGAGGGGATGTGGGGGGGTGTTGTTTAATGGGGATGAAGTTCCACTTTTGCAAGACAAAGAGCTCTAGAGATGGGTTGCATAACAGCGTGAATATACTTCTCACTACTGAACTGTACACTTTAAAATGGTTAAGATGGTAAATTTTATAACGTGTATTTTACCACAATAAAAAAAGGTGACATAAACCTTCCTCCCTCTCCTCACCCCCCAAAAGAACCCTGTGGTAAAAATAGGGGAAATGAACATTCAAATAAATGGCTATGATTCAGAATATAATCTAAGCATCCAAAATGAGGTACAGACAAAGCTTTGGGGTGGCGCATGGGATGTGGATAAGGGAGAGTGCCCATGACTTCACGGCACAGGAGGTGATGCTCTGAGCTAGGGTTAGGCGGCAGTGTTTCTGGGATGGACTGGGGTGGAGAGAGATTCTAGGCCACAGGAGAAGCACGCATGAAGGTGATGGCTGTGACTCTGGCACAGGACTAGGTGACCTTCGAAGAGAATCAGGCTGGATTCCTTTTTTTTTTTTTTTTTTTTTTTTTTTTTTTAGCTAAACCATCCTGCCACCTGTTGGCAGCTCAGCGGCAGCTCAGCTCGGGCCGGGACTTGAACTGCTGTTGCTCAGAGCTCACACTCTTGAGCGAGCTTTTAACCAACTGAGCCACTTGGCCGGCCCCAGGCTGGATTCTTGATGTCTGAATGTTGGGCCATGGAATTTGGACTCTGTTTCTGTCTAGTCATGTAAGTTTTTTGAATGGAGTGGTGTCATGGTCTGCATTTTAGAAAGGTATGTTTCTAGGAGAGGTGCAGAAAAAAAAAGCAAGAAAAACTATTTTCTGATTGGCTTCTATTGAAATCCTTTGTCAGAAAAGTCAAGGGAAAGAGAGAGTCTCAAGGATTGCCACTTGATCATGGAATAAAAAAATTGTAAGAATGGTGATTGATCTGAAGCGTGGTTCTCTCTTGGGGAAGATTTGCCATCTTACTACAATAGCATTGATTTACGAATCTTTTACTTTTAACAAATATATGATTGAATCTGAAAATAGAAGACTACATTTCCTCTCCTACAAAATTTAATTTTATGGTACTATCGACCACCTCATTGTTATCTTGGCTTATAAATAGCTGACGGAGGAGTCTGTTGGTTAGAAAGCATGCCTTGGGATTGAGCAAGGGCACTCTTGCTGGCTCACAGAGGGCTCATCTTGGTCCTTTGCTGGACACATGTTTGTTCTCAAGCAAAGGAGTATGGGTAAATTGGGGGGAATGAGTCATTCTAGCAGGTCCTACCACTTGTAGGAGGTGATGGTGGTTACATCCGCTTTGAAGTTGAAAAGGAGCGCATGCTAGTATGGTTATGGATGTTTAATCATGTAACTACTTTAGAAAAAGTGGTAGTTTAAAATTAGTTGCAGTTTTTGTTTTAAAAATGTGGTTGATTTTTAGCGACTTAGTTCTGTATTTGCTTTCATATTTGCTGAAAATATTACATATGATGATTATGCTTATAACACTGTAAGATGTTTTTCTAGTATTAACTGAACGATTGTGGGAAATGTTACACTTTAAAGGTCGTGTTGATTTTGTGGCATTTCCCATTTTACATGTTATACACACAGTTGAATTGGTTTAGCTCCCCTTTGAGTGTTTAAAGATCTGGGTAATAAGTGTAGAAGGGAAATTGCAAAAGGGCACGGTGTTTGGGAATGCACACACCTTTCAGCTTCCAGCTTTCCATTGTTGCAGCAGTGAACCTACAAATTCTAAGAGGCGGTTCAGAAGGCCCAAAGGACAGCAGGACAATACGGGTTTTCAGTGCTCAAGTACAAAGACAGCGTTAGTTCTATTTTCCTATTAATTGATGTGTGTATAGACTTGTGCTTTGCTTCCTTTTGTACCTCTTGCCCATTTGAAAATTTACTAGAAATTAATGCGACTTGAGCATTAACCGTTTTATATAGTGGGTTGAGTGAAGTTCAGAACACTCTTCTGTGAATCGCATGTGCGTGCTGTAATAGCAGGGATGTGACTCGTCACTCTGTTTATTGGGAGTGGAGAGTGCACCCTGGGGATGGAGAAAAACTGGGAGGCAGCGAAGTGGCGTGCCAAGGGCACCGGCCATGGGGTCAGATTGCCTGGATTCAGCCCACCACTTACTGTCGGTGTGACCTTAGGAAGAGGATTCTCCCTGTCAGTTTATACCTCTTAAAATGGGATAAAATAGGGTTAATGTAGCGATTCATTGAGGTAATTAGAATAACAACGTTTATTGTAATATCAATATAGTGATATAATCTTTTCGACAATACATATGAATATTTGTTACTAGACTGAAATTTTTATTTGATTGGTTTCACAATAAAATTGTTCTTTTTTATAGCATTTCTTTCTTTTTCCAATTCATGCTTCTTTTAGAGTGTATAAATTTGATCATTTGACTGATTTTGTGCGTGACCCATCAGTCTATCTTCATAAAAAATGAAACAAAACCTCACTGTAGTGCTTTTCAAAAACTTTAATGTGACTTGAATATTTGTACTGAAATTAAACACCCAAATGTAGCGAAATATGGGTATAATTTTGGCCAAAGAGAAATAATGTTTTAAACATGTCCTGGAAGATTTTGTTAAATACATTTGCTTCTAAAACTGACTTTTCATCTGTGATTTTGTAATGGCTCTATTTCCTAGACACGCATGGAAAGGTGAAATTGCCACCCTTCTTTTTAATTAATTGAGTGACACAGCACTTGGCCAGGGAAAGGTCTTGGGTGATGTGTTTACTCTCCTTGCAGAGCAAAGCTACATTAGATTCTGAAAAACTTCTTTATTATTCAGAACTGGTAGATATTAATTTAAGTTTCTTTGAATTCCTATATGGTTCATATATTTTTATCTAGCTCATGTATTCCCTAAAATCTATCAAAACCGTTACTGGGTTTTCTTTCTAAGCCATTTACTGTAACTACCACTGTGGTGTTTCTAATATCATTTGATGTCGATGAGACAATTAAAATAAGCTTCTTACAAAATTGAAAAGACCAGGGAATTATTCTCAGGGCCACTGAGCTGTCGATTAAGTTGAAAACAGCCTATTTGGTGACCAGTATGAACATAACTTAGTTTTATTTATTATTATGCGTGCTTATTTGCAAATGGGGCACTTATCTTTGATGCTGGAAGCAGGAATCTATTAGAGGTTTTCCCAAGTGTGTGTGTTGTCCTGTACGATCTGACCAGCCACTCGACGTGTGTTTGTTAAATGCGCACAGGTGTGAAGTACAGCTGAGACAAGAAATTTAACTGCTGTGGTTAGCCGTGGACAGTCTCGTGAGCATGTTGACCTTGCAGCAGAAGGCAGAAGAGGTGTTGGAGCACAGGCACAGTGCGGATGGTGACAATGGGGCCACACAGCGGCTCCCTTAGGCTCCTGACTGGCATTTAATGGAGTTGAGTGATGGAGTTGAGTTACAGTAAATCCAACTCTCTGTCCAGCAGCACTGGAAGTGGGTGTCAATATAAAACCATCCATAAAATTAACCAAGCAGCCAAGAAACGTTTAGCACCTGCAAGTGCTTAGCAGGTTTCTAAGACCTTGAGGTGATAAGAGAAGAGTGAGACCCTGCTCCTCCCTTTAGGGGCTCCCCATCTAGCTGGGGGATGAGCTTCGCTATAAAAAGGTAACTAACAGCACTGGGTGCTGAGTCAGGGTGTGGCCAGTACGTGCCAGCGGGGCCTGGAGCTGGAAGAGGACACTGGGTAAGGTTTCCTGAGGAGATGCAGACTAGGTTATCGCTTCCCAGCTCCCCAGATCTTAGGAGTAATTATGTATGTTCAGCTCTGCGGGTTTCAGAGTCACCTAACTTACTACACCATAGAGCTGGGAGTGGGTTCAGGTGTCTCCCCGGCTTCCAGTCGAGCGCCCTGCACGGTCCCAGTGATGATGTGCGTAGGACGGCTGAAGGTTTCTGTCTGAGACCAACCCCTTTCTGCTTATCCTGCCTCGTGTGTTCACCAACAGATCGAATCTCCCCACTGGTCTCCTGAATGTTGGGTGATGGAGCACCCCCTGGGTACCCCATTCCTGTTTTGTTTCTTTATGGCAAATAGCTAAAATTGCTAGTTAAATGTGAGTTTGGTGAATTTTTCCATTTAAGGTGATTTCTTTTTACTGAGGAATTATTAAAGTGAGATGAGATATTTGTTTGCAGTACATAAAACATAGCAGTAGCTGGCATTTACAATGGGCTTTTCCATGGTTCAGTTAGATTATTTTGGCTTTCTCTGTTATGAATCATTGGCTTGAAGACTTAAATCGTTGGCTTGGTACATAAATAATGCCATTAAACATTATAAGATAAATTTAGAAACAGCTGCATCAGAGAATAACTATATTTCTTAAAACCCATGTTTTCCCTCTATGTGGATATGTCTACATTCCAATTTTCAACATCAGCTAATTCCTAACAAACTGTTTCCTAACAAACCCACAGGGGTCCAACCATTGTATACCAGGACTGATGATAATTAATAAAGCAATGGGCATTTTAAATATTTCAAATTCACAAACTTTCCATTTCACTACTGGATCCCAAATTCACATAACAGTTGGCTATGGAGATACAATAATCAAAGAATAATTGGAAAGCTTTATTTACTCAGCTCAACAATTATACTTTGGAAATTATGTAGAAGGATAACTGATAAATTGAAAAGAAATTTTATTCTTGCAAGGGAACTTTATTACTAACATATGTCTGAGAATGATCCCAAAGGAAACCTATTTAAAAATAATATTTTGCATTTTATTGAACATCAATTTATAAAATACTTTCATAGCATTACCTACACTAAATTAAAGTAGCACTACCTAATTCACCTTCTGAGGCAAAATACCAGTTCTTTACTACTGCTCAGTTTCAGAAACTAAGCAATCCCAAAGGTATATTTCAATGGTTTATAATCATTACTGTTGTTCATTACTTAGGCGATCAATTTCCCATATTTCGCTGGTAGGAACACCTTCAAACAGGCCCCTGAGCCCTTTCGATGTGCTTCCGTCATTTTTCGGAGAATTTCTTCACTTGGTGGCATGTAAGAAGATGTTCTAGGCTCATCTCACACCTTCTCTGCCCAGCCCTGGAAGGAACCCTTTCTCTGAAGAGCCCTGGTTCCTTATTGTGAAGAAGAAGCTAAGATCCAGACCCTAGATGTACTCATCACCAGGGCGGCTTTGCTTTTAGGTCTCCGGAGGGTTCTTCCTTGACTTCCGCTTGTGTATTTGTGTCTCCCTTTTCCCATAGAGAGCACTCTGGTTCCCAGCTAACACTTTTACTCATTTGCTCTATTCTATAATGTATCTAAAATAGTATGGAAAATAGCTCCCAATGAGCACCTTCACTCATTTGCTTAATCCTACAATGTATCTAAAATAGAACTGCTCCTGCATTGTTTGCATTTCTCCTTCCCTCCCCCACCCCAGCTGAGGGTATATAATTAAATACTTTGTTCATAAGTTAATGGGATTAAAAGAGGGTGGGAAGAAACTCTTGGAGGTGATGAATATGTTTAAGGAATATGATGTGGTCATGGTTTCATCATGGGTGTATACTCATCTCCTAATTCATCAAGTTGTGTATATTAAATATATCCAGCTTTTTGTACGTCAGTCACATTGCAATAAAGTGGTTAAAAAAAAGAGAAGATGATGGGCGAATTGCAATGGTGGGCAATGTAGGTTCAGTATGAACTGCCCATTTTCAGAACTTATGTTTGAAAGAAACAAATTTCTCTGTGCTACAACAAAAAAAAAGTTAATTGGATTAAGTCCCTCCTCCACCCACCACAGTTCGTACCTGTTTAATTCTCTGTCTTGTTTAGATTTTGAGTGTCAAGTAAGGCAAGACCATTTCTTTTTCTTTATGGGTATAATATGTAATAAAAACATGTGAGACATCAAGAATATTGAGATTGTTTTGTCCTGTTTTTCATATTTTTCATTAGAAACTATTGCTGAAGTAAAATAAAGATTAATCTGTCTTTTCTTTTTACTCATGAAGGTTTCTCTACCTCTTTGAATTTTACTCATAATAGCATATGCATATCTCTGTTAATGCCATGTTTGGTTCCTGAAAAACCTTTAATTATGCCAAATCATGTCCTACCAGTGATAGGGCTTATAGGGAACATAAAGTTAGAAACAGATGATTTGAAACCAGTGAAATTTTGTAAATGGAACGAACACAAAAACAAAAATAAATTATAATAAAAATGGTTAAATCTCAACTGGCATTTACACTGAGTATCACAGTTGGTCTTAAGCAGCCGTAAACCCTGGTTTCCTACTGTGAGTTGTAGGTCCATTAAAGTCATCCATTTCTCACAGAGACTAATTCCATCAGAGGTAAAAATCTGATCCAGGGTGTTGACTCACCAATTTTATTTTGAACAGGGGAAAATATTGTGCTTGTCTTTATCTGCACTCAGCTTCCTCAGATAGTGGAAGTCTTGAAGCCACTAAATGAGATTCCAGGTCTGAGAAAACTTGCTCTTGGTGGGATCAAAACTTTTATGTGCTGGGGAAAATTATATATATATATATATATATATGTACACACACACACTTAGGAGCTGATAGGGTGCAAAGGTGATATTTTCTTTTTATTTGTATTTGTTTGTTACTAATGTGGTTGAATATCTTTTTATATCTTTATATACTTTCCATATTTCAGTGAAATGCCTCCCATGTATTTGACTCACTTTTCTCTCAGACCAATTGTAATTTTTCTTATCATTTATAAGAATTGTATAATTTTAGAGATATTAAAACTTTGGGACTAATATAACAATTTTCAATATGCTGATTATCTTTAATCTTATTTATGGTATGTTTTGATTTTTATGTAGTCAAATCCATTAGTAGTTTTATGTTTTTTGGGTTTTGTAAAATGTTAAGAAAGGCCTCTTTTCACCCTTCAAAGACTGTTTGCTTTTATTTTTATTATTTTTTATTTTTAATATTTAATCTTTGAATTATGTAGAATTTATCTTTCTATAATGAAATAAATAAATATCCACGTTTGATTTTTCACCCTCCAAATTGTGGCTAGTTATTTCAAAATCATGTGTTAATTCAAGCCTCTCCTCCTCAATGTTATTATCTTTGTCACATACCAAATTTCTTTCTGTCTTTGGGTCTTTCCTGGGTTTATTATTTTATTAGTTATTTCTGCAAAATAAATTACCCCTTTAACTCAGTGGCTTAAAACACTTGTTATCTCTCCCAGTTTCCATGGGCTGGAAATGTGGGAGCAGCTTAGCTTCACAGTTATACTCCTTTAGGGTCGCTTAAGGTTGGATTGAGGATTTCAACCCAAACCACAGTCCCCTGAAGGCTTACCTGAGGCAGGAGGCTGTGCCTTTCAGGCGGCTGCTTACAAGGCTGGCCAAGGTCGTGCTGGGTGTTGAGGAGACAAGGGAGGCGCCATTCCTTTCTAGCTGGGCCTCTGCCAGGGCTGGTTGTCCTCAGGACACGGTGCTGGCTTGCCTGGAGTTAGTGATCTCGGAGAGAGCCAGGAGGAAGCTATTCTTCTGACTAGCCTCAGAAATCACACAGCATCACTTACGAATGCCACGTTCTGTTTGCTGGGAGCACATCACCGAGTCAAACCCACCCCTAATAAAATGGGAATTAGGCTCCCCACCTTTTGCAGGGGGGAGGGGCCTGTCAACAAATATGCAGGAATGTTTAAAAACCACCGCAGCCCCCCTTTATTCCATTCCTATATCTGACAATGTGTGCACTAATATCATACCTTTTCATGTATCGATTCATTTAGAGTCGTGTCAGACTGATGGGATGTCAGATAATGCTGTGCTGTACTGGACTTGACAGCCATTGGCTCTTACTGGTCAAGGGTCTACACATAGGTACACAAATAGTATTGATAATCTGGGGACATTTTAAGTTGCTTTATTTATTTCCTCAACTTCTGAGA
This sequence comes from Hipposideros armiger, assembly GCF_001890085.2. Classification (NCBI taxonomy): domain Eukaryota; kingdom Metazoa; phylum Chordata; class Mammalia; order Chiroptera; family Hipposideridae; genus Hipposideros; species Hipposideros armiger. Next base: position 1,654,305 of record NW_017731542.1, on the reverse strand, counting down.
CTTATTTGGAATTTTATAGCAGGGGCCATTGTATTTCATTGCAGATACCTGCTCACAGCATTAAAAAAAAATTCTTTTTTACACAATTTCATACTTCCATGGGTAATTTTAAATGCTTTGATTGGCAGATACATTGTATCCTCGGGGCATTGCATGTTGATGAAATTTCACAGGTATCTTAAACAGAATTTCTAATGCACCAGCAAGTAGGTACAATGAAGCGAAGGCATTTCTGTGTGGGGGGCTATCTGAATAACCCGTCAGCTTCGAGGCTCCCGGGGGCTCCCTGGACCTGCTGGCCCCAGCGCCTGGTGTCTAGAGAGCTGAGCTCCATGTGCTTTAGTCTCCAGGGCGAGCCACTTTGTACTCTGACCTCTTGGCTGCCTTTTTTTTTTTATTGTGTTGCCAGCTTGACCTTTGTCATCATTTAATAAATGTGTGTGCCACCTGCACTGGCGTTTATCAGGACCTTGGAGGGCACTGGACCAACCACTCATTCCAGAGTCATCAGCTATGGCTCGCACCTGAACTTGGGTCAGCCTTGCTGTCTGGCCCTCGTCTTCATCCAGCCCTGAGCCGGCACCGTGGCTGTTTCAGCGCCCTGTGGCCGTGCAGCTGCCAGCGACGGGCTGTGGGCGGCCTTCCAGATCTTCTGACCGTAGTTTGGACAGGTTTTATTTTGACAGAGTAAGCAGGGCCTTCGTGTGCCGCCCTGCTCGGGAGCCTGGGCCTCTCAGTGTTACATTTGTCATTCTGGTCTGAGTCATGAGTCCCCGGCCGGCCGAGGGTGTGCTGGTCCCGTTGTATTTCCCAGTCCCACTTTTCTGTGACCTCGCTTGCCCACCTTTGCCCCAGGAGGGTCTCTGGTGGCCGTGGTTCTCTTGAGAAACCTTCCT
>NW_017731542.1:1650545-1651555 GCF_001890085.2 Hipposideros armiger | reverse complement strand
TGTCTATTATATGATTTATCCCTGTGGTCCAGTTCTTGCACTAAGTCATATTTTTCTTTTATTCTGCTTTAAAAAAAAATTCTCAAAACACCTAAAACGGTGCTGGTGTTGGCACTCCATAATGCTCGTTAATTGGCTAATATTCAGAAATATAATAGTCCCTAACCAGTCAAATCTTAAAACAAGATTAGGTTCAAAGCAGAGTAAAAGGACCATTCTGTGTATTAGATGTCCCTTTACCTAGCAGATGGGCTTTCTGGGTTTATTGTATAATATGTAACGGAAACCCCTCAGCCTGTTACCTTTTAGATTTGCGTTTGCCTGTCCTCTTAGACAATGGCTAATGCTTTCATCTAAGAAATACCTTTTATTTGATGATCTAGCCATTGTTCTGTAATACGTCACATAGAATGTATTCAGATGCTAGTTTTATGGGTGGCTTTTTTTTTTCATACAAATGCTTACTTAAAAAAAAACCAAAAACCAAAAAATACATATGAATATTTTGAACCTCCAAAACACCCTGAAGATTTGTTAGATGAAACAATTGCGTCTCAGCAAGATGAAGCCCTTTTTCCGAAGCGACATGACTGAAAGGTGATTTGAACAGAGGTCCTAGGGTTCCAAGCCCACGACTCTCCACTGACCTCCCCACTTTGCTGATGCAGAGCACCTTGGATGGGGTGGGGGCCCCCCTTCCACTGAGGCAGAGGGAAAGGTGGGAGAAAAAGCTCGCCACTGACAAGCCAGATGAGTCTGCGCCCCAAACCTCAGGAAGCCGTTACGAATTTGCACATTGTAATTGTTTCCTGGTAGTGTTTTCTCTGTGTACCAGTTGTAGCAGACCACGCCTGTGGAATTCATTGGCTTTTAAATATTCCTGACTTAAATCTGTCAGTTTTAACTTCTCAGGCTCCAGAGGCTCATCAGTTGACCAATAAAAAGTTATGATTATCGCTGTCCCGCAGTTTTAGGTCAATATGGAGGGCGCTCATCTTCATCAGACTACC
>NW_017731542.1:1632468-1649308 GCF_001890085.2 Hipposideros armiger | reverse complement strand
TTTTTTTTTTTTCTAACTTACTGCTTTGTGAGGAGCAATTTTCCACTGGAAGTTTTTAAGTGGACTTGAGCTGCCGAAAAGAGTTAGCCTGAGTGAATATATTTGCTTTTGGGATTTTAAATCAAATTTACTACAGTGGCTACAGGGATGGGTGTGAAATATATTAAGATGAGGTTGCTTTTCCTTAACTCTTATTTTCCTTAAGCTGCTTTTGTCTCTTTCTTTTTCACCTTTTTGGACATTTGTTTTATACTTAGTTTCATACTTGTTTTCTTTGTTTTTTTTTAAGGTATGGCGCAGTCCCAAGGCTGGGTGAAAAGGTACTTCAGGGCCTTTTGTAAAGGCTTTTTTGTGGCAGTGCCTGTGGCGGTGACTTTCCTGGATCGGGTCGCCTGTGTGGCAAGAGTGGAAGGGGCATCGATGCAGGTATTTAAATGCAAGGCATTTAAAGAGTGCCTTCATTCCTTAAAGCATATGTTTCCTTGTTTCTCAAGCATAGAAATGAGATTTCTCCATCTTAACTGTGCTGGGAATGGGCAGGTTTTAAAAAGACCTTGAACTGAAATTTAACTTTACTCACCTTCTTTATCAGATCTTCTAACGCAGGCACAATCAGAGGAGAGGTAAAGAAACATAAGTATCAGATTGCTCCTTGTGTCTATAGTTTATTTTTTTAAGGAATTATAAGTAGGGATGCTAAACAAACTTTGCTAGATGACATCATTTTCTGTGGATATGAGCTGGGATATTAAGATATTTTAACTATCCATATTTGAATCCACACTTAAATATCCTTTTGAGACCAAATCATTAGTATGGTTGCAGGATGGGTTTGGGTCAAATTCACTTACTCTATTGGTATATATATATATATATATATATATATATATATATATATATATATATATAGTCAGTATGGCAACTATAATACACACACACACACACACACACACTTCTGGTAGGTAGAAAAGTCTAGAGCGCTGGTCCCAGGTGAATATTCTAGTGTGTTCTATAAGCATGATTCTGACTGAAAAGATTAAATGCAGTTTACATTGGAAGAACTTTGGAATGGAGATTTCCAGAAGTTATATGCAAATGGTCTTCTGGGATAACTTAGAGAAAACATTGTTGTTCTAAAGTTGATGTCTAGAGCTTAGCTTTTTCAGTAAGTTTATGCAATTAAGAAGAATTTGCATATTGTAATATGGTTTGTTTTCTTTCGTTATTGGCATGTATTAAGCTCATGCTTCGTGCTAAATAACTGTGTAAAACAAATAAGTACAATGAACATATAAGCTTCTAAGAGCTTAAAATTATACAGAGAATAACAAGCTTATTTCATTTTTTCTTTCCATTTTAGTTAGAATTAGTTAATGGTACAGACACAGCTTTGAGCAGTTAGAATGAATTTGCTTTTTTTCATTGTAATTATTGTACTGAAAACCAGATTTCTTCTCCTTGAGTTTTGGCAGTCAGTAAGGTCCTTTGAGTGTGCGTTCTTTGGGTGAAGTTGGAGATCTAAAGCAGGGCTGTCAATATTGACTTCTTCCACCATTTGAGCGTGGCCTCCTCTTGGGCAGGGGATTCTGAACCCAACTGTCGCATCTCAGATTCGCTCCATAGTGGGTCACCACCCCAAGCAACCGGTCACTTACTTTGAAAGTAAAAAGTTTTATTGCAGAGGTAGGGTAAACATAAGCAGAGGGAAATACAGGTATTTTCCTTTACTTCTAAATGCAGTTTAATACATTTAACACAGATTGGGTTTTATATTTCCTGCGTCTTTAATTTTGAATTCCTGGCAGCCTCATCTTAGATCCAGTCCTTCGGGAAAGCTAGGCTTTGCTGGCTGAGCTTTTGAGTCAGAACCATCATATGAGATTAAAACTGCCCTCCCTACAGCCCTCCCCCAAATCCCTTTTTCGTCCCTTGGATCCCACTGAATCCATCAACGAGCAGGTATGTATCTTTTGATGACAAATAATCACATTAATAATTATTTTTGCAGTTTCATTACTGCCATCTTGTTACATAGCTATTACTATCCTGAGATGGATTTTTTTTCCAGAACACAAAACCTCCAGACCTTGGATCTGATGATATGCCAGAGGATCATATGGAAATCTTAGTATTCCAATATTCACGTTTTAAGCCCAGCATTTACCCACTGATCATCTATGTTCATGGCTTGCACTAAGAGGAAATTTACTAACTTCACTAAAATACAAGAAATTGACTGTTATGAGTAGACGGGGCTTAGCCTCAGTGAAGAAAGTGTCACATAGTGTCACTCGGAAATGCCAGTCTGTCCACTAACACTACGTTAGCTGCAGATACCTTAGAATTTCTTACAGTACTCCTCGACCTTACCCCCAGGAAGTCAAATTTGTTACCTTGCAGTTTGCTTGGTCTATTACGCAGAATTTCCTTGGCTACTGGTTACAGAAACACAGCTTGGGTTGACTTAGCTGTTACAGGGGAGTTTATTGGAAGGCGTATTGTGTACCCAGGAGGAGGCAGGAGGGTGGCAATTGTCAGGGACGGACGACTGGAACGAGGGACGTAAGTGCTGCCAGGGTGCTGCCAGGAAGCTCAGCCTCCCTGCTTGTAACGTCTGCTTCTGTCGGCATCTTGGCTTCATTCTCGCAAACCATCTTTCTTCACAATGCAGGGCACATGGCTGCTGGCAGCTCTCGTGCCTTCAGATGCCCAGTTTCATCACCGCCTGAGAAGAGAGCTCTCCTCTTGCCTACATTTCACTTTGAAAAATCTTGGAGAAGGTCTGCGGTTGATTTAGCTGGGGTCACATGCCCTTATCTACACAAATAGAGACCCACTTTGGGCAGCTGGTTAGGGTGCCAGGGTTGGCCCAGCTTTGGACAGGGGCACCCTCCTAGCCTGTGGCTGGTCTGAGTACGAAAATGACAGCATATGTTTGAGTCTTTGACTCACACTGTTCCATGGGCGTCCACGGAGACACAGGGGTGACATGTCTCAGAAGAAGAGGTGTGTGTGTTATTTTCAGAATAAAAAGGGGAAGGATATTTTGGGAAGAAAGGAAGGATGTGTGTTGATTACAGTTGTATTCATTTTCAGGACTTCTAGACTATTTCTAAGTATAATAGATAATTTATTGACAATTTCATTAGATATCACTAAATCATCCTTAAAATTCCTTAGGAGCAGAAATCGCAAGAAGGAGCTACGGGGATTCATTAACTCAGCGTATTTGAAGACATCTTAGCTATTACACAGCCTTGATGAACAGAACATGTTTAGACTATGGGGTTCAGCAGACTTTTGGACAAAAAAAAATTGGAAAGTATTCCTATCTTCAAATTTATCTAATGATGCAAGTACTAGAATAGCTGCAGGGTGTGTGGCGATCCCTTGGAGTCCCTGAGTGCCCTGCAGGGAACACACCTGCTTTTACTGACTCCGAGGCCTGGAATTTATATCTGGTGGATGGCAGCGAGTTGATTTATTGTGAAGGAAGGGAGTTTTCTGGATGTGTGGTGTGTCTTCTGGTACCCAGGCTTGAAAGCGTGAAAGAGAGGCAGAGCAAAGCAAGAGGTAGGAACGAAGGAAAAAAGCATGCAGAAGAAGAGGAAAGAAACTAACATAGGCCAGTTGAGTGATAGAGGATGGTGGTGAAAACTAGGCAGCTGGGGCAGTGAGCAGGACGTGGTGACACAGGATCAGTGATGAAAACTCAAGACAGAAAAGTGCCCTGGGGAAGGGGTGACAGGCCGGCCCCTTACCGGCCTCCGTAGGGGTTGTACCCTTGACTGCTGGCACATGTCTGCTGCATGTGCATGTGTGGCACCATGAGATATGCCACCCAGCCATCCATTTGGCACCTCAGTACTCATTGAAGGAACCTGTGTGCCATTTTGAAGGAATTCATATTGGTGTAGGTATCTGTCTTGAGCATCATTTGTTGCAAAGTTTGTCAGTTCACCTGTGTATTCAGGTGGAAAGATCATATCTAGTCATTTTTGTCATTTCAAATATACGAATAAGTCTGCAACTCGGGAGGTCATGTTGGGCCATGGGCGACAGTGAAAAGCACTGGGAACGGTGAAATGGAGTAAGAGTTATCATATGGCTCATACGTGCAGAACACTGTTTCAGGTGCTGTAGTCCAGTGGGGCGTCAGATACAGGCGCTGTCTTCAAGGTACTTCCTTGAGGAGGAGGTTCAAGAATTACTAATCAGAGATGATGGCTGCGTCTTCAGATGAGATTAATATAGAAGATATCAGACGGTTAGGTCGATGTTTGGCCAGTGCCTGGTAGTTCCTGAAATTAAGCTTATTTGGTTCCACATATGGTTTTGGAGACTGGACCTGGAACTTTTAATTTGGAACAGAGCAGTACCAGAGAATAAGACCTCCAGCCCTTTCATTGCTGGCCACTGGGTTAATTTTTACTATGACAGCAAACAGCCCAAAGATTCCGGTGGCTTACATGCAGATCTTTGTTTCTTACTCCTGAGTCTGGGGGTTGACTGTAGCTTTGGTTCAGTCTGCTTCAGGTATCATTGGGGCCTAGACTGAAGGACCCTTTGCTGCCTGGGGCTGCTCTTCTCATGAGTGACAGCAGGAGACAAGAGGGTGAGTGGAAGCACTCAGGACCTCGTGAAAGCCTCAGTTCAGAGCTTCCACTCTTCTGCCCACTCCATCGGTGAAAGCAAGGTCCCATGGAAGAACCCAGGAAGGGAGACCTGGCAAGGGTAGGGAGGGAAGGAAGAATGGTGAATAGGTAAGTACATCCGCCACAGGCACTGTGACCCCAAGGCCACATGGCTGATTGCAGAGGTAATCTAAAAAATTGTTTTTGACCTTTGGGGCCTACCTAGCATGACTGAGTCTTTGCCAGCCAAGGCTGACAAAACTTGGAACAGATTGATATTCTCAGTCACTGAATTCTGGAATGGACTGATTCAGTTTAGATGTCTTTGGTTAGAAATAGCCCAGGGCCAAGTGGATCATCTCTAAAGAGATGGTTTTTCTTAAAGATCACTGTGTAACTTGTAGACATGTCATTTAAGAAAATCTAAGGATTGAAAAGATCGAATCTCATTAAAGGGACATGTAATACCAGTCCTTTGGTGTTTATTGAATAAACACTGTTATAGCTGCATTGGAAATTCACTCTGAATAGGAAATTTTGTGTAAGAGCTGTTTTTGTGTCTTAAAAATTCTGTTGGCCTGGGATTTAATAGAAGCTCGTTTTCAGGATTTCCTCTTATAAGAAATAATTCTTTGCTTTTTAAACATTCCTCAGTGGTTCCTTTTGTAGGTTAGGTAGGTTTCCAATATTAATTTACAATTAAGTATTTGGCTCCAAGGATAGCGATGATCAAACATGGCATCACAGCTAGTTGAAAGTAAGTCATGAATGAAAATAAAGTTTTTAATGATATAATGTCACAATTCAGTGGAAACCAGGATTCAGTTTAAAGAACATTTGCTTTTTTTTATGAAGTTGTCTAGGTACATTGGTGAGCTATAACCTTTGCACCACTCTGCGTACCAGGGATGCTGGCAGAAATTGTTGATAAAGGACTTCACATTGGTGGGTTCCCCTCTAGTGCACACAAATCACTCCTGCTGCTTGCTGAAAAGTTACCATGAAAGTAGGTGCCTTTTTTATTTTAAAGAAGCACCACATTCCTCAACCTTAATTTAACTCAGGAAATGAAGACTGATATTGCATACAGTTGAAACTACAGAGGAAATTTATGTGAATGGAATGCAGTTATTCAAATGAGAAGTTCAATCCCTTACAGAGGCTTTTAGAGTAAAAAGGTGCCCTCAGAATAGTTTAATGACCTCACACCAAAGTTCTAGATTGGATTTGAGTAAGAATGCCCACAGCAGGGTCACTGGTTCTTAGGAAAGGTGTATGCCTTCTGCATTTAAAATTACGGTTTAAGATTTTCCAAAGTAAGTGAAAGAAATAATTATGGGCCTCATTGTCCTGTTTTTGTTGCAATTGCTACATCATTTTGATATCATATGCCATTTTCCTCTTTCCATTTTGCATAGCCCGAGGGGAAGAAACTTGAAAACATTGCTACACAATACTAGCTCTCTAGCTCAGACTTCAGAGAAAGATTTATGCAGAATATATTAGAAAATTAGAAAATGTGAGGGAAAATGGAGTTTAATCAGCACTGAGGGCTTCATCCATCAATAACACAGAATCATTGCTTCAAAATTGTCTTGACTTTCGGTGACCTGCAAATGAACCTAAAGAAACTGGTTTGCAATCAACCTCTTAGACTCCTACCTGGCTCTTCAGAGTCATTGTTTTATTTCCCCGCTGAGTTTAAAATTAAAAGTTCTGTTAAAAAAAAAGAAGCAAGGAAAGAGGCTCACACACACTCTCTCTCTCCATCACATTTATTTATTTTATGAATTTTTTTAAACCTGTCGTGGGCTTAATATGCAACAGTTATTGTAGGTTGTAACTATTGAGTTGTCAGAAAAGTCATGATGTATTTTTTCTGTTTTTCGTTGCAAAAATGCGTCATGACTTTTTCGACACCCCACTATTATTTTCAATTCTGAGAAGCCAGATGCACATAGACTCTCACGGAAAGGGATATAGCATGCTGTATGCACCAGAATTTAACGTTGAGTCGGGGAGTTTTATCTTACCTGCTGAATTTGCGCTCCAAGAGGCGGGGCTCCACCGACACACGCTTCCTCTGATGCTGAGCTCTGAGTTCTTCTCCCCTTGGTTCACTGGGGCTGACTTTGACAGAAGCCAGGAGTTAATGCTGTGTTGACTTCTTTGTGCACCTTTTTCTCAAATTACCTTTGGCTCCAAAATCTCACCTGAGGTTTTTACCCCTTAGGATGTTATCCGTTTTTATGTAGTTCTGCAACCTGTGATTAATAGAGAATTCAAAAAGATCTGTTTGTATTTATAGTGACAAATATGTGATGCTGAAACTGTTGGTGAGTGATAACCTCATACTGTCCCTTGTGGGTTTTCTTCTCTTCCCATGACAGAGTGACAGTGTGCCTCTGTTTGCCGTAGCCGGGCTTGTAGCTGTTATTTAACTCTGACTTCATAAGGTGCACGCGCTCTCTCTTTTTAAATGTCAATGTAATTTTAGACTTACAGAAAAGTTGTAAGAGGGGTACAGAGAACCCCCAAGTATCCTCGAATCAGATTCACCAGTTTTCAGCATTTTACCACATTTATTTTATTCTCTTTCCCTCCCTCTCCTTCCCTCCTTCCTCTTTTCTATCTTTCTCTCTTTATATATGTAATATATGTACCTGTGTTTCTATGTATATACACATATATGTACACACACACACACACGTTGTTACCGAACCATTTGAGAGTAGGATGCACACGTCATGCCCCTTCAACAGTACTTCCATGTGCTCTTCTGAGTCACGATGCTTGATGATTGGTATAGTAATGCTTTTCTTTACAGATTTTAAATTTTAATATCTTATTCAGATTCATTTGCTAGAACTTTTACTATTTCAAGAGATATTGACTCAAGTTTTGAAGTTTACATTTAAAAAAACTGAGGCCAGGTATTTGAGATAAGTTGCCCAAGCTCACACAGCCATTATGTTCTAGAACTGGCTTGAACCAATTCTGAGGATGCCTTCCATTTTACTAAATAACAAGTAATAAAAATTGTGTTTCATCCCTATGCTGCTATGCCTCCCTATAACAGTCCTGCTCACAGAGATATTTGGTTCCATTTTATTTTGGTTTACGGAATGGTATAATTAGTAAGTGATTTAATTTTGGGATGGCTTTGGAGTACATTTTGAGTGTGAACAAAGATAGAAAGTAAGCTTATTTTACAGAGGGCGATGAGGGATTTTTAAACTTAGATTGATGGAAGGTACCCTACTTTAAATTGGAGGTTCTGACTTTATAGGAAGGAATTAGACTTCAGTGTCTGGAAATATGATACAGTAGACATCTTCAAAATATTTCCAATGCAAAACTCATACACAAGTACAATAAAACATTAAGCATCTGTATAAATGCACCATGACCTTGGAGGGAATTAAGGGACATGATCAGAGACCCTAACTAAAGGGAAGTACATTCCCAGAGTAGGAAGTATGCATCAAAACCATCGGCTGTCCTATGAACATTTGTCAGTTCTTGGTAAGTTACAATTTTTGGTTTTAATGGCCACATCAGGATCAGATGATGAGGCCTATATAAGATAGAGAGTTGGAACAGAAATTCTGAGTACATTCAAGACTGTTTAAGGCTAAACTCAAGTCCTGTTTTCTTCACACAGCTGTCCCCAATTCCATCACTCACTTCTTTGAAATCCTACAGCACTGTACATTGAACTCAAGATTATAAATTCTTTTGTATTGTCCTCTAGTCCTCTAGTTAATTGATAGGTTAATCCTGATGATACTCTGTAAGCTTCTAAAAGAAAGAGACCGGGTACCTCTCACCTGCCCATTCAGAGGGATGATGACTAAATGCGTATTCAGTTCTCTGAATAATTAAACTCTACAGAAATATGATAAAATGAAGTTATCGTCATTAGAATGTTTTTCTTTGGCTTTGAGGGTGTTGCTGCACTCTTCACCTGAAAACATTTTAGCTCTTGATGAATCCGTGGTATTCTTTATGGCAGGGGTTTTCAAACCTTCATATGCCCACGACTCATATTAAGTAATATAGTTTTTCACTGTACACACATTCACACAGCTGAAACTAAATTTTCGTGTAACAATACTTAAACCTAATGACCATCATTATGTGCAGTGCCCTCTGATATTTTCTCTTCTGTCTCTCAACCCATTAACTTGGTTCTGTGACTCATGCATTGGTCGTGACCTATAATTTGAAAAATGTGGCTGTAATTTTTGCCAGAGGGAGGGTTGGAAGGGTGAGGCTGCTTCAGCTGAGCTATCACTATGGGACGGAGCATGTTAGCTTTGCTCTGAAACTGGAAATGTGGGCTTGTCCTACAGGCTTCAGGACTGAGTGCAACAGCACCAAGGATGAGGGGCGCTGGTCTGAGAAAGCCCTCCCAAGTCAGGTAGTCTTTGCCGCTTGTTGAGTTATACCGCCTGGGTGCTTCTTCACGAAGATTCCCGAGCCCTAGTCCAGATCTATGACGCTAGAATCATTGCCAGCACCTGGGAACCTGCATGGCGACAAGCTCTGTAAATCCTGACATTTGAGAACCGTTTCCTTACAGACAGCCCCAACTCTTGGGTGGGGCCAGTTGTTGGGGAGTTTGTCAGACATGGGAACTGCGTTTGTTTGAAAATTCCTGATTGCCTTGGTTTGTTAATTAAGCTTTTGAATTGTAACTCTTAGGAACTTTTAAAAATACGTTTTTATTTCCTATCCTTTGTTATTAAATTATTATCATATATTTGTGCTAGTTTTAGCTTATTTTATTGTTTCTAATTGCTTATAACAATGGTATAGTTTATAATATTTTTTATTCTTCATACTAGTTCATATACTTTGTTTTTATTTCTTAAATTTTTAAATGCATGTTCTGTACTTTGGAGCTTTAAGAGTGTTATCTTTTCATTTAGTTCATATTTTTTTGCCAGGTAATTTTCTTTCTCTCTTTTTTTACAGTACAAGCCATCTTTTATTTCTGTAGTTTTTAAAATGACCAGCAGGAAGCAGAGAGTGTCAGCTGAGAGAATGGTCCATTCACTTGGCATGGGGAATGGGTAGGCTGTTTCTTTAGCAGTCTCTGGCAGGTAAAAGATTCTCAAAGGGAGGAGTGGTCTGGGGTAAATATCAAATCTTCCCTGGAAGACTCCATTAAAACCTCAGAAAGATTTAAGGTATGATTTAGTAGATCCTTTTAGTTAGGAAAAAGAGATGATGAGATTATAAGACTCTTAAGGGCTTTGTGCCAGCCTGATACTTGAAAATAGAGAAAGATCTAGTCTGAAAAGAGTTATGGATATCCTTTTAGGGGGAATGAAATGAACCCTAATTAGAAAGCCTACCAAGTTTTAAGGGGGTTGAACGGGCTTATACTAAAGGGCCAGTTAGTTAAGAAAAAGGCTCAAGTTGCACCCCAGGATCCTGCTTCACACTCGACCTGATGCATATCAGGAGGTAATGGAATGTGATCCTTTTGCAGAAGTAAGAGGAGACCTTGGTGTTCTTGGAAGGGCTGCATCTATTTTGCATGTGGGAGGATATGAGTCATTGGGTCCAGAGGGCAGGACTTCAGTAGATTGTTACAGTAACACCCCTCCCCCACTTCCTCAACGCCCGTGAGTCATGCCTTTTGGTTCCCACGCTCTTGTGTTGTCCCCTTCCCTGGCCCTTGGCTTGGCTATATGACTTCCACTGGCCAGTGAATTAGGGCAAACATCGTGCAAACTGCGTCTCTCGTTAGCCGCTTGCACAGTGGAGCTTGTCCTTTGGGGCCACTGCTATCTCTAGATTGCAGAGGCCTGAGTGATCGCAGATAAGACTAGCCACTTAGCTAAGCATGGCCTGAACTACAGAATCGAGAGCAAATAAATGATCTTTTGTTTTGCGTTTTGGAGTTTTGTTTTGCTTTGAGTTATTTCTTTGGTAACAGTGGATAACTGTAAATATATAAATTTAAATATAAATATAGTGTTATAGGTAGCCTAACATAGACTAGCTTTTACTTAGAATTCATAACTTTGCTTCAGTTAACCTGTAAACCCACTTAGATCACCCTGGATGTTATCAGGATGGTGTAACCATATCCTGTAATTTGCTAAGAGTTTAACAGAAGGGCTGAGACTTAATTAAACTTTCTTCCGTACCCGTGCCATCCCTGACACTGACCATTGCCAGGACGGTTGTTTTTTTGCAGGGGTAAGTCCAGGACGATTTGCAGGACCAGGGGGCGGATCCTGATCAAACCGCCTGAGGCTCGGCAGCCGCTGGAGGGCTCTATACCCACCTCTTCATGAACTAGTCTCATTCCACCTTCATTGTCATTCCTAAAATCTCCTCCCAGGCCAGAAGTTTTCTGCCATTTTTGAGCATGCCGTGTATGTATAGGCGTGTTCTCTAACTGTGCATGTGCAGGATGTCCCCATCTGTAGGTGAGATGAGGAAGCTCACCTTGGTGTTTATGCATGATAGCCCTGAATGAGACTAACTGATCCTTTGTTCCGGGTCACGCGGCTTTGGGAAGGGATGACCCCAGGTGTGTCCGGAATGCTTTTGGTTGGCAATTACTGAGTAATTGGCAGGCTAGCTCTGGTAGCATAGGTAATATAAGGACTGTATGCTTTTGTCTCCTTCATCTGTCACAGTGCTTTCCAGTTCCTTTTGACAGGTTATTTGCTTCCTACACAGTTGAACCCTTTAATTCTAATAGCTTTGAGTCATGTAATTCAGGGGTCCCATGGACCACAATTTCTATTTATACATATTCATACTCTAGAATGGAGCAGGTTTTTTCTTTCTTTCTTTTTTTTTTGATGCAGCATCAACTTAAATAATGAGGAACTAAAGGATCAAAAAATCTACTGTCTCATTTTCACAGCTTTGTTCACCTATGCTGTGCACATGAAGTGTGCAGACTGCTGTACCCTTACACTGTTGGGGATGTGGCCTCTTTGGACTTTTGTGCACCTGGGGAAATCACCCCAACAGCCCCCTAAAAACCTTTGTTTATTTGATGAACCACTTCCTTTCTGTTGTTACACATCTTACTATGAACTTTTTTTTTTAGGTCTGGAGGACCCATCAGAGAAAAATTTCTTCTGGGCTTTGGAGAAGTATTTACCAGTGAATAAGAAAGCCTTACTCAGTTTTATGAGGAATTTCAAGCTTTGCCAGTGTATAGATGAATCCATGTTGATGGATTATGGTACAGATAGCAATCTGTCTTCTTGTTAATATGTAGAATTGTGTATTTACATACATTTTATATTCACTAATTATACATGACCTACTTCTTATGATTCATTTAAACATTAACTTAAATAGCTATCTCAATATCTGTTTTATTAGCAAAAAACACCATACACATATTTAATGGTAGTGTTTTATAGTTATTGCATTACTGCATTCAACCAGAAAGTCCGTAGATTTTAACCTTGCAGTGTAGTGATTTGAATTAAGGGGATGCTTGAACGCTAAATAATTTGTTAAAGAAAAAGCAAACTAAAAATATTTGTACTAAAAGGAAATAAAACTAAGATGCATTTCCACTTTAAAAAATTAATTGCTTTGTTCTTACTGTAAAGCATTGTATATTGATTGGAGGATACTTGGAAAATATAGAAAAATACACAAAATAAATAAATAATTACACAAAATAAAAATAACGTTTATCACTTTCCAGAATTAGTTACTCTTAAGGTGTGTTCACTGTGTTCCCAATGTTAGTGTCGTGTTCACTTCAAATACGGTAATTTATTACATATCCCCCTCAACCCTGTGATGAAGGCACTGTTACCAAACCATTTTACAGATGAAGAAACAGGAGCAGAGAGATAATTTATTGAAGATTATATTATACAGATTTAAGGCCAGGCTTTTGACTTTAAAGTTTGCATTCTTAAGCAATTATTCGTTCATCTCATCCTTTTTTGCATAATTTCCCTCCCTCCTTCCCTCCCTCCCTCTCTTTCTTCTATAAATTGGATCACACCAATTTGTTTTTTTCATTAATCACATTTTAACCTAATTTATTTTGCTACAGATATCCAAATAGCCTTAAATATTTTTCTGCCATGTGATTTTTTTTTTTTTTAAAGATTTTATTGGGGAATTGGGGGAGAGGAACTGCGTTGGGGAATTGGGGGAAGGGGAACAGACAAGCTGCTGTCCTTTGGTTCTTCAGTCTAGTTGTGGAGGATGTCGCTTCACTGGCCCATGTAGGTATTATCATCGTGCTCTTCCCAGGTGGGGCAGTTGCTCTCTGGCCATTGGACGGCTGCTCATGGTGACTCACGGCAGCTCAGCTCCAGGTCGAGCTGTTGTTCAGCATCTTAGCTGTAGAGGGCGCAATGTCACCTGCCCTCATGTGGGATCTGAACCAGGGCCCTGATGCTCAGAGCTGGCATCCCAAACCAACTCCTAACCAACGCACCACTCGGCCAGCCCTGCAATGTGATTTTAAATGTCTTTTAGTATGCATATCTTATATAGATTAGTCATTGATAATTTAATCAGTTTCCTATTTTGGTATTTATGTTGACTTTGTTATTCCCTGATTATAAATCATGTGTGACGGACACCTTTGTATAATACATGTTTTTTATTATGGATTTCCTTAGATAGATTTCTAAATATGATATTTTAGGTCTGAAGATAAGACCATTTTAAACACTCTAGATACATTTTGGCAAATTACCCTTCAGATAGTTTGTAAAGATTTTTATTTGTACAAGCAATATATGAGAGTGCCTATAAAACTTTAATATGTCACTCTGTAGTACACAGAAAATACAATTAAAGATTAGGAGTATGAAAAATTAGCAACTTACTATGCTTTCAAATTAAATGAATATGGTATATGTTCATTTTTAAATTTTATTGATATAGCTTTAAATGCTTTTTGAAGAAATATTAAGAAATTTAGTATTGACAAACATGGAAATTATTTTTTGCGAGTAAAATTTCATGTAGAGATATCAAAAGGAGGAAATTAGTGACCTCAATTTTAAGTGGGGAATGCTTGAAGAACTCTAAGTCTGTAAATAAGCAGATGCGATTAGAACAAAATCTATTAAAAAAAAAAGCAAAACAAAAAAACCTCTTAAACCTCTGAATAAAACGTGATTAGAACCACATTTGGATTTTCAAGAGTGAAGAATCACATTACCTAACAGAATAATACCTGGCAGAGTTAGAATTCAGTAGTTTTTCCGTGATGAAGGAATGAGTGAGTGAAAGAAAGTCTGAGTGAATTATTGTAGCTTCACAGCCTTCATGAAGGCGTCCTTTTTCCTCTTGTCCTTGGACGTGTGAAGAATTTATCTGTATCCCAGCTCACGTGGGACCTGTCTGAAGTCTACACCTGTGAGCAGAGAGACTGCCAGGCCTGTGCGGTCCAGTGAGGGTGACCGTCTAGGCCAGAGCTCTAAGGTGACTCTGGGAAGAGGGGTCCCCAACGGGCACTTGATGATCTCTCCAGATGCTCCTGTGGGGAGTCTGTGGAAGCGGGAGCAGGTGTGCAGAGCCCATTATTCTACACTTATTAATAAGGTGCCAGATGACACCAGGACTTAATAAGTGTAACTTTCCTGAGTTGCTTTATGATTTGAATTTCCTCCTTTTCTCACTTGAGTATAATGCATGTGTGACTCTAGGTTTTAATCACCTCGCCAGGTTAGGGGCCTGAAGGGCGAAAGTTCGAGTAATTTTTGGATTAGATGGACGGTCATTGTAGGGGGCCATGCCTTAAAGAGTGTGGGTAATAAATGCCCTTCCCCTGAAGGAATGCTGAATCCCTAATTTAAAGCTCTGTGCAGACTTGGGTACAGTTACTGTCCATTTTATTTGCAAATCCGAGAACTCTAGAAGCCATGTAAACAGTAGAGACCCCGAAAACAAGGGAAGGAAGAAAGTGTTTTAGACCATTTTATCCACATTCTTTCAAAAGTGTGGCATCTAATAATAATAATAATAATAATAATAATTCTATAATCAGAATATACATGTATTTTAACTGTACATCATGGTTCCTCGCCAGTGATGCAATGTGAAAAATTTTGAAACAAATAGAACTATTTCAGTTTCTTCTCTTATTTTTTAATTAATATTCCTCCCCACCCTGCCCCACCCCAAGCACATCTCTAAAATAATGGTTTTTCAAAAGCAGTCTGTCGGATGCTCTTGGTTCCTCATAGTTGCAATTTGGGACCATTGCTTTGAAAAGAACACAATTTAATGTTTAAACATTTCAGGTTGGATGTAGCCCAGGTGGGTGGTGCTCTTTTTATACGAAAAGGTTGAAAGCATTGCTCCCAAAAAAGTGAGGTTAAAACCAGCCTTTGTGGGTAGACTATAAGTAGTAAATTGTAGGCTTTTTTTACATTAAAAAATGAATAATGAATAATGAATGAGAAATTTATAGAAAAAATCAAAACCAGAATAATATTATTTACTGAGTGGTGGCAGTGGCTAACTCGTGAGGTAAGGAATCTGTTATGTCTCTGCTTATTCTCTAGGGGATTTCTATTTTCCTAAACCAAGACACAGACTGCCCCCAACAGTCATATGATTTGAACTTGGACACCAGCGGACAATTTAGGATTCCTTGACAATAACATTTGTTAGGAGGAGGAATAAAAGTCTTTCAGCATAGCCTTTGATCAGAGATGCATTAAAGCCCAACTTCTGTCTTGCACTTGTTTCAAAAGCAGGTTTGAATCAGGTGTTTCTCGCTGTAGAATAATTTATTAATATCTGTTGAAATCTTTTGACTTATAGTGTCTTTCTTAGAGTGAAGAAACAGTGCTTAGGTCAGAGCAAAGCATATAATAACCTCCTTTTGATGTAATTTAAAACTTTTCCAAAAACAAAAAAACGGAAAGTATGTAATAACCTTTTAAATGTAACTTAAAAATTTTCAAAAACGGGAAAAAGAAAAGGAAAATCATGATCTCATCAACCAGAGCTAAAAAGTATGATTGTTAATGTATATCTTTTTATACATGTATGTATCTGTGTGTATATTTTTAAAATGAAGATTTAAAACATAATAGGCATAATGTTTTTATAGAAGATATAACTAAATAGTTGAGCACATTACAGGTTTTTAGGGATCATTCCTAGAGGTAGAGCAGCTGAGACCCCAAATAAAAGTATGCTTACCTTACTTGCTTAAAAGAAAAAAGAAACAGTCCACCAAGACTTTAGAAATGAGGGGTAGGATTTTCAGCCTGAAGATGTCCAGTTTAGTATTTAAAAGGAAAACTGTTGAAGGCAGAATGTAAAAGCTTAATCTTGCAGAAAACACACTATGCTCGATTTTGTTCCCCTTTGCTCTGTTGTTGCTGTCCTCATTATCAATCCGTTTGTTGACTTTATTCCGTATCAAGGATCCTCTCATTTAAGTCTCACAGCAACCATACAAGGTCGGCGGTACTGTTACTCCAATTTTATAGATGGAAATAAGGCTTAGAAAGGTTAAATAATGAAGGTCACCTGACTAGTAAGGAAATGGAGCTGAGATTTAAACAGAGTTTTTTGTCTTCAGAGCAGGGGCTGTCCAAAAGACTCCTCCAAGTTTGGTTTTTAACCTTTTGTGCTCCAGGGCAGAAGCCAAGGAACAGATTGAGGGTGAGGATGCAAACCACTGAAAAAAAGATGGGCTGAGCAGCTGTTGGCTTTGTTTGTTCTTTCTTGGTAATTCCAATGATGTTCAGGATTTTCCTACTTAACTGCTGGCCATCTCCTGATTACTGGCAGGCGCATCAGGCACAGTCACACATTTTGAAATACAGGTAGAAACATGTAGTTTAATTTTCTCTGAGGAGTCTAACTTCCAAAAACTTTATTATTTTAAGCTGGTTATTCTTTGGATGTAGTCTCTGGGAATGTAGGATCTAAAGTATTAACAGCATGATGGGCCAGCCGAAAAAAAGAAAAAAAAACAAAAAGAAAATAAATTTTTTCTCAAAAAAAAAAAAAATCTTACTAATCCAGAATACGTTTTCATCGAAAGAGATGCATGTATTCATTATTTAGATAATGTGCTTTGCTTAGGAACCATCTTACTTAAATATGCTTTTAAAAGCTTTTGATCTCTTAAACTTTAAAGTATAGAAATACTATTTTCCAGTGACTCTTCTGGGCATACAAAAATGGGTAAGACATGATTTCTGCAATTGAGAAACTTA
>NW_017731542.1:1598329-1631863 GCF_001890085.2 Hipposideros armiger | reverse complement strand
AAAGGAAACTGCTGTTTCCTGTATAGAATCTACCCTGGTCTTCCAGGCACTGACTGATGACTCTAATGTTTTACTGTTTGAAATCAGATGTGCTTCCTTCTGGTGTCCGTTTTGCTTTGTTTTGCTCTCCTCCCCGGCGTCAGCCTTTTGTTTACAGCGCCCTCCCTTTCAGCTCTAACAGCTAGCTTTAGGAAGGCTGGTCTGGGAGTGACTCCGTAAGGAGAGATCGGTCCAAGTGTCAAGGTTTGCGTCTATGGGGGTTCTTCTGCCCCCAGCCTTGGAGCACCAGGCTGTAAATTCTTAATTTCTGCAAGGAAACTGCAGCGTTTTCCTTTTCTTTTTTAAAAGGCTTCACGGAGAAGTCACCATATGAGCTGTGCCTTGAAAGATAGGTCACATTTTTCAAGTAGGGACAGGCATTGTGGGCAGAGGGAAAGTCTGATGATAGGAGATTCAAAGAGGGAGTTTGAGCCTGAGGATGACTGAAGACTTCTAGTGCGGGGGTAGGGGAGTGGTAATAATAGGGTTATCAAGGAGGGGAACGGAGAAGTATAATTGGGGTAGACTATGGGCTCTGCTTTCGGCATGTTGTTGTGGTTGTTGGTTTTTTTTTTTTTTTGACTCTTTCCACTTAAAGTTATTAATCACCTTCTGTGCTCAGGCGTCATGAGCACAGACATAAGAAATGATCTATAAGCATCAAAATGCTTATAGACTCTTACGGATAGATACAGACTCTTACAGATAGACACAGGGAATAATATAATACACATTTAAATACGCTATGACAGCAATGAGCAAGCTGTGATGGGAACTTGGGACTTGGATCACTTAATGGAGTCCGAGGATGGAAATGGGGAGAAGGAAAGATGGGGGGTATTAGGAGAGAACTCCCGTGAGATTGCCTCATGGGGTTCGAGTGCTCTGAAGTATGAGTTAACCAGATGGCAGGAAGGTGGAGACAGCAGGATACATTTCAGGCAGAAATATTTGCTTCTATAATGCCTTGGAAGTGAGGAAATAACCTGGGTACAGGGCACTGCTTGTGCTTCAGTTTGACTTGTAGGACCTGTGACAATGATGATTGACAGGGTCCTGCAGATCATGTGTGTCTTGATTTTTATCTTGAAGACAGCCATGCTGATAGTGATGGGAAACTAATGAAGGGTTTTAAGTTGGGGAATGGCTTGGTCAAAAAAGATGCCCAGCTACCAGTTAGAACTATGCGCTAGAATCTCAGCGACCAAGTTGGGGCTGGAGTACAAGTTTGACTAGCGGTTACAATAATGGATAAAGCATGTGTCCTACTTGGTTGTGGAGACAGATAGGTAAACAAAAATTACATGACAGTATGCTAAGTGTTGTGGTATGAAGTGCTGTGGATTGAGTTTACGCGTAGAGTAGGGGCAAGGGATTTGGGACTGTGGATTTAGGAGTAGTTGGTACATGGGCGATATTTGCAACTGAGGATATTGGTGAGATTTTCTAGGGAAAGCACTCAGTAAGTATTGGCTGTTATCAATATTTAATTATTAATTGCATAGTAGTTATAATCATCACCATTTTACTAGTAACGAAATTGAAACTTAGTAAAGTAACGTCCTTAAGGTCATATAGCTAGAAAGAAATGGAATCATTTCTTTCTGAGTTAGAGGTGAGATTAATGGTGATACATGGTGAGTTATATGATGATTGGTGATGGAAATATGATGATGGTAGAGAGAAACGATGGGCCATATGTGAAAGATGTTATGTATAATAATAATAATAATAATAATAATAATAATAATAATAAAAACCTTTAGCTTGGTGACTGGCTATGAAGTAAAAGGATAACTGAGATTTTAAGCTGGTTGACTGGGAAAATGGTAAATAGAATATAAGAAAATAAAGAAGAAAACTTTGATTTTTTGGTAGGAAATGATGGCAAACTTTATTTAATCATATTGACTTTTATGTCAGATAGTCAAGTGAAGTGATTAGCAGAGAATTCACAGCTACACATAGAGGTATTTAGGCATTATCACATGAAGAAGTTGGTGGCAGCTGTGAGAGCGTGTGAGGTCTCGAAGGATAACCAGTAGTTTTTAGCACAGAAAACCTAGGGAGTCAAAAACAAGGCCATAATATCCCCTACGCAAAATGTCTGCAGTGTTGCCCACATCTGCTTTGTAGAAAATCCTCAAATAATTCCAGGGATTTTTCGAAAAGACGCTGTCAGTACTGCTCCAGGGCCTGGCTGGTGTCTGGCATCCACGTTTGCCTCTCTCCCACCCTGCTTGCTGTGGCATCTTCTGCCATCACCATCAGCGAAGGTTCCAGCACCACATGAATGGATGCGTCCCCTCATGATGTCCTCAGAGACACTGCAGAATTAATGGTGAAGAAGCTCCCTGTTTTTCTGTTCTCTGTCCCACCACTGCCACCTCAGGGTTCCGACTTGTGGTTGGCTCTCTCTGCACGCTGTCCACGTGGCAGGTGTGTTGGCTTCCTGCTTCCTCAGTCACACTGTTATGCCCCATGGTTCCTGACCTTCAGAGGAATTTGTACACAAAGTATTTCTCAATTCTTGCCCATCAATCCTGAGGCACATCAAGACTTGTCTGAATCCTAGTCTGAAACCGCTTACTAGGGTTGTACTGGGACCAGGACCCAGGCTGCGAGCTCTCACGAGAAGAGAGAGGTTGGGGTGGGAAATTCCCACATTTTCCATGGGGGTCCCATCACTGTCTCTTCCACTCCCTTCTTCACTACTTCTTATGGGTGTTTTCCTGGTTCATTGGAGATTATTCTTCCGCGGATGGAACAATAGTACGTACTGTTGTGGAATTAGCGCCTATCTGAATATTCTGTTGGGAGATTTGATTCACTTCTTCCTCAAGTTTTTTTTTTTTTTCCTTTTAATCCTTAAAGCTTTCCATATTTCTTTCCTGGAGTTTAGTAGAGATTTAACTATCCAGCATGTTTTCCTTTAATATAAGTATTGGTAATGTATTTGTTTCCTGGTTCCCCTGTGAAGAACACGAATGAGCCTTTTTGAAAAGTCATCATTTGCAGTTACTTTGGAAGGGCAATTTATTGAGAGGGACTCTATTCGAAATGTTTTATTGCCCTGCACTAGAACTTTGAAGAGCAAGGAACCGTGAAGATGGACAAATACAAATGATAGATGTGCCTCTTCCTCCTTTTTTGTAGCCTTCCTTGAATCCTGGGGGGAGCCAGTCATCTGATGTGGTGCTTTTGAACCACTGGAAAATGAGGAATTTTGAAGTCCAACGTGGTGACATTGTGTCATTGGTGTAAGTAAATCAGAAACATACTATATTTGCATATAAATGATAATTATCTGATTTAACTGGTAACCTGCTAATACCATGGTGTCAATTATAAAATTAATAAGTACATTTAAAATGTACTGTTTTAAAAAATCAATTGTGAAGTGTAACAATGCTATAGAAAAGATTTTTATTTTATGTTTAAAATATGTCAGTTGATTGACATACTTGGGTATGGTAAAACGTGTTTAATGAAATGTTGATTGTTAATTATATTGATCTAGAGTACATGTATTTGGTATTAGTTTGCATTATTTTGAAATTTTGCATCTTGCAAGCAATCTCTTATTATCATGTTTTGTTAGTTTGTATAGGTACAGAATACATATTTCTAGAAGATGATAATTGTGACATGGTATTTGATGACATTTATATATAGGTATATCAGTAATTTAACCAAAAAAAGGAAGTTTGGAAGACTAGTATACTTGAAGCTTTTGTTTGGGACCAAAAGATGGCACTGTTTCTCTGTTCAAGTGTTATGACTGGTCAGGAACATAAAATGTATTCGTCTTAACGTAAAAAAGGAATGTCAAAGTGTGCATAATTGTCACAATGATATAATACATATTCCTAGTATATGCTTGAATGATTTAGATTTGAGATTTTTTTTTGGTTGTTTGTTTTAAAAGTAAATTCACACTGAGAAGACTGAAAGAGAACGTGGCTTATTTCTTCTGGTTTCAGACACTTACAAAAATTTTTTAATATGATTCCCTATTGTGCCAATTAGTGCATCGCGGTAGCAATTAATGTAGCAGTTACTGTCCTTTGTTTTAACAGTACTAAGAGTCTACTGTTTGGTGACGACTTCCAGTTTATACGGGTATATCTGATTCTTGAATTGGAGTGATTGTTTCTCGTTGGGTGTTATTTAAAATTGTTAAGTGAAAGCAGAAACATCATCTACTTGATTATACTTACCATTGGCTAGTGCTTTGCGGAAATAGATAATTTATAAATGTGTCTCTGTCAAGCCTGTTCTACCAGGATTCATCTGAAACTATATGAACTAAATCTGGTTAGTAACTAATCAAATAAGTAAAAGTGAGTGGAGTTTTGCATGGCAGACGTCCAAAGATGGGGATTAAATGCTTCTCCTGTTCCTGAGTGCTCTCTTTAGTATTAACCTACTCTTCAGCGTATACTCGTTTTTTGTCATTCAGAGTACTGTTTTTGCAATCTCCTTCGCAACCTTTTTCATGCTGGGTTAGCCTGTCGCGTGCTCATTATTCTTTTGCCTTTCGTTTGACAAGGTTACATCCTCACTTAGTCAGTGATGGAGAGGATGCCCAACCAAGTGAAAGAGGTCACACTCTAAGCAGACAATTGTGCATTATTTTTTTTTCCCATTAGAAACATGCTGACTATCTCTAAGCAAGTGAATTTGAATAGGTAATTGGAAATAAAAAAGGTTCCTTGAAATTCTGGGGTTGCATGGTCCATAAAAGTACCCTAGCATATCATACACTATTTAAAGAAAAGAGAACACAATTCTTTTATGTAAATATTAAAGTGATTGATATTGATTATATAGATTAATTTCAAACACAGTATATTCAAATTGATATTGATAACAAATTATAACCACTTTGGTTGAAGTGTATTTTTAATGAGATTATTATGTACTATATCTCTGTCTTGTACAAATAACAAATTTTCTTTCATAATGCTTGTTGCTAGCAGGTGTTACTTATGTAAAGAATGCTTAGTGATTGGTATATTATTTCACAACAAATAATTAAGCAGTAATTGATGCTTTTTTTGAGAAATAAAATGTCTCATACTAAATTCTTCTTTAGCATGATGTAATACTATAAAAGACACTGTCTAAGGTATCTTTTTAATCTAATGAGCAAAAATGCTTTTTAGACATGTCCTTACATATTTCTATATTTTATAGGCTGCTTCATTTGTAAAGGTTGATGTTGGTTCGATTAATGTTCATAACATACATTTAATTCCTGTCAAAAAACACTGAATATTTGCTTTTCTTACAAAATACATTGGTCTGGTTTTAACTTAGATAAAAATTGTCATTACTACATTAGATTATCCTATCTATTTAAGAAATGTGTGACTAATACAGAAATGCATGACTAAATTTTGAATTGATGGCTAAATGTAAAATGTGTAAAATACAAATCGATATTAATAACACATTTCATTGATATATAAGTAACCTTTGGACACAAAGTTGTATGACAGCTTGTATTTTAACTTATCCTGGGGCAGCATTTTATGTATTCAGAGTATGTGGAGATAAAGCATTTCTACTATAATATTATATATGCATTTCTTGAAAACTTTGCAGTTTGCAGATTAATACTTAAATCAGTAGGGCTTATGCTACTTTGTAACCAGAGTACTAATGAAAAGAATAACAATTCCATTAAAAATGCTAGCAGCACAGGGCCGGCCGAGTGGCTCAGTTGGTTAAGAGTGCAAGCTCTGAGCAAAGGGTCGCCAGTTCGATTTCCACATGGGCCAGTGAGCTGCACCTGAGCTGAGCTGCTGCTGAGCTGCCAACAGGTGGCAGGATGGCTCAGCTGGTGAGAGCATGTGCTCCTAACAACAAGGTTGCCTGTTCAACTCCCGCATGGGATGGTGAGCTATGCCCACCTGCAACTAAGATTGAACACGGCACCTTGAGCTGAGCTGCCCTGAGCTGCTGATGGCTGGCCGGATGGCAACTGGACTTGGAGCTGAACTAGCTGCTCCCTCCACAACTAAGACTGAAGGACGACAACTTGGCTGCTCCCCTTCCCCAATTCCTCAATAAAATCTTAAAAAAAAAATGCTAGCACACTTTAAAATACATATGAAATTTCTATTAAGTAAACATTGCAGTAAATGTAGGATTTTTCATAAAACAAAAAGGGTGATGGTAGCTTGCTGGAGGGTGCTATAAGGAAGGATTGTGGCTATGTACGAGGTGTAATAAAAAAGGGTGAATGTTTAAGTTAAAAAAAAATTATTACAGTAAAGACACATTGCCATTGATCCCCCTCAAAATACTCCCCCTCGCTTTGAACACACTTATCCCATTGTTCTTGCCCCTTTCTGAAGCAGTTCTGGAAGTCCTCTTTTGTGAGTGTCTTTAGTTGCTCTGTCTTAGCTGCCTCCACGTCCTGAATCATTTTGACTTTGGGGAAGAGCCAGAAGTCTCACGGTGTCAGATCCGGTGAATAAGGTGGATGAGGACACACTGTAATGTTTTTATTTGACAGAAATTGCCGTCATGGAGTGTTGTCATGATGGAGGATAATTTACAGCACACTTTAAAACACACCTTCTCTCAACCGTAGCTCACACCCGACTGACTGCATTTGTCACACACTGTTACTAAGGTTCCACGTGCCTCTTCTCATACTGAAGATCCCTGCCTTTCCGTTGGATGGCGCTCAGCGGGAGCATTTACCATATTTGTGATCATATCTTGTATACAAGGGCAGTGGGAACATTATTATCAGAAGTTACAAGTAGAGAAAAGATAGTAAACTTTGTGCAAAATGTACTGATATCAGAGATTTATGCTCTGCTCATCGCTTTGTGTAAAGTAGTTATACATCTATACCTATATCTATGTCTGTACCTCTGTCTACATCTATAGATCTCTTATCTCTATATCTATATTTATATATTATCTATAAGAGTATCTATATCTATATCTATATCCATGTCTATATCATCTATACCTATGTCTATACCTCTGTCTGTACATATCTCTGTCTCTAACTGTATCTCTATCTCCAGCTCTATATCATCTATATGTCTATCTCTATATCTAATCTATTTGTTTAACAAAGGTCAGGGTTAACCTTTCAGTAAGCACTTCTAAGGGTAGGGTTGAATGTATAATATACATTCCTTCCTGGCTTACTGTGTTAGTATACTTAGCCTTCCATTGCTATTATAAATGAAGCAAAACATTAATGATCTGGAAGAAAAAAAAAATCACATGTGAACCAATGCAGCTTCTGCTTTCTACCGAAATCCTTTCTCCATTTACCAGTTGCCTTTGAGTTTCATTCATGCGACAGAAACAAATGCTATAGCAGAACCGACTGTCCCTCCCATTATTGCAGAGGGTTTGTTCAGAGCTATGGACGGAGACTGTTCCCTAAAGCGAGGAATGCCTGGATAGGGCTGGGAGTGCGTATTGGAAAATGCTTCTTTGCATCACTTCCTGATCTTTTCCTGTCCCTTTCTTTTGGTAAAACGTAGGTTTCAGTGGAGCTATTGTTTAAGCAGGTTAATGTTAAATCAAAAGGTATATTTATTTAATAACACTGCTAGTCATGCAAAACATTATCTGCTGTCATTAAGTCCTCAGGATTACTAACTGTGTGTAGGTGACATTACACTCTTTTAGTGGATTTGCAAACTAACAGTGGTGACTAAGGTGGATTTTTTTATATCTTGGGATTGACTTTTCATTAACCTGAGCGATGGCCCTACTGCAATAGGCTTAACCTAAGTCACATTATTTTAATGTGACATATCAATTAATAAATCCATTGGGACAGAGGTTCCTTCATAATAAAGTTTCAAATAATCACATTTAAAAGTACTTTAACTTTTTATTTTGAAATAATATTAAACTTAAAGAAAAGTTAATAAAAACAGTATAGTTTCCATGTGCCCCTTAATATTTTTTTCAGTCTTATTGAGGAATAACTTACAAAATTATAAGATATTTAAGGTATACTACGTGATGATTTGATACATAGAGACTGAAAGGATTCCCTCCAACTGAGTTAATTAACACATCTATTACCTCACATATGTACTTTGTTTTTGTGTGTGTGTTTTTTTTGTTTTTGTTTTTGTTTTTTCTTGGTGAGAACATTTGTTTTACTCTTTTAGCAAATTTCAGTTATAGAATACAGTGTTGTCAACTGCAATCACCATGTTATCCATTAAATCCTCAGAATTTATTCATCTTATACCCACAAATAATATATTACCTTATACACAACCATAGTAGTTATTGAAACCAGGAACTTGACATTAATACAGAACCATTAACTAGTTTGCAGACCTTATTTGAGTTTCAGCCCTTTTCTTAGTAATGTCGTTTTTTTCCAGATCAGTTCTTTGGTCATTCCTTGCCTTTTCTGATGTTGACACTTTTGACAGATCCTGGCCAGTTATGTCACAGAATGGTCCTCACCTTTTAATTTTCTCCAGTTGGAGAAGTGTTGTTCTTGATGGCAGTTGCTGAAGAGGCTGTAGCAGTGGTGACTGTTGGGGGTGGGGTATAGATGAGACCCACCCAGGGGAGAAGGAAATTTTCATGCACAGGTCTTTTTAGACTCTAGGGACCACATACTTGTGTCATGTCTTGGAGGGCCCATGGCTTCCAGAGGTCCACACAGTCCAGTTTGTAGCTGCTAGGAAGCAAGGAGGGAGAGCAGTGCAGGTGGGGAAAAGCCTGTAATGGATCGTGGAGATAAAAGGAGCAAGGCTAGCTCACAGATTATACTATACTGAGCAAGTGTTCTAGAAAGTTCCAGAGAAAAAGGGTCGGGTGAGGGAATTCTCATTGACAAGCACCGTTGTATATCAGGCCATGGGTTATGTGCTTTGTGTATGCCATTTTTGTTTAATTCTCATAGCGGTATCTGGAGACTGCTATTTTTAACATGATGAAACTGAGATTTAGCAAGTAGATAGCAAGTAAATAGCAGAGGCAGACTTTGAATCCAGGTCCTTATGACCCTAAACCTGTTCTGTCTGATTAATAGGAACATATGTGGCTATTGAGTATTTGATATGTGGCTACTGCCACTTGTCAAAATGATAATATTTTGGATATATTCAGTCATGCAAAATATTATTAAAGTTAATCTACCTGTTTCTTTTTCCTTTTTTGATGTGGCTAGTAGGAAGTTTGAAATGACAGGTGACACACGTGGCATTTCTGTTCGACAGCTCTGCGGCTCAACCTTTTCCCCATAATGCACTGCTGCTCTCCTGGCGTGTGTCTAAGGTGAACTAAGGTGACATCCTAGAGTCGTAGTGGGACAATGCTGAGGCGGTTGCTGTGGAGCAAAAGCAACCCCTCCCCCCCCCAAAAAATAGATAAATATTCTGTGTTGCTGAGAATGTTGGGGTGATCAGGTCCAAAGATAAAGGAAAAAGGATATGCACCCTACAAAGAGAAGAAAAGGTTTCCACAACAGGTTTTGGTATTTACTCACTGCTTATTATTTTCTCATCACTGGACTAAGAGTTCTATTTTCATTTTTTGTTATTTAAGAAAACCCTATAAAGTAGACACTGTTGTGATTCCTATTGTGTCGATGGCAACCCTGAGGTATAGAGGGGTTCAGTAACCTTCTCATGGACATACAGCTAGCCAATGGCAGAGCGAAGGTGTGAAGGGCCCCACGTGGAGTCCTGCGTTCTTCACCAACGACGCCTCTGTGTGTGGTGGTGAGGCTTTGGTTGAGGACACTCACTCACTGTCAACAGTGAGGTCATGCAGGCCCTCATATCTCTGCATGCGTCGTATTATTCTCACTGCTGTAATGGCGTTTCTGAAACAGTGGGTCCTGAAATGCACTCTTCATTAATAGCAATAATGCTTTATTATGAACATACAGCATGCATACAGTTTTGACAGCTGGTTTGTGACACGCTAAACAAAGTGCCAGGTGCTGACAGATGGCCGCCGTGAAGGCTGCATCTCTCGCAGTGAAAGTGAGCAGAGTTCTGAAGACGGAGCCAAGGAGGGAAGTGGATGAAATAGAGTAAGGCCTTTGAAAAGGACATTAAAGTCGCCGGGTCCTTTGTGTCTTGAGCGCTTGTAAATTTTTAAAGGTCCTTTGACCCACCAAGGGAAATTAATTGGAGTCTGCTAAAAAAAACGAAATTCATGTTTTGAAACAAATGCCCAGGGCAATGATAATAACTGAATAATGACCCATAATTGAATTAAAAGCCCGTTATCTGTTGAGCTGAGAGAATATAATTGTGTATACTTATCTATTGTATCTGCATTCATTCCTGATTTTTTTGTTGTTGTTTATAGCCAAATATTTTGCTGTTTGTCGTTAATATTGTACATTTCAGGAACACAACATTAGAAAACTCTCAAAAGGACCACTTCATGGATGGTGTAGAGGCCTGACCACTGCACTGTACACCTGAAGCTGACATTGTATAATATTGTATGTCAACTATAAGTGAATATATATGTAGTCACGGGATGTGGAGTATAGTGTGGGAGTGGAATCAATGGAATTGTAATAGATAAGTATGATATCTGGGGGTGGAGGGTGTGGGGCAGTGGATTGGGGGAGAGGGGTTGTCACTTTGAGAGGTAAAAAGTATAACTATTGCACTGTGTTGTACACCTGAAACTAATTAAAAAAATAAATAAATTTAAAAAAAGAAAACTCTCAAAAGAAGGGTCTATATGCAGGATGAAGTACCTGGGTTTTCATTTTTTCAAAAAAATTAATTGTAAAAATATTGGAGAGTGATATTTTATTTCACTAATAAATTGGAGAGTGCATTTTATTTTGGTGAGAGATTTAGTTTTTGGCACTTTCAATTATCCCTAGTAATTTGCATTCATTACTAAGTATATTTATAAATGACACTTTAAAAGAAAATGAGATAGTATAAGTATCATTAGTACCCTTTGTCATAGATTTAACTGACTTTGTAAATGCTGTTCATAGGCCTACTAAACGTTGGTGCTCTTAAGGTAGCCTTTACTAGCAGTTTGCTTCCTTGAGTAGAATAAACCACCTTCACAATTTTTATATATTTAATTATGCAATAAAACATTTTTTTTTTCGTCAGAGACAAGTTGCAGCTTGGCAATGAATATTTCAGTGATCATAAATTTCAGCTTTGAATATTGAGATTTTATGGTAACGTAACCATAGGAGATATCCATAGCTTCTGCTCAACCCTTTTCATAAGCCTTATATCCTTTGAGAGATGACTAGAAGTTGTCAAAGAACAAAGTTATATAGGCAACATTCTATGAAATAGTGTTTGTAACTGTTTTCGTTTTTATGTGAAAAAATTCAGCCCCTGAGAACACTGTTACTTTTATTTAAAAAATAAAAGTGCAAGACTGCATTTACAAAGAAGGAGTTCCCAATATACTTTCTGTATTCTATGTAAGGAGTCAGATCGAGCTGTTGAGGAAAAACATTTTGAATATAAGTTTAAATAATAATTCTAAGATAAATAATTAAAATTTTAGAGAAGCAAGCAGCTTGGGTTTCAAGCAGGAAATATAGCACAGAAAAATAAACTATCATAAATACTCTTGGAACTAATAAGATATAAATGCATACATACAGATAGGCTGCTAAGATCAATCAATATCTGATTTCCACTTCCAGATATGATAGACTAGTTTATTTCAAAGTGAGGCCCATACTGGGGAAAATGAGAAAGCTACATTAAAAAAACCCAAATACAAAACACCAAAAAACCCTCCAAAAACCTAAAGGCACAGTAGCACTACCCAGGAGCAGAATTCCCAGAGTAAAGAGAAACATATTGAGGGGAGCTCTGTATTCAGTGCCACTCTTAGCCTTGGCCATTTGTCACTTGGTAAGCAGCACTGGCCATGAGGCTGAGAAGGCAGGCAGGGCCGCGAGATGGTGAGATGCTGAGCAGAGTTTTGGGAGGTTCACAGTGCTAGGGGATCACCAACAGGAATTCAGGGAGGAGGGGCTGGGACCCTGGTAAAAAAACCCAAATGTCCTTGGAGTTAGGGAAAACTCAAAATAGACCATGACTTACAAAATTTGACATGCAGCCTCTGGTAAACTCAGTCTTGACTTTATAGTAACTGCCTTTAACTGTCTGTCTTGCCAGAAGCAAGAGATATCATGCAGTCTCTAAATCTTGGTACACAACATGTGGTCATCAGTAAAAAAATTACCATGCACATCAGAAGCCAGGACTGAGATAAAAACAAAAATAAAACAATAAGTAATAGAAACAATCTCGTTGTGATCTGGCTAGAATGATCAGATATGGGCTATAAAATAATTATCAGTATATTTAAAAATTGATGAAAACATGGATAATTTCATCAGAGAATCAGGTTCTATAAAAAGAACTGGAGAAAAGTTCTAGAAATCAAAACTAGTAATAACTGAAGCAAATACCTCAATAGGCGAGTTTAACAGCAAATTAGATACAGCTGTGGGGAGGATTAGTGAACTGGGTAATAGGTTATTTAGAATATCTAGAATATGGAGGGATAAAAGAATGGAACATACAATGAATAGTGTAAGATACACACATGTGTATATATAGGACATGGTAAAAAAAAGGCCTGATCTCTGTTTAATTGGAGTGACAGAAGAGGAGGATGGGGTGGGGAGGAGTAAGGGAGTAATATTGGAACAGATAAAGACCAAGAACTTTTCAGAACTCATGAAAAAACAACAACCTCCATATTTAAGAAGCACTCCGAACCCTATCAGGATAAATACAACAAAAAACCACATTTAGGGCACACAGTAGTCAAACTACTAAAAACTGAAGAAAGAGAGAAAAACCTAAAAGGAAAGTAAAAAAGATGTATTACCTTCAAAGAAGCAAAAATATAACTGACTTTTCAACCAGTGGGAGATAGGGAACAAGTGTGTGACATCTTTAAAGTCCTAAAGGAAAAAGAATTTCAACCTAGAGTTTTGTACCCGTTGGAACTATTCTTCAAAGAAAGAAAGAGGAATATATGTACTTCTTTTCAGACACCAGCCCCCAGCAGGCGCTCCATTACGCCACTCGACTTCACTTACAAAACAAATTCTAAGGGTCAAGCATTTCCAGAGCCCAGCTGTACAACATTAGGCTCCACATGGGGGCCCTTCGGAGCTCAAGCCCACGTGACTGGCCCGGCCACGTCTCTGTGAAGCTGGCCTGGTGATTGGTACAGGGGTGGGCACTGGATTTAAGCAGGGCTAATCTGAGCCATTCCTGGAAACGGACTTTTAATATCTGGGGTGAAAAGTTATATTATTGTTAAGTTATTAAGTTTGCACTAGAAGATCTGTTACAAAACAGTCCCATTTCCTTAAATAAAATTGGTGCTGAGTGTAGTGGGCAGAATTTTGATCCCAGGAAGATTCTGTGCCCTGCTCCCCAGGACCATGAACATGATGAGCTGTCTTTCCTATGAATAAATTACCTTGCATTGCTAATGGGGCTTTGCACGTGCAGGTTGTAAAGGTTGACCTTTTGCTCACCTTAAAATGGAGACGGTATCCAGGTGGGCCCAGTGTAATCACAGGAGCTTTTAAAAGCAGAGGTGAAGGAGGAAGTGAGGTTGATACAGCAGAAGCAGTCGGGGAGGCCCGAAGCGGGAGAAGGGGTCGATGCCCTGTTGTTGGTTTGAAGATTCAGGGGCCATGAGCAGAGGACAGCAGGCTGCCTCTACAAACTGAGAATGACTTCTGACCAAAGGCCTCGAAGAGATGGGACCCCAGGCCTACAACCGCCTACAACTGAATTTTGCCAAAAACCTAATGATCCTGAAATGGATTGTCTCCCAGTCTCCAGAGAGGGCCCAGACCAGCCGACACCTTGAATTTGGCCTTCTGAGACCCTCAGCAGAGCGCCCAGCCGAACCCGCCCAACTTCTGTCCTAGAGAATGGTGAGAACAAATGGGTATTATTTCAAACCCTTATTTTTGTTTTCGTTCATTAGAGTAGCAATGGAAAATCATGTTCAGTGGTTTAAAAATGCAAACAGTTCTAATACGACCTTAAAGATGTATAAGGAAATGAACTTTTATAAAAGATTCTTATCAAGCATTTGGAAAACACTGGTTTTAAGTATCTGACTAATTACAAATTATTTTCTTTTACATAAAGCAAATCTGTAAGCCTTGACCTGCCGAGTCCTTGGTGAAAGAATACAGGACTCGGCTTGGGAGATATCACTTCTTTCAGCTGCGTCACTTGCTAACAGGCTGAGCGACCTGGACAGGTTATCTTAGTTATTCTTTGGCTCAGGTTTCGCATTTGCAAAATAAAGAGGTGTAGTTTGTCTCTGAGGTCTCTTCCATTTAAAAAATTGCATGAAAATAGTTTTAGGCCTAAAGATGGAACATTTAAGGAGCTGGAAATAAATCAGTTCCTCAGAATATTAGAAAAAGATGTTGTATACTTTTGTAGCTAGAGTCAAACCTGATTTGAAATTTTTTAAGGCGTGATAGCCATGATGGCACATTCAACAGAAATTGTAGAACAAATGAGGAGAATTTGGACACCAGGGCTTTTTTGGTCAAAGGCATCAAATGAGTATATGCTTATTAAGTTTAAGTCTTTTGTTGAAATTAGTGAAATTGAAAAATTAAAAGCTGTCAGGTTGGTGTGTTACAAGAAGATGGGAGCAAAATCCTCTCCTATTTGAAAATAAGGAAGCTGTAGAAATCTTAAATTTCTTTACTCTTTGTAATTTATTCCTGAGGTTGAGGTTTTGAGACTCTGATGGTTAATCATGTTCTGTTTCTCTCTGTCACTTTTGTCAACTTAAGATGCATTTCCCACTAGGCAGCACTCTGTCCACTGTCCTTATAAAAAATGATCCTAGATTCCCTATTCTGTTTCACAGCTTAGGTCCTGGAAATGGGGAGGAAGTCTCAAAACTGAACTTAACCTTATTTGATCCAGGGTCAGTAGTTACCCTCCCATTTTTCTTTTTCTTTTACAAGATAAAAAAAAAAAAATCACTGTTTTTGGTGAATGGAGGTGGCACTTGCTGGGAAATGTGTCTGTGGCTGATAAGAAAGGGAAAGCGCTTAAAGTGACATCCACCAAATTTTGTCAGTGCTTTGGGGCAGGAAAACCTTTCTTTCCAAGAAGGGAGCAGGAATACATATATATTTTTAAATTGTTTATTTCCATTGATGAGAATCCTTAGCGACCCATATTCTGAAAGGTTACTGCTTGCATAGTCGAATGTCAGGTTTACTCACATCCAGAGGTCATATTAATATTTACTGAAGGCACCACAAGTATAGGTTTCACTTTATTAAAAATTGTACGGAGGTTGAAATTGCTGACGGAGAAACTGGCGCTGTCTGATTTGACCATGGATATGGTAATTACAATATGGCTTACTGTGTTTTTAGAGGTCATAAGTTACATGGCAAAGATTTGCGTGTTTGCCTTGCTGGAAAGTTACCATGGAGTATTATGACTATACAATAGGAAACGTTGCAGTGTGAGTAGTAAGTCTCCCATAAATTTCACTGTAGAGTTAAATAAGAACTATTAAAATATTCCAGGTTTATTAAAAATTCATTATTCTACGAGAGGATCTTTAAAGAGCAATAAGAACTGGAAGAAATAATAGGGAAGCTTTGGTAACAGTGACAGTGTGTTAATTGAGTTGAAAGAAGGTAAAGAATATATTAACAGAATGGGTCCAAATTTGGCAAAAAAGATTTGTAATAAATCAAGGGGGGGAGATTAGTTAATAAAGAGAAAGGCTAATTATCAGCGAAGGAGGGGGGTATATTTAATGATTGTAAATGAAAGGTTAAACTGCTTCAGTGAATTTCAGCTTAACAAAAAGGAAGAAAAGCAGTATGGGTAATTAGGTGGTAATAAGATCAGACTGGAAAAAAGTCAGATAACTAACTGCTGTAGGTGTTGGGGCGCGTTGGCTAATGAACTTCACCTACTGCAGTTACCTCTGAATATTCACTTTTGCTGTAGAAATGGGAGGAGGGGTGATGTTTTTTGTTATCTTCAAGGTGGTATGATTCTTTAGCACATTTATTGTATGTGATTTTTCAATGATAACCAGTAATGAAACAGAGAAAAGGAATTTCTCAGGAAAAGGGCAGCTATCATCTATCATTCCTTAAAATACTGTAATTTCAGCTATAATTTTTGTTATTGATCAGTTCTTTAAATTAAGAGCCTACTTCACTGGTGTGTTTCATAGTACAAGCACTTTTAGAGGCTGTCAACCTCAATGAACCGCTCATAGAAATTCAGCATAGGAGATTATGATTTCTACGAGCGTATCTTAATTCATATCTTAAAAACATATATAGGTAAAAATTCCAAGTATTGGCTAAAGAAAAATTTTTTCTCTAACCTAATGATTTATATATATGTCATTATTAAAATTTTATAAAGATGTTGATAGATTCTTGGCCTTTTTTTACAGTTTTATATTTTATGCGTCTGAATTGTGGAAAGACCTTGGTAATCATTTCTGGACTGAATATAAGGTCTAATTTTATATGACCTCTGTGCTAATGATTAGACAGAAGGGATATTAATAAAATATGTTTATAGAGGATTCCAAATTTAAAGACAATACGAATATAGGATTTGGGTTAGCCTCTCTTCCTATGATGCCATGTGAAGAAAAGGTCATCTTCTATATCCCTTATAATTATAGTCTTTCTTTTGTCACTGATATTCTTATAATTAGCTTGACTTTTCTTTTATCAGACATTATGTCCAATGTATTTCTGCATTATATATTAATGTGGAAAGCCAATGAAAAAGTCTGGGTTTCAAAATGCTGGCAGCTTCTCAATAGGTTATTAGCTCAAGCAGGCAATAACTCAAGGGGCAACCATGATGATCTACTCAGAAAAGATTTGGACCAGATACCCAGAGACCTGGGTTCCAGGCTCACTCTGGCATAAGGGACTGTGTGCCAATTAACTTTTCAATTAATGTCTTTGCATTCTTTTTTAAATAAAATGAAAGGATTTCACCTGATACTTTGTAAGGTACCTTTAACTTGACAGTTTTTTCTCCATGGTTTATTTTCCACATGTGTAGGTCAAATTTATGATACGTGCGTAATATTTTGTGTTATTTAAAAGTATTGACAATGTGTTCATTTGGCACATATTTTCTAAAGCTCCCTCTGGGCACAGCAGTAGGAACTGTGACTCAACAGTAAAGGGAGTCGACAGGCAAAGCACCTTTCCTCATGGAACTGTATTGCTGGATGCATCTTGAATATGACACAATTGAAAAATAGACACATTTGAAACTTACACGAAATGTGGCCATTGGGCACATTGGAAGGGAAGCTTGCTGTTTACTAAATCAGCAATCGTGCCAGCATGGCTCCCAGGAGTCAGTGCGCACATTTATTCCCAGCCCCGCGTTTAGCTACTTCCTGTTGGGAGCTTGAATTCAGCCATGGTGGGAGTACTTATATCAGGAAAGTTGGCAAGCACCACACATCATGGTTATAACACTTACTAAAAATTAAATTGTCTGGTTTAACAGCATGCCATTGGTGAGAAATGTCAGATGGCACAACAGAAATGGCAGATAGAGTTCCTACCCGCGTGCATCATCTGACCAGTGTGGAGATGAGGCGAGCATACATGGTGTGTGATGAGTTGATAGAGCCGCATGAGCGGCTCTTGATATGACATGGAGACTGATGAGTTTCTGAAGGAAGAGGGGCTGAAAGAAAAAGAGGTGTGACTTGGAAACTAGTTTATAAAGATGGGGTGGTACATACTTGACTGAAGAAGCAGAGAAGAGAGTTTTAAAGATGGGGTGTGTAAAATTTTGAGGCAAGAGTGAGCAGTTGCATGGCGGAGTGGTAAATAGGTTTGTTGATCTTGAACCAAGTGTCAAAGCTTCGCCTCATATAAGCAGCGTGTCCATGTCTAAATCACATATTAGCCTGCACCAGTGAAGTCTTAAACATGGCCGGATTTTCATTAGCAGTGAAAAACCGAAGACTGTCATTGAACTTTGTGACCTTATCTCTCAGCAGTGCTTTAAGTGTTCAGAAAATAAAAAACCCTTTATACCAAATTATAAGCATTGTACCACATTGGGAGGCCGTTACAACATTGCTTGGGGTAAATACTGCATCGAGTATTCATACTGAATCTACAGGAGATACTTAATAATTTCCTCCCCATCGACTCTAGGTTAATCTGAGTAGTTGACGCAGACACTGCCCTTGTGATTCAGTCTGCCAGCAGTGAAGGGGCCCCAGGCTGAATCAGGCTTTACTGAGAAAAGATGGCAGCAGTACATTTAGCACCTACTATATGTAGTAAGCTGAAAGGGGCACATACAAGCAGGGGAAACTGGGAAACGCTTAAGGCGCTGAGGCTCAGCTTGAAGTGACACCTGGGTCTGGGTTTGGGGCAGTCCCGCCAGCCAGTGGGGAGTCTGCCACAGAGAAGCCCGGAATGGAATACCTCTGAAATCACTGAGGACACTGACTCCAGTTATGTGAGGAGGGGCTACAAGAGGCAAGGCAAAGAAATGGAAACCTGGCGCTCAAAATTCAGAACTCCTCCTTGCAAGTCAGTCACCCTGTGCGTGCCTGACTCCATTAGCTGGATGCATTTGCATCAGCTTTTAGCCACATGATACACTGAGATAGCAGATATTCAAGAAGTGGAAGCTGCTATTCTTTATTTCAATTCCTCTCGGTAATATCAGTTTTGAATACAAATAGTAGTTTTATTTGTTAAAATAAATACTGGGTAAATATACAGAACAAAATAACCATGTTGTCTAATCAAATAATCTTTTTTTTTTCATTTTCAGCACTGTATTTTGGAGTAATAACTACATGAAGAAAATAATGATTTTGGCAGTTATTAACTTATTAAACTATCTCACAAAATTAAGTACTGTGTAGTTTAAAGTGATCAATTTAATCCTCAGTTTCACATGGAAAATTAACATGAAAAGAAAAGGTCATTTTTTTTTTTTAATGTGCTCTTTCTTACAGGGGAAGTGTAAATAGATTTACAAGTATAGGAACTTGGGGTATTGAAGAAATTACAGCCAAAGGTTTTGGTTGGTCATAATTATTGGTCATCCTGAAACTATGGCTGACCTGTAACATAGTGTTTGAATGAGCTTTGCAGGTTTCAGTGGGCACAGTAGGACTTTCAGTTCTGCCCAAAGTTGAAATACTGTATATCGTCATATACTGTAGCCATACTGTGACATTTTTAATTTTTAGCTTTCCAAAAGCATTGTACTTAAGAGCACCCTGATGTCTTAGTTCCTAGTCTCGAATGACAGGTAATAATGTCACAAGAGTTGAGAAGTACGTTACTTGGACTTTTTCAAGTATGCTTTTTACAGTTTTTTTTTTTTTAAGAGGTATATTGTTGAATGGATGATGCTCTCTTTAAAATTAGTGTGGAACTGGGTTGAAATAAATTCAAAGTGTATATATGACTGAAGTACAACGAAAGCAAAACAAATCATAGGTTGACAGGCCTTAGAAATTAGCTATAGGTTGACTGGTGCACACAGAACACTCTGTGTTTACTGTGGTCATGATTTTGTTATGATTTTTACTGGAAGCAAGGCATTTTATTGGCCGTGGAATAGATTATGATGTATATAACAGTCATGCTACTATTATCTTTTTTTATTCAGACTTGTAAATTTTCACTGGCATTTTAAGAGGTGGAATAATAGAGGTAAACTCCTGGGTGAGTTCTGGTCTGGGCTTTGCTCCTGACTAGGCGGATGACCAAAGCCACCTGATCAGTGAGGGCCTTAGTTTCTTAGACTCTAGAATATTGAAGTTGCCCAGGTGACCCCTTTGTAAACGTCACTCTAATGTGATACAGAAGGACTGGCTCCGACAGAACCTATCTGAATCCTGCTCCTTTCCTAATTTAATCCAGTGTGTATTCATTCTCTAGATCAGAAATGTCCAGTAGAAATATCAGGGGGGCTCAACATGTTATTTTAAATTATCTAGTTGGCCTGTTAACAAAGTAAAAAGAAACAGGGGAAATTGATTTTAATAATATATTTTGTTGAACTCAATATAGCCGAAGTAGTATTTCCACATGTAACTAATATTAAAAATATTAATGAGATAGTTTGCATTTTTTGAAATCCTAAATTTTGAAGTACTGAGCCTTGCGGCCCTGGTGTGGGTTTTCCAGAATCACGTCTCAGGTTGGACCAGCCTCATGTCAAGTGCTTAGCAGCCTCTGGAGGCCCCAGGCTCCTGAGTGGGACCCTGGAGCTGAGTCGTTGGATCCTCACCTCTCTTCCCATGAATCAAATTTAGGGACTTGAGAGTCGCCTTGAACGCCTTCTGTTTTCTCCCCTCTCCTATCCAGTAGTGACAGAGACTAGCACTTCCTAGAATCTGTCAGGGTTCAGAGACCAATTGGCCTATTTTCTCTTTCTTTACTTTCAAACTTCTAGAAAGAGTTAAGTCGTTTGAATTCCCTTCAGTTCCTTTATTCATTTATCCCCTCCATCCACTGAAATTAGACTTCTATCTCCAATCCTCTACAGAAACTCATTGGAAAAAAAAAATCCCCAAACCTTATTGCTAAATCCAATGGCCATAATTCAAATGCTTTCTGATTTCTTAGCAGAATCAGATACTGTAAATCTCCTCGAATCTTTCTCCCTTGTCATATATAGTTCTCTTTCTGGTTCTTTGAGCTCTCTGTTTTGCTGGTTCTTTTCTTGGCTTTCTTTTCTTTTCCCTTTGCCAACTGCCCTTGACTCCTTTCCTAAACGCCATGCCTACATTTTTAGCTGTCTACTGGATGTATCTGTATGATGGTATTCTGTAGAATTTTCCAACCCTAGCCTTGTTCTCTTCCTCGGTTATTATTTGGGTTCTTGGCATTACCTTTAGTCACAAGGCGAAGTTAGAGGCTTCAGCATCGTCTTTAACTTCCTCTGTTTTCTTACCATCTACATACAGTTAGACACAGAGTTTTTTGGGGTCTACTTGTGAAATATCGGGTGTTTCTCTTTGTGCTTCAGTTCAGGCCCCCTTCGCCCCTCACTAAGATTCTGCATGGCCTCTCTTTCTTTGACTCTTGTTTCCACTAATACTATATCACCATCAGAGTTCTTTTCAACGCAATTTCAATATCATTTTCCTGTTGACAACGTCTTCTGATTCCATTTGTTTTCCTCTATGGCATCTAAGTCCTAGACTACTCTTCTATCCTCAATTCTAGACAGTCTGTTCTACAGTTTCCTCTCCTCCGAAAGCTTTGAAGACCTAAAATGATTTTAACGGTGACATTTTAGGCTTCTTGATGATGAGTGTAAGAAACTGGGTATCAAGTGCGGCTAGTATGGCCTGACAACCGTCCTATACTCATAATAAACGGTAAAAAATATGAGATGCTTATGTGATACCAATAGCAGGTGAAGATGCAGATTTCTTGGTTTCTCTGTAAGAGGAACCCTGTATCACTATTTCGGTTCCTGAGCAACAGGAGTTAATAACGTCCTGGTAATAGTGAATGATGTATGCTTTCTTTACAGGTGTGCTTTCTCGGCTTGGAAAGCAACGTAGAGAAATAGCTTGGTTAAGTCATGCAGCATGACTGACCTTTGTAGGAAAACAAAAGGTCCCCCGAGGTAATACTGATGTAAGTAGAAAGTAACTTTGGCAGCTAGTAGATCTAGTTGGAGTGAAAAAGAATGGCTTTGATTGTTACCTATTTCTTAATATTTTTACAGTTGGTTGTCTCCTGGCCTCTTTATGCTAGCATTTTCAATTGGATGAGATATTAGTTCTTTATAATGTATCTTGTCACCCAACCAAATCCTTTTATTATTAACTTCCGATGCCTAAGCTGGCAACGGGCTTCCCTTAGGCAGCATAGTTGGCGATAGTTGTTGATACTTCGAAGAAGAGGATAAATATTAATGGAGGGTGTTAACTTCCGGGGGGGGGGGGGGGGGGGGGAGGGACCTTTAAGAAGTACTAAATATGCTGAGGAAGTCATTTTGGCTTCTATTGCACAAGTGTTTGTTTAAAATTTAATTGCTTGATTTGAAAGAAAACTAGAGGTCATAAACAGCAATGAATAAATTTACAACAGGAACATTTTTGCATATAGTAAGATGGTTTGCCCTTTTCTCAAAAGGAAAACAAGGTAATGGCCAATCATCATATTTAAATGGTAATTAACCTTCTCAACTCTGCAATTTCAAGCCAGCCCAGACATGGACTGAGGATCCAGCATATTGTCTCCAGTGTAAACATCAGTCACCATTGCAGATTTATTCTCTGAAATCAACTGTATTATGCTTAAGTGTGTATGAGCAGTGTGACTTATATTCCCATTTGATTGGGCAGGTAGGTCCATGTAAAATGATTGAGGCTAGATTGACTTAAAGTGTGGATCAGGGGAAAAACAGGGGAAAAATTAATAATAATGGCAACCGATGCTCATAGAACACCTCCTATAAGTCAGGTATTGTTCTAAGCATATATATATATATATATATATATATATATATATACACACATGTGTATATATATATACACACACACACATACATATATGTATATATGTATGTGTGTGTATATATATGCATATACGTACACACACATGTATATATATATATATATTTCCCATAAAATTAATGTAAGTAATTTGACATGCATCTCACATAGCAACCCTAGGACTTGTATACTTTTATGTCCATTTTATTAGTGTACAGAGAGGGGCTCAGCTTACAGTCTGCTAAGTGGTGGAGGCAAGAGTCGGGGTGAAGCCATCAGCCCCCACAGTCCATGCCCTTAACCTCTCCCATTGCTTGTGCAGACGGTGTAGTGTGTAAGACAGGAAAGCAAAAGGCGACAGATGTATAACGTTTCCTTAGAAACTCAGTTTCTGTGCCCAGATATTTACATGTATATTCTGTTTGGTTTATTTATTGAAATTCAAATATCTTGAGTTTGAGTTACATTTTATATCTGAAGCTCTGGCTACCTTCTCAAAGAAAGTGATAAAAAGATCAGAGGGATAGGAGAATCAAGAAAATTTACTCTCTTTGGAAATTTTTGAGGTAAAATTTTTTTGAGGGGAAATAGAGCAGAGGCAAAGGAGAAAGATTGGAGGAAAAATTTTATTGGTAACTTAAGGTAGGTTTTCTTTTTTTGTAATTTAGGGTAGTACGGGGGTAGGTTACTCATTTGTCAAAATAGTATGTCATGGATATTGATAGTAATTATAATAACTTTCTATAAAAGTTGATCAAAGTGTTTGGCCACTTTGAAACTACTTTTCGTAAAAAGCTCAACTGATAGGTTAAGTGTAAATAATTTACATTTTAGTAGAAATTTACTCATACAAAGAAAATGTGCTCATACAAGAAAAATTTGCTCATACAAAGCCTTATGCTAGTCAAATAGTAAAAAATACAAGTATTAGTCACTTGTTGAAAAATTAATTTATATTTCGGAGATCGAAACAGATTAAGAGGCCTGAAAACTACAAAAGACAAAAAAAATGGGAAATTTAACTTTTAAATCTTTTAGAAACTTAGAAACTCAGTGATTTATATGCTCTTGAAGCAACTAAAAGACATGGTAAACGTTTTTCATATGTCACAGAGGGTTTTATATGTTTGCTTTAAGGGACAAATTATTGACATTTGAAGATGATACAATCATTTTGTGGGAAGAACTAGGGCATTTGTAATGAGAAAAGTGTAGTTTTGCTATCTACAAAAAAAAAGAGTATGTTAGAAGCTAGTAAAATGTAACGGCACCCTGTGTACTTAGGCCGGCTGCTGTGGCGATTGTCTACATATAGTTCTTATCCTCAAATCCTTCAGTGGTTTTAACTGAGTACAGACAGCATGCTTAGGCAGCATGCTTAGAACATATTGGGTTGTTGGAAAAGTCATGATGTATTTTTCTACGTTTTTCGTTGCAAAAGTGCGTCATGACTTTTCCGACAACGCAATAGTTAAGTTTCTGTTCATGGATTCTGAGTTCTAGTTCTGTTCATGTATTCTATTGTAGTATATAGCAGCTGTATTTCTACAGTTTCATTTTTTTTTTCTTTCACCACATCACTGGAAAACTAAATATTAAGTAAAATTTAGCAGGTGATCTGATTGATGCCATCGCTAAGGATTTAGACCATTAGGCTCTTCATTAGGAAAAGACCTCAGTTCATCTACATTTCACCTCGCTTTCACAAGTGAAGAATTTGAGGCACCGAAAAATGAAGTGTCCCGGTCCCCTGACTGTCGAGGCTGTGTGTTTCCAGTAGACTCTGCTGTACCTAATTTTTTTATATCCCTGCTAAAACGCAAGTGTAACCAGGTAGGGAATTACCGCATTAATAATGATTAACTTACTCTGGCTGTGGTTTCAGTAACTGAGCA
Organism: Hipposideros armiger; assembly: GCF_001890085.2. NCBI lineage: Eukaryota > Metazoa > Chordata > Mammalia > Chiroptera > Hipposideridae > Hipposideros > Hipposideros armiger. Next base: position 1,607,381 of record NW_017731542.1, on the reverse strand, counting down.
AGCCAGATCCTCCGGACAAGTGCCATTTGTTATGTGAGGGAAGAGAGGGGAGGAAAGCTCACGGCACGGCACATTAAGTCTGTGATTGTAAGAAATAGGCTGGACCCAGCGTCACAGGGCCTGGGACGGAGTTTTGACAACGCCACTTATTAACTGTGTGACTTTGGGCAAAGTCCTAAACGGTCTAAGCTCAAGTTTCTTCATGTATGAAAGGGGAATAGTGATCGCTGCCACACGCGCTTCATAGGTTAATTGGGAGAGGCAAGGCTATGGTGAGAGAACGTTTACGGTCAAGTTTAGCAGTATTTATGACTCCTACTATATCCTAGGCAACGCTGCAGATCCCAGCAAGAAAGAGACAATCGAAACTTGTTTACCATGTTATAGAAGGCCAAAAATTAAGTCAAATTTAGCAGGAAATCTAATTGATTTTACCAGTAAGTATATAGAATATTAGGTTTTTAATTTAGAAAAAGTACCTGAGTTTTCAGGGGAGAACTTTGTCTCCTTTGTTCTCCAGGAGATAACAACTAGTTGGAGAGACCTATCCTGTCAGTAAAAAAAGCCTTGTGATCTATTGATTGAGATTGTTGTTATAATAACAGCAAGCTGTTAATTCATACTAGATTGAAAATGGGAAGGGGACTCAGCAGTACATCAGGAAGGAGGGGGAAGATGATTTCCTTAGGGAGGATGGGTGTTTGTTTTCTTTCATTCATCGTTTTACTTTGAGCCAGCCCTTTTTAGTCTATGACATCTTTCTTGCCTGTCTACTACAGAGCAAGCCACCATCACTACTCTTTCAGTCAATAAGATATTAAATAACCTTGGCTCAGTCAAGACCCCACCTTTTACTTCTGAAGGATTAGCGGGCTTCCCTGTGATTTTGGTTCTTAGTTTTAAGATTTATACATTTCTAGCAATCTGTATAGACTATATTAGCTCTAATATTTAAGCAAATGATGGCCATGTAAGTGATAAGGGTTTCTGATGGTAAGTTCTTTGCCACTTATAATTGTGTTATATATTTCTGCACTTACAGCTGTGGCATTTGATGGGTTGTAAGATGCACATTTTCCCATATTTCAGCATACCTGAAATTAGCATGCATCTTTAAATTGATAGCTTCTTAAACTCTCTGTTGGCCACGTGGTACTTTTGATATCATCATCATTGTCTGTGCATGTGTGAATAGGTTTCAATTATGTGCATCTTAGGAACTACTGTAATTGCCAAATCCTGTGATTTGGCCTTAGAAAGATAAATTGTATATATGCAAAAGCATGGAAGCAGAACAGTGGAGTATATGACAAAGATGGATTAAAAAATATAAGAACTCTTAAATGATAAAAAAACAAACAAAACGAGCCTGTGTCATAGCTTAGTTGGAAGCTTTTTTCTTTCTCAGTGGTATATAAACAATAAAAGTACATCATGTAATGATGGTGTTTGGGACTCACTGAAGCATGCTTTATTATTTTAGCTTGAATAATTTAAATGGGATGACTTACAATCTAGTGGAAATTTTAAGAAAATGTATTCATGGAAAGTGAATGTCATTTCAAAAGTACTTATTGACTCTGTTAAAGGTTAGGTTTTTTAAAAAGTCATGACTCTTATACAAATATAAAAAGGTGTCAACAATTTTTATTTCACTTATTAATTAATGAGGGAACCAGTAGGATGTTACAGTTTGTTCAAAGAAGGATTAAAAGAGCACTCCTATACAGGCAGCCCGGGGTGTTGAGTGTGCAATAGATGTGGTCAATATCCACAGGGCAGTGGTCTCGCGGATCACGAGCATCAGTGATATTTTTTTCACCCTGGACAAAATTTATTTACATTTCTGAGGAAACGAGTCATCTGTATTATTGTGTTTTATGTTATAAAGTAGCTGAAAGATAATAAAAGACTTAAGCCCTTACAGAATCCGATATCCTAGAAGGTTACTCGAGACAGGATACCCACTAATATTTTTTTGCATATTTCAAAGTCTTTCACATTATTTTTTGACAAGTCATAAAGTTTGGGTTTCTCAACAGGCCTTTTACAGAACTTCCACTTCATAGGAAGGAGTCCATTTAGACCATGCTAGAAAGATCACTACCTTATCGTTTCTACCGTTTCTTCTACCTCCATCACTCATTCATTTACCTGTATTAGAGTTTCTGATTTTGAATTTCTCATATTTTTGGGTCAGTAAATTGAATTTAGCCCAGATTATATTTTTGGGTAGAGGGCAAATTAAAAAAAAAAAATTAGGTGTCTATGAATACTTACTGATCACTTGACTTGTAAAAGCCTTGCTAATTAAAAAAATGTATTTTATCCCAATAACTAATTTTTAATACTAAAAGTATACAAATTAAAAAGAATCCTAGAAATGTTCTTAGCAATGTTCTTTTGAAATGTCATAAACAACAGAAATTCTTAATGAACTTCGCTATTTTTGAAAGAGTCTTTGTATTTAATACCTTGTATACTTCCTTGAGTATAAAGTAGTTGAGGATGGAATGCTTCCCATTATTTTATGTGGTTCGCCTTCTTAAATATGGAAAAATGGAATGCTAAGTGTATTTGGTGGAGAGCAGAATCAAAATTATTATAACAAAATACATATTGCTTCAAAACAGAGTATATGAAAACTAATTTTCTTACTGTTTTTGACTCATTAATATTGGAAACAGGTATTTACTCTCTGGTAGCTGTTTAAGCATAAATTGTCACTTGAGAAGTATTTGACTATAAAATCAAAAGTTTTTCAATTGTTATAAAATTGTCTCACAATAGTTTGATGTGTTGAATATAAGAACGCATAAAGTCCTTATTGAGCGTACAGATGCATTTACATAACTTATTATATTTATCAGTTGGTAATAAATATTTTTGAGATAATAAACTTTCACATTTAAAAGTCTGGAATTTAACTTCGGCCATGCTTCCCAAACCATAGGGAAGTACTCATTGATTTATTAACTTATTCAGCAAATGTTTATTGAGTGCCTACTCTGTACTAATCACTTATAACTACATGTTATATTAGGGAGCTTTCTCTTTTCACAACTAAAAGGACAGAAATGATTGTTTTGCTGTGTGAAAGAGTGATTCTTGGGTTAGCTTGAGACACTGGTAGGAGTAGCCAGTCAGTTCATACTTGGACTGCTCAGAATCACCCTGCACGTTAGGGGCAGCTCCCTCCAGTCTTTTTTTTTCTTTTCCCTCGTTGATTCAAAGGCAGGTAATTGAGCCTTGGAGCTGTTTCATGTTAACAATCAAGGTGATCCATCTCTTGGTTTCATCCTGTCCTATAGGTGGCATTTACCTCTGTATGTACTTAGTTTAAGACAATGTACTTAGTTATACCATCTATTTATATAAAACATTCACACATGTGTATATGAATCCTTTATTAATGGGCTTTTGTTTTTTAGGTTTTAAACAACAGAAATCTATTTTCGCACAGTTCTAGAGGCTTGAAGTCCAGCGGGTTGCTTTCCTCTGAGGCCTCTCTCCTTGCCAATGCTACTTGTCCCCGTGTCTTCCAAGGGTCTGTGCTCTGATCACATGGCACTGTTCAAATTTCCTCTGCTTCCAAGGACACCAGTCATTTTGGATTAGGGCCCACTCTTACAACCTCATTTAATCTTAATTTCCTCTTTTAAAATGTATTTTATGATGGGCTTTTACGGAGGTGGTTGGGGATGGTGTTGATGGGCAGAAATTCAGAGGAGTCAATGTCCTGTAAAGGCGGGGAAGGCATCCGGGGCGGAGCACACAAAAAAACGATCGGAGGTAGTGAGCCTGTGGGAGAGGCGTTCAGGGCAGGAGCCTGTGAAGACACTGGCCAAAGAGGGACAGGAAAGGAGCTAAACAATGCGATGCTTTGGCTTCTGGTGACGATAAAGGAGGCCAGCCAGGAGCAGAAGTGTGGTTAAGGTTTTAACAAAGGCTGAGCTATGGGCGGTGAGCACACAATGCAACATACAGATGATGTGTTATAGAATCGTACACTGAAAACCTATATATTTATTTATCAGCTGGTATCACCCCAATAAAGCCAATACATTTTTTTTTAAAAGACTGAACTATCCATACTCGTATATTATTTCCAACTGTAGCAATGGACTCATGACACTGGTGGAGGATAATCACATGCCATTTAAGTAGTGAGAGCCAAATGTGGTTTAGTTACTTAGTGCTGCCTCGTTTGGGGAGTTTGGTACATAGAGCTCCAGGCAAAGTAAGAGTTCATTTATTCAGTGTATTTTTGAGCACCTACTGTGCATCAGACACTGTTCTGGGTACCTGGGATAGGTCAGTGAACAAAACTGCGTATCTCCCCTGGTGAAGCTTGCTTTCTAATAGGAAGAGACATTAAAAAAAGACAGTAAGCGTGTAAATTACATTACCTGTTGGTAGATAAGTGCTACGGAAAAGATTGGTGTAGGAGGGTCAGGCGTGTTGGAGGAGGAGATGGTGGCAGCTTGCTGTATGAAAGAGAGTAATAAGGTGGCTTTGAATTGGAGCGTTGTAATAGCACCAGCTGTTTACATTCGTCCCTGCCTTCCCTTAGCAGGCCAGAGACTTGAGGCTGGGCCCATCCAGAGAGTTCAGTGACAGAGAAACAGGAAGTCAACAGTCGAGTATATTTCAAGAGTGACATAAAATTCACTAATAAGTAATAATAATAAAATACTGGTGGTGCAGTTTTGTCCTTTCTTTTCTCTTCCACAATAGAAAACTATAAACTATGTTGTAGAAAAATGGGCAACAAATTATCTGAGTTCAAAACCAGGGATCATTTATTGGGAATAAATCTTATGAAGGTTTCTGGCACATGTGAGTCATGTGTGTCATAGGTATTTTATGATAATTTTGTATGCCTCTGGTTTGTTTAGGGAATTCAAAGTTTCATCTACTTTTCAAAAAACCAGTATAAACAATCTTTCTTTGGCAAAAAATGTTTCTGTGCGTATTTTGACAGCTTGTTAAAATAATAGTTAGCTTCTGGCTTTCAATTTCAAATATGCATAAACTGCCTTACTAAACCTGGTGTGTGTGTATATAATATAATACATATAATATAATGTATACATGCAATATATATGTATACACACACATGTATAGTCATGGTAGATTATACAGAATCATTGCTGACAAGGACAAACCTGCATCCTGATTAATATAGAAATGTTACTAAAAAAAGATAAGTCTGAACCATTCCGTGTGTCTCTCATTAGCGTGTTATCTCCTGGAGGGTCTCCCTCCCTCTGCCCTTCTGCTCATTAGTGACTAGAATTGCTTTAAGTCTGCATGGAAGAATACCATTAGTTTTCTATTTTCTGTGACCTATATATTTTCTCTTATCTTCTGCTTAAGCTTTGCTTTTAGAAAAGTATGTATTGATTTCTCTCTTATGCGGCCGGTGATATGTTTAGAGATGTGCATGATTTCTTATCGACTAAGTAGCACTCAGGCACTTGGTTTTGATAATACGACACTTCAGTCACTGACTATGCTCCATTAATTTGTGAAGTTTCTGCAGTTGTTGTTTGATAGGACTTCTTCCTTTAATACTCAATCAGTTTGCCTCGCCTCCTCTCTTTCCTGCTTTGTTCTTGTCTTCCTTCCTTTCCTTCAATTACAGTAAGTTCCCGACTCACGAACATTCGAGTTGCGAACTTGCACAGATACGACCTCGCATTACCAACATTTGTAGATGCGAACAAGTCGCGGAAGTAGCTCACGTGTCTGCCGGACGTTGTCACAGTTGTGCTGCTGTGTGCTCACTGTACAGTGCGATAGTGAACAGTAGTGCAGTGCTCAATCAGAGCCCAGGATGTCCGGAAGCAAGAGGAAAAGCAGTGGTGATGGGGAGGGGACTGCTAGGAAGTGTCAAAGCTGTATAAGACTCACTTTGTGGGACTTACGAGCGAATCCGACCTACGGACGTGCTCCTGGAACAGAACTTGTTCGTAAGTCGGGAACTTACTGTAATTCTGTTTTCCAACCTCTATCCTTTCAGTGCTCCACAAAAAAGATGATCATCTGTTTTGAGCTCTGAACTGTATCTGAAAATGCTGACAGTGTCTTAGAGAACGTGCTTGAATTTCCATTCTCTATTTTAAAGTTTTATTATTCTTAGTCTTCAAATTTATGCGTTATTCCCCATGACCTTGAATGGGCTGCTCCTTTGAAGGCTAAAGCAGCTAAAACTAATGCATGTGTGTAAGTGTACATGTATGTATGTATTTTTTATTTTTTAAATTTCTTTCAGGAGGAAAAGGGTAGGATATTTCCTTGTTTGGGGAGAGGAGTTGTGTTTTTTTGTTTGTTTTTAGTGCCCCAAGGGAGTTCTGTCTCAGAACAGTATACTGTGGTATACTCAGGGATCGGTGAGAGCAGAACTTGTTTCCTACAAAGGAGGAAGAGGAAGTTGTGAGAAGGGAACTGCGAAAGGGTGAGGCACTTTCTCGCATGAGTTGAGTTTTAGGAAAGAGTTTATATAGAAGTTGAGGATCTGGAAATTGATTCCCTAAAACACACTGTGTGCCCAACTACCCTTAGAAAAATCTTCATGTAATTCAGGGTTATATGAACTCTAGTTTGAAGACCACTGAATTCTATACCGTGTAGTTTCTGACCCTGACGATCACTTGTATGCTCTTATGTTAGGTATACACATTATCATTAGGTTAACTGTGGCCTGTTGTTTATTTTTTAATGGGAAGAAGTATATAAATATCTATAATGCTGGATTTGATAGTTAAGCACTTGATAAAGATATTGCAGTGGAAATGATGATGAGGAGAAGGAAGAAAGAGGAAGTTAAAAATAATTTTTTCAAAAATTCAACATTGTTTATAGCTACTTAATAGTGCCAGATACTGTTCTATTCATTTTACAAATATGAAATTATTTAGTCACATGTTGACCCTGCGAAGCAGGTACTGTTGTGATTCCCATTTTATAGATAAGGAAACCATGTCACACAGAGGCTAAGTAATTTGTCTAAGCTCATGAGTGGTAGAGCCAGAATTTGAGCCAAGTAGTTTTGCTCTAGAATCTAAACCACTGTACCATCCTTCCTGCTGTGTGTGTCTATCATGTACATGGATGTAAGCACGTGTATCATGTAGATAGATGTGTGTGTGTATCATGTACACGGATGTAAGCATGTGTATCATGTAGATAGATGTGTGTGTATCATGTACATGGATGTAAGCATGTGTATCATGTAGATAGATGTGTGTGTATCATGTACACGGATGTATGCATGTATTACATACTATCATGTAGATGTATGCGTGTGTGTATTCACAGACATATTTGCCGATGCATCAGCTGAGCTAGAATATAGATGTGTGTATCAACACACATGTGAATATGTAGGTTATTTTAAAACATAAGGAAAAGGACATTGTCATGAATGAGAGACACACATTCAAGAGATGAATAATAGGGGAATATGGAAAAATAGTAACAGACTTCATTCTCCCAACTGACAAGGGAACTGATTTCTTATAAAAATGTACATTTAAAAATTACTTTCATAGGAACTAAGCCTATATACATTTAATGTTATGGGATATTTATGGAGAAGTAATTTAAAAGTTTATTTAAACATTTTTCACCTTTTGAAATTGGATTCTGTCAAGATGCACACGCTATATTCTTTATAGTTCAATTTCGCATCTATAATATAATGTCATTTAAAATTTTCCTCCCCTTATAATGGATAGAAAATCAGATTATTCCTTTCTAACTCCTCACTGCCTCCCTTTGAGGCCGTAGAGAAAGAATTGAAAATCCACTAAGTTTCAGAATATCTAGTGATGTCCACATTTAAAAATAGAGGGAAAATGTGTAGCAGAGGAATAAATAATATATAAATATATGAATCCTGTTTGACTTAAGTAAAATATTTAAATTAAATATAGTTGAGATTTTAATGAGTACGTAAAATTGAATGTAATAGTTGAGAATGTAATGACTTCAGCCTTTTCAGCGTGTGTCAGACACTTGAAAACATGGCCCCTAACGTCCCTCAGGTGTTTTGAGGAGGGTTCTGCCCTGGGCAGCTCAGCCTGGGGACGGGTGTGAAAACCATGTTGACATGTCCCCGGATGTGAAAAGCACACTATGTGTCCCTGTGCTCAGCTCGGGTCAGAGGAGACTCAGTCAGTATTTGCGCCCTTATGCTCTGGTGTGTCATGCCACTTGGAGGTTACGGTGTTTCATGGGAATTAAGTTCATTTAGAATCAACGACCACAACCATGTCCCCTGCAGCCTTCCTCCACTCACTCAGGTTTGCTCCTCTGCTGACAATGGTCGCCATCCTCTGATTGTCCTGAAGGTGGTCTGGGACTTAGGTAGACTCACAAGGTAACTTACTGTATTGGAAAATGGACTACTTCATGGGACATAGGTATAAATTATAATTAACAGGAATTCTCATTTAATACATTGTGTGGTCTTGTGTGATTCACCCTTTCTGGGCTTCATTTTCTCATCTTGGAAATGAGGGGCATTGAATGAGATACTCTTTAAACCTCCATCTTAAAAAAAAAAACTGCACTATTATGTGTATATGTTTTTACTGACCGATTTAAAAGTTGTGTTGGATGTTCTGGAAGGAAAAAGTGAAGTGAAAAAATCCTCAGTATTTCCAAAGCAAATGTGAAATTGAGACGTTTTAGATGGTGTGTGCGGCCTGTGTTCCCCTTATGTTATCCTGTCAACACAGAGCCTTTTGTCCTGTTGTTGTATATAAATGGTAGTTATAACGAGGGCCGGGCCCGCTCAGTTTGACTTCTCAATTCACAGGACTTGTTTGGGCAGCAGCAGTTCACTATATGGGGAAATTTAATGTTACACTTATCCTCCTATGAGTTACAGAGGACCTCCTGGCATATAATTTTAGAAACTCCTGTTAGTATTTATAGTCAGCATTGTAGCGTTACGTGTTTTATTAGCTGCATCCGGCCCGGTTTATTTGCACTAGCTGTTTTGTTGTTGTCTTTGGTGGTAGTTGGCAGTTATCTGAGGCAG
>NW_017731542.1:1590801-1592164 GCF_001890085.2 Hipposideros armiger | reverse complement strand
AGAATGAATCATGGCAACTCTGAAGCTATTCCACTTAGGAATATGTACCTATTTGTTTGTGGTTATGTAATAATATGCTTTCAAGCATTTACAGATTTGGGAAGGTGGTGTAGTCATTTCATCGATGGCTTGGCTTATTGTAGACTGTTTTGAACTTTGGAAAGCCTTTCAACCTTTTGTACTGCTCTCGTTTTAAAATAAAGCACATTGTCAGTAAAACAGAATACGACTTCTTAAGTAAAAATAAAATTGTTAGGCACCTGGCCATTTCTTTAGAAAGGTACTCAATCAAAGTAATTTTAAACCAAATTTTAATGTAGATTTTGCTCCTTTTAGCAAAAAATATTTTTCTTTTTTGAAATGACAGGTTTGTTTCTTTCACATACAAATCATTTTTTAAAGGTTTTTTAGGACTGTAGGGATTCACCTAAGTATTTTTAGATATTTAAATTTTTTATATCAAATTAGTTTTGTTTTTTTAGTCCTTATTACATAAAAAGTTGCTATTGAAACCTGTGTTTCTTTTGACATATTCAGTCTTCATTTTTCTACTGCCTTATATGTTTTTCTCACTTAGATAAGAAACCAAGCATTTATTTTTTATGTCGACAAGGAAGGCAGAGTGACTTACTTGCTAAATAGGGCCTTAATTACCCTATCATTTTCTTTAAGATTGAATTACAAGATCAGGGAACAGTAAAAACAATTACGTAGAATGTTGCGAATAAAAAAGCAACAGGCCGATTCAAACGCCTGCAGTCCACTGACAGGACTGAACCAATCAGCAGTGCAGCCCGAAGGCGCCCACAGCCACACTGTACAAGAGCAGAGGCGGAAAGATGAAAGTGAAAGTCAGCACCACCAGCACTCAGGTTTGTAAGTGAGCATAGCCAACATGCCAGCGAAGCAAGATCCATGCCTGTGCCTCAAATTCAGCGTGTTTCTCAAGGACAGCATGTCTGCGTGATGGGCTTGCCTGATAGAGCCGGGCCTGAGGCTCAGTGTCTGCTCTTAACGACATAAGGAAGATTGAACTATTTTAAATCTTTATGATATGTTGGGCAAGGTTTACAATTTAATAGGTATGAAGAATATGTTTTGCTTAGTGCAACCAATAACATAGAGATTAATAAGCTGATCAAGAGTAAAGATCGTTTTGCAGGGTTGTTCCCAAATTTACGGACTGCCTGGCACTCCGAGCAGAAATGTCCCTCTCTGTTTAGGGTTTATTGACTTGGTCACTTAATTGCATCTCAAAGTTACAGCTTCAAACTCGCACTTCCTTCTATTTCAAAGCGATGATGTTCTATTAAATAGTAACAGGCACTATTATATGTACAAATGAAGTCAGGTTTTCTATTTA
>NW_017731542.1:1588436-1589840 GCF_001890085.2 Hipposideros armiger | reverse complement strand
TCTCCAGGTCATCAGGATGGGGGTGCAGTTGAGAGGAGCTGTGAGAGTACTTGAGGTGTGAGGGTTCCTGAGACGGGGACCCCAGAGATGTAGAGGAGGGAGGGAAAGGGGCGACTGGGAAAGGCCGTTTCTGGACAGCAGAGGTGAGGGTGTGAGCTGTGGCGTACGTGGGCGGAATAGGCAGGCCAGGAGGTAAGCTCCGGGGGAAACAGTTCCAAAGGGACATGTGCACGGAGGGTAAGAGCGCGGTTTGGGGTTCGCCTGCCCTGGGTCTTACTTTCCGTTAGATTTCCCAGGAAATAGTTTTAGTCTTTAACTTCGATTAAAAGTGGAAGTTTCTTTTTCTAGAGGATTGTCAGACGTTATTATAAAAAGAACTATGTTTGAAACAGTGAGTATGGAACTCCTGAATATAGTAATAATTTAAACTCAGAACCTTTTATTCTTATGAAACAGAGAAGGAAATCAATAAAAAAAGTGGTTCTACAATTTTTAATGATTAAGATATTTTTCCATGTTTAAAATTCTAATTGGTTAGGTTATATATATATATGTGTATATATGTATATGTATATATGTATATGTATATACATGTGTATATATATATATATACACACAGTAGTCTTTAAAATCATTAGAAAATTTCTTTAAAAAAGGTGACATACTTAGTAGTAAACAGTATGGTATTTTTTTGGTTGAAAATACTTTAAATAATTTACTGCAATGATACCTTATTCTGGTTGGATTGGATAGGTAACTGTTGGATTGGTTTCTGCCTCAGGAATATTTTGCTTTTATAAATTTCATAGAATAATAAGGAACATGTTCATACTTGCTCGTGTGGAATAACATTCAAGAACATTGAGGAATTGAAGACTTTGAGGAACAGATTTTTCTGGTATCTGTGCCAAGAGTAGGGTTGCATCACTGCTAGACACATGGCTTTAAGGTGTCTGGCTTTTTGTGATATATATGATAATTAATCATTCAGAGCTAGGCTTGCCATGTTCAGTTGTACACTGCATAACTGTAGTGATGCACTATTCACATATGTAAGACATCCATGTCTGTATGTGATGACTTTGCAGGTGAATAAGATGGAAAATATTCCTTTACCCCAGGAGTCTACTTTGTAGTGGACTAGCTAGATAATAAATAAATGAAATAGAAATATATCAGATAAAAGTAACTACTAGACAAATAATTAAAACAGTGTGATGTGATAATGGCCTGATGGCTAATTTACATTAGGTGGTAGGAAGAAATAATAAAATGAAATGCCATTTAAACAATAAAGTCTTTGATAAGTGGCACAATTAAAATTATTTTATATACATCCTTTGAGATAGTTATTTTTATATTCCATTGCTAAGGATACTGAGGCTGACACAGTTCTTTGTTTTC
>NW_017731542.1:1584855-1586196 GCF_001890085.2 Hipposideros armiger | reverse complement strand
ATGCTCTAATCAGGGTCTCAAAGAGGGCTTTGTTATTTATGAGATAAAGCCAGGCAGACAGAGGTAGAGTGGCTCTGTATAATAGAATATAATGTGTTCCCTTATGTTTGCTTTGTATACATGTGGCAGTAGCTACGGAAAGGCAACTATGTCCTGATCACTTTTGCCCAGGGACTCACACCCTTCCAGCTAATTTTAGAGCCAGGCCTCTGCGCCTTCTGATTTGGTTCTGGTCCAGCATGCTTTGCGTGTGCCATCCGTGTTGCCTGTCTTCTGCGAATTTGATTCTTGGGCTCTGCACTTCTCCAGGTGTGAACTGATATGTCCAGTAGAGAAACTTAGGAAATTATTTGCCACCATGATAAATGTTTGTGAAAAGCTCAAAGGGGTTCCCTGGGAGATACCGTTTCTCTCAAGTTCTAGTGCCTTTGAAATGCAAAATTTAGCCATTGTAGTTTCTAAGAAACACAGCCTGTTTCATCTGGGTTGGAATTCAATTAGATGTGAATCTTTACACCCTTTACTTAATTCTTCTGGGCTATTGTGAAAGGATGATATTTGATAAATACTAAACGAGGGATGCTGTGTTTATTTTCTTGTAGCTGATTTTCAGTGCTTTGTTATGTACTGGGCAGATAGCATCCTGCTGCTGTCAGATCAGAAACCACGAGTGGCACCGCCTGTGGGCCCAACTTCCCTGGTCTACGGTGGACATTTGCTCGTCCAAGCTGCCTCCCAGCTCCTTTCCCGAGGCCTGGCTTCTTTTGATGGTAGGTGAAAGGCTGGCAAAGCTGACTTCCAAAACAGAGTGGGCTGATTGTGTCTGAAGACAGGAAGAAGGAGAGGCCCTTTGTGCGTGTGCTCTAATAAAGATATGATTATCGTAAGGCATCATGGGGGCTTAGGCCATGCTGTGGGGAACCTCTGCACAGAGTACGGGATGCTGAGAACTGAGAGCATTTGTGTCCTAACTTTAGTCTTCTTAAATGTTTTGAGAACTGTCAGTGCCCTTTTGAGGCTTTTCATGTCATTTTTAAAAAATGAGAGTTTTACGTTAAACAATGTAATTTCCAGCTTCTTTAGAGTAGCTAAAGGTCAGTGGTTAATGAGTATCCTGAATTGGAATCTGTGTTTATGTTTCCTTGAAATTCTTAGCATGCCGCACACCCCCACACCAACTTTGAGAAGAGTACCTAGTATTGCCCTTCCGTTTAATTAAATGTTTAAAATGCTACAACCTTCTTCTACGTCATGATACCATTAAGAAGCTCTTAATCCCTGCTTCCGAAGTAAGTTTAGGGCTGGGTGTTTCTCTCTCTCTCTCTCTCTCTCTCTCTCTCT
>NW_017731542.1:1581130-1583152 GCF_001890085.2 Hipposideros armiger | reverse complement strand
GTTCAGTCTTAAGAACTCTCCTAATAGTACCTTTCCTGCCTGACTTTTTCAAAGGCCCTCAGAGCCAAATATCTCATTCAGTGCAGGGATCATTTGAAGGTACCTGTAGAACATGGTTTGAAACAAATTATAAAGCGTCTTGAATTTGAACCTCTGGCTCAGCTCAGTCACTGGGAATTTTTTTAGAGGATTATTTGAGGTGAAGGTCCAGTGATATTTCTGTTCTCAGCCACTGTTGGGTAAATGATGAAAGCATTTTGCTAGAGAGCTCTGTGAAGAGTGCCAGTCTTGGGGAAGCCGTGAAGGATGGAGTTTGGATCTCAAAGGGAGCCAATGAAAATCATCATGATATTGAAGTGGCCAGTGATGCCATGAGACTTAGAGCTAGGACTTTGTAATTAAACTCGAAAGATAGGGTGAGTTCTGGCTCACCTTAGCTCGTGGCGCAGACTAAAAAGCTTGTCTGTGCAATTGTATGAATATGTATATGAGTAAATATTTTTATTCTTCCTACTCTATATTTGAACCGAAAGCACTCACTGCTTTTTATTTTTAAAGTATCTAATTCTTACATGAAGCACGTGAGTGTGTAGTGATATCTCTATTTTGCAGATGATAAGCTATATTGAAGTAAAACCACATGTTCAAGAATTTTGCTTAAGTTTTTAGCGAGGCTGACTACTCATGAAAGGAAATGGGACCGTTTGCATGCCTTAAAAAGGAAGATGTGAACTATTTAACACATCTAAGATTATAGATGATTTAGAGCACTTTGTGCATTTTATATTGAGCCGAGTTGCTATGTGAGAAACTTGCATTTTTATTTGCCATCTGGTCTAGGAAACCTTTCTAATCCCGAGTATCCACTCTTGGGGTTTCAGGTCTTCTGAGCTGTGGTTCACAAAGTGAGTTCCAGGTACAACTTGTTATGGAAGTCAACTCCTAAGAAGTAATAAAATCAAATGTGGACATACCTTTAATTTTTTAAAATGAAATACACGCAGCTTGGGTTCAGTGCAAATAAGAGATATGCAGGTTGTATTGGTGACTGGAAAGGTTGCAGATTTCCAACAGCAGTGTGTAAGGATCCATTGTATGTGCGTTAATTGTAGATACTTTGATGTATTCAGGAAGCAACCACTGTAAGTATGTAACTTACTTTTAGCTGTAAAATAAAGTTTCTATGTTATATGCTTAATGATACAACTTTCCACAGTCTAGAATGAACTTTTTCCTCCCTGTACTCCATCTGGAAAAATTTAACTCATCCCTTATGGTCCAGAAAAGGCCCTGCGAGCCATAATTCCTGTAACACTTACTATATATCGCATTGTACTGCAATGACGTTGTCTTTCTTTTTTTAAATCAAATTTTATTTTTTTCAGTTACAGTTGACATTCAATATTATTTTATATTAGTTTCAGGAGAATAGCATAGTGGTTAGACATGTATATAATTTATGTAGTGATCCCCTCAAATTAGTCTAGTGCCCACCTGGCACCATACAGAGTTATTACTGTATTAATGACTGTTCTCTATGCTGTACTTTACATCCCCATGACTATTTTGTAACTGCCAATTTGTACTTCTTAGTCCCTTCCCCACTTCACTGAGCCCCCCGACCTCCCCCATCTAGCAACCATCAGTTTGTCCTCTGTATCTGTGAGTCTGTTTCTATTTTGTTTGTTCATTTATTTTGTATTTTAGATTCCACATATAAGTGAGATCATATGATATTTGTCTTTCTCTGAATGAGTCATTTTACTTAGAATAATAAGTCCATCCATGGTGTAGCAAATCGTGAGATTTCACTTTTATGGCCGAGTAACACTCCATTGTATATATGTGCCACCTCTTGTTTATCTGATTGTCTATTGATGTGCACTTGGATTGCTTCCATATTTTGGCTATTGTAAATAATGTCACAGTGAACATAAGGGTGCATATATCTTTTTGAATTAGTGTTTTGGATTTCTGAGGATAAATACCCAGGAGTAGAACTGCTAGGACATATTGGGTTGT
>NW_017731542.1:1577852-1579954 GCF_001890085.2 Hipposideros armiger | reverse complement strand
GGGACTTGTGTGGTTCCATATAAATTTTAGGACTATTTGTTTTAGTTCTGTGAAAAATGCCATTTGTAATTTGATAGGGATTGCATTAAATCTATAGATGACTTTGAATAGTGTGGACATTTTAACGATGTTAATTCTTCCTATCCATGAGCATGGTATATTTCCCTTTATTTGTATCATTCTTAGTTTCTCTCTTCAATGTCTTATAATTTTCTGAGTAGTGGTCTTTTACTTTTTTGGTTACATTTATTTCTAAGGGTTGTATTTTTTTTGATGCAATTGTAAATGGGATTTTTTTTTCTTAATTTCTCTTTCTGATAGTTTATTATTGATATATAAAAATGCAACCAAATTGTGAATATTAATTTTGTATCCTACTACTTTACTGAATTCGTTTATCAGCCCTAACAGTTTTTTTGGTAGAATCTTTAGGGTTCTCTGTATATCATGTTATCTGCAAATAATGATAGTTTTATGAAATTGTCTTTATTTATTAGCATTTGGAGACATCAGGTACATAGAAGGCATATGTGGATGAATGAAGGAGTGGATAAGTTATTCATAAATTAATTTAACAAGATTTTTATTTCGTTTTAAGTATTTGGATAATTTTAATAAATATCTGAAATGATCAAGCAAGGGGATAATTAAAGTCTTTGGGACTGCTAGCTGATTCCTCTTTTTTTACTGGGTGAATTTTAAAGTGAAAAGGATTTCAAGAAGTGATTTTTAAAAATTTAAAACATTTTATTATGGAAATTCTCAGAGAATTTGAAAGGATTTTACAGTGATTACCAGCGTATCCACTACTCATATTTTAGCAAACATTTTTTATTACTTATCTCTATCTATTCATCCCTCTATTCATACATCAATTCGTCTTAATTTATTTATGATGCATTTAAAAGTAAATTGTAGGCATTTCCCCCTAAGTACTTCAGCGTGCATATTTTTGTTTTTTATTTTTTTTTCTCTTGAGATAAAATTTAAATATAGTGGACCTGCATAGTCTCAAGGGAGCCTTATACATTTTGACACATTCATATACCTATTNCACTCAAAGATCAGACTTAAAAAGTTATAGAATTGAAGATTAAGCAGTCTGGAAAGAACCTTTGTGGTCTTTCATTCTGCACATTATTTTTTGGTGACCGATTATGGGTGGGTGTTTAGGGTTTAATGGTCTTTGCCGACAATGAGTTTATAGATGAACAAAACTAATAAGTAAAACACTTTGTTGTGTATGAGAAGACTGAGTGAGGCCCAGCAAACAAAATGATCTGCTTGTGAGCACACAATTTCCTTTTCCTTTGATGAGCGAAATCCTGAGAAAGTCCCAAGTGCATTAGTGATGAATATTACCGCACCATGAGTTGCATTTTCTCTCTGGTTTATCTGGATTTTGTTATCTAACAAAAGCGCTACACATCCGGGTCATATAGCGTGGAAATGCATGTGTAAAAACCATTACTGAGATGGAGAGCTTTTGTCCTCGAGATAAAAAAGGGCACTATATATTTAATTCTAATAGTGTGTATTGTCTGTTTACTTGCCGGAGTAATAGAGAAAACAATACAAGTATTCATGAGCTGCTAAAGGTTCTCATTTTGTGCATCCAGCATCCAGGAAAACACTCGGGTACCCTCCTTAGATCTCTCTTCCAACACAGCTTATTATTTTTTAAAATAAATAGTTTAAAATAGCTATCCCACTACTTTGCTAAGTGATTACTTTTGCTTGCCTTGCTTGAGAAAGGATTTTGACTTGAGTTTGGAATATCTGGTAAATTAAGAAGTTTTGCTGTAAAGTACAAAAATGTTATCTGTGATTATCTGTCCCATAGGCTAGCAACATCAGATACACTCAGCATTATAGCTTTATTATAACCCCAGATTAAAAAAAAATACTGGACCAGGCTAAAAAGCATACTTGATGATATCTCTAGCTTTCCTTAAAAATTTATAAGTTTCCGTGCTTTTTAAAACCATTTTTTTTTCTAGCACAAAAGAAAGGAAGAGTGATAATTTAGTGTGTTATTTTTAGATAAAATAGCAGTAGTTTTGGGACATACGTTATTTAGCTCACACAGAAGGCATATTGCA
>NW_017731542.1:1537982-1568687 GCF_001890085.2 Hipposideros armiger | reverse complement strand
CCCCCCTTTACCACAGAATAGGTTTGTCAAAACACGACATCCTTAAGGCATCAAAGTATGTAAATGTTTAAGTGAGAAACATAGAAAGGTGGAGAAAGGCTGTGTGGAATGATTTTAAAATGATGGCTGGGAAACCTGAGAGACAATTGATGAAGCTAAAATGACTTCATGAAATGAGAAATGACATGGATTTAGGGGAATGCCACAAGTACAAACAGCGAGCACTCCAGCAGGGCTTGTAATTGCTCACAATGGCATTAAACTGTAAACCTGAAAGTCACTCGACAGAGCGTTTTGCCTGGTGGTCAGCCAAAGTAACATAATTCTCTGACCCCCAAATGCACGTATTTTATAAAGGTTAGACAGTGAAAATATGGCAACTGTTTTAAATGGCTTGCTTTTGTGATAGAATTGCTTAATATTTGGCTTTTAAAATGATCTATTATAAAATGCTGATGAAAATACACAGTTTTAATTGTTGTGCAATGAAGGAAATGATTTTGGAATATATAAAATTACTTTGTATTAAGAGTCTCAGTATTTAAAATACAGTTTTTAATGTAGTGTAGTTGTACATCACGCACAGTTATACAGATCTAAGCAATCCCAGGTGTTATTCAGGCTCTTTGTCTATATCACTAATAGATGTAAATTTGGAACTAGGCAATAGAGAAAAAACTCACCAATGAAATGTACAAAGCAGCACCACGTCATCTGGGCGTTGGCCCTCACAGTTTATCAGCGAGCGCACGTCTGTCTCTGGCTCGTCCTGCTCTGCGCAGTGCAGCCCGACGCTGAGTGCTAGCTGATGGGGTGTTAGAACCTACGGAACCCACATGCCCTCCTCCCCTCTCTCCTTCCTTCCCTGTGAATTAAACATATTTATTGTCTACCTGCTAGAGCACACTGTGCTCGATAGTGGAGATACTGTGATGAGTGGAAGGCACCTCCCTGTGAATCAGGTGCTACAAATGCTACTTAGATTAGTACACATTAACTTCTGATGAACTGGAGCTCCCTTTCTCAAAAGTTATGCCTCCTAGAATTCTAGGGTGAGTGGGTTTTGTACAAGATGGCATGTTGGTCTCTGTGCTGAGACAGATTCTTCGAAGTTGACCGAGTGTTCATGCTGCTGAGTCCTTCCTCTGCGCTGCCAAGACGCGGGTTTTTTTTTCTGTCCACCACCTGTCCTTCCCCATCCGCAGGCAAAAGTGTATCGAGCTTTCTTTTTCCTAGAATAAAGCTTCACGTGTACTTCTGCGTCTACAGAGAGCTTTTGATTTGTTTGTTTTAATAACTATTCTTGGTCAGAGAAGTTTGGAATTTCTTACGTGATCTCTCAGTTTGTACAGTAGTAGAGGAAACTGCTCGCAGAGCCAGATGCCGGGAAACTGAATTCCATTTCTCCATTTCATTAGCTGTGACCGTGAATGGTCGGTCACCTAAGGACTTACTGTCCGTCATTTATAACGAAGTGCTTTTCAATTCAGGGTGAGTCAGAAACAAATGTAAGTATCATTTCTTTAGAGCAATTAAAAATGTTTTTAACAGTTAAACATGATCATGCACTACAATACACTACAGACATCATCAGAACAATACAAATTATAATCTGAAATAACTTCCAGTGTGTTCTCATAAAGTACTGATGCAAAACAAAACAAAAAACCATTTATTTATTCAATACATAGTATGTTGTGCCAAGTTTTATATTTGAGAAATTACATGCATATCTATGTTGGAAATAATTTATGGTTTGTGAGACCGTTCTTTAGAGAATATGAATTGAAATTTCCTTTTCCCTCTCTCTTCCTCTGCTCACTGTAGGGCATATAGAGCTGGTATAAAATGCCTTCTAGCTGAGGAGCCCCAAGGCCTCACGCTGTTGAAGTGGGGTGTTCAGATTTACTTGCCTTTATATTAACAGAGGCGCATGTAGATTCAGGAACAAGTTTGAATCAAGACTTGTCTAAATGCGTGTTAATCCACATGAAGTTTATACCTCTTCTGTTCAGATGAAGCATTCTGTGAAAAAAGACAGAACAATAAACTCTTGGATTGAGATTGGTACATAAATCAGCAATATTTATACACAATCCTGAGGTTCCACCGCTTGGGGTAAAATCCGGCTCAGCCAGTAACTGTTACAAGTATGTAACCTCAAGGAAGTTACTTCATCTCTCTGTGTCTTTAAAATATATGGATCGTAATGGGTCAGTCCCTTAGAGAATCGCTGAGGTGTAAATTTGGTATAAATTGCTGAGTTATAAATTTGGAAATGAACGTAAACAGGCCTGGCACATGGTGAGAGCTAAATAAATGTCAGTAAATATTTTTTTAAGTTTTATTGTAAAATGTACATAACACAAAATGCATCATTTTAACCATTTTGAAGTGTACAGTTCAATGGCCTTGAGTATGTTCTTATTGTTGTGCAGTCATCTCCACCATCCATCTCTGGAAATTTTTCATCTTCCCCAACTGAAAGTCTGTTCCCATTAAACACTAACTCGGTGCCTCCTGGTTCCTCCCTCCCCACAGCCCTGGGCGCCGTCATTCCGTCTCCTGTCTCTATGAATAGAACAGTTTTTTGGGTAGGGGTGCTAAGTTATCTCTTCTAATCCTCTTAGGTAAGAATTTTTTTTCCTTCTTTTTTATCTTTAGTAAGTGTATAAATCAGGGTTAACTACTATTATTTGTATGTTCCAAGTTCAAGTTCAGTTCTTGAATTTTTTTTAACGTAACTACTCATTTTTTTTTTTAATGCAGCCAAATCTTTTTGTCTTGGCTGCCAGAATACTGTTCATATATTAGAATAACGTTATTCCACAGCGATAGGAGACAGCAATGAAAACACTTCTGAATAAGTGTCCCTAGGCAATTATATAAATTCAATCCACTTAAAGCTTTAGCCATTTATGTGAAATTAGGCATTTCATTCGATTTCCACCTATGGCTATGGCTTTCAGAAATTTGATTTACTATTTATTTGATGTAATTTCAGGCTGAGAATATCTTTGCCATACAATCATGAGAAATTAGGTTACTTGAAGTATGCCTTAATGAAATGTAAAGGGTATGAAATAAAGTATAAATAAAATGTCCCTTAAGGAATATGTGCATAAAGGGCATTTAACTTTGGGCATTTTTAGGTTTATATTGTAAGTGCATTTTCATAAGACATAAAGGTGATTTTTATAAGTGTTGGTATCATTTAGAACCTTTTGTAAATATAATTTGATGCCTGAATTTTTTTTTTTTCCTTGAAATGAATTGATATGGTCAGGCCAGCAGTTGGTTCAATATATGGTGTACTCAAAGACAGGTCTTCGTCGTTGAATAAGTATAAGCATAATTGTATTAAGAACTTCACAGGCTTTAACAGAACAAAGCTGGAAGGCACTCAGTGTAACTTAATTATCAGGAATGAAATTTGTGTTAGTGTTAGTGAGATGGGAGCTTTTTTGTACTGAAGGTTGAAGAGAGATCAGATAAGGTCCACAGTGACCAGGAGGGAAGGGATATGTTTCACATTAACCCTTTTCTATCCCGGGGTTCAATGATAATGATGTAACAGGGCTGTTGGATTTGTAATCCACGTGGAGTGAAGAAACAAAAATGTAGAGATGGTTAATTGGCAAATATATATTTTAATCCCGACATAATTTCCTGGCATCAGGGGAAGATCAGGGTTTTCTTGGGGGACCTGACAGGTAGACCTGCTGAGGCAAGTTCTCTTTAAGAGAAAAAAATACTAAGTTGCAAATACAATTTTATGTACAAAAGTCAATATTTATTTAGAATGGAAGAAGAAATCACAGTAGATCAGAGGTTTTAGGAAAAGATGGCCAATAACGTAAGCACCACAATATTTACAAAAATCGAATTTTAAACTGCTGTTTGTGCTTTTTGACTACTTTCCCACATCTACAGATGTGGAGTCTCTGATGGCCTCTCCCTGTGACAATGCTTTCACAATGCGGCTTCCACCAGAGAGATCTGAGGGATGAATTAGCCTTTCTTGTCGCCTGGCTAATACAATTTTGTTCTTGTTGCTGACAGTTGCAGTGTGTGGAACGGGCATCTTCCCTCACAAACATGCAGTAGCGTGTTTGTGGAGCTGCTATGGGTCCGTGTTCTACGAACACGGGGTTTCTGAGAAGTTCTGTCTCATGCGAGTCTCATCAAAAAAGAGAAAAGAAATGTATGATGCATTTATAATTCTGTATGCATTATGAACTATGGTTCTAGTAAGAGAAGTCTTCCTATTTGGCTGGGCATGGATTAAAACCTGAATTATCTTCTTATACTCTTTCATATCTCATGAGTGGAAGAATTTTCCACAGACCAGCTCCTAGCTGTCTACATTCATGCCGGTTCTCCCCCGCTGACCACCTCCCTCTAGTTCTGGTTGCCATGGGACACATTCACGTCCCAATAACATCCGACTCGGCACCTTCATTTCCTGTCTCCAGGTGAGTGGGCAGAAAGGTGTAACCCTCGAAGCCAGTCCTGCAGTAGAACAGAGAACAATGGTTTGTTACACATGAAAACGACCAAAGCCACGCGCACATATCCCACTAAACTCACACTGAATGGATCACCAATTCGCCTTCTGCTGCTGGACCTGAAGGCTGCCCACGGTGACTCACACCACCTGACATAGGAGGGGAAGTTGGAGTGGAAAGATGAAGAGATTTTTATGGTGAAAACATCTTACTTTTGCAAATTTTATGAAAATACACAATCATGAGAACACATTGCTAAGGCTCCTACCGGCCTGAAGCATAAGCTTCCTGAGTTAAACGTATGGTAAACCCAACTCTGTAAAACGGTGCCTTCTCTGCAATGATGGATGCCTGCATTGTCCAATACGGTGCTGCTAGGCGACGTGTGACTGTGGAGTACTTGGGATGGGACTAGTGCCAATAAGGAAGTGAGTCTTTAATTTAATGCAGTTTTAATTACTTCAAATAGATATATGTGGTTAATGGTTGCTATGCTGGACAGTGCAGGTCTAGCATCTACTTTATTAAAATTTTTATGTAAAATTAGTGCTCAGTGTAATTCTGTTAAAGATACTATGACTCATCACATTGTGCTTGACTTGTGATGTCATGCAGTTATCAGACTCGCAGTTGTGACTTCAATTCTGTATTACATACGATGCATTTATTGCTCACTGAGCAAAATAGGCAGTTCTCATAATTATGGGCGATAGTTATGTTTGCAGATCTATCTATATTAAACTGAAAAAAACGCCTTAAAAGTGTTTGCTCTGGTTAGAATATTTTGATATTCTTTCTAGAAAATGAACCAATCATATTGAAAAATCTTAAATTTGGGGTTAAAATGTATGTTTTCAAACTGGGGATTAAAGACTTGTTCGTATGGGATGCTTTTATTTTTCTCTTTGGAAATTTAATAACATGTTTCCAAAGATGAAAGAAAAGTGGATTATTTGGTTGACAGGCTTCATATCCTATTTGACTAGTACTGAGTTTATTAATTCTAGTGGTCTAAACCAGATTCCCAAACTCGGAGTACATCTAGCCTGCAATGACATGGTATTGGATGGTAACCATGAATATTTAATTGGCAGAAAAACGAGAAAGCACACATATTGTTTAGTACAGTTATGCGAACTGCCACTATGACATATCATTACATAGAATTTTCTGGAAAATTGCAAATTCTATTCCTCATATGCCTAACACAGGATAGGAATATTTTATTAGCAGTGATGCGGGAAACAGGTGACCTTCCAAGCTCCACATTCAAAGTTTCAGTGTGTGCTTTAATGGGATAGTTAACGATTCATGTGCTAGTGATTTTTATTTGCACAGAGGAGTATTGACAGAAATTGGGATTAGGTGTTCTCTGTATATCTCCACGTCATAATTGTCATTAATATTTAGAATGACTAGATTCGCTTTTTTTAAAAATTGCAGTGAAATTCACATAATATAAAACTAACCATTTAAAGAATATATAATTCATTGGCATTCACAATGTTGTGTCACCTCTGTTTAGTTCCAAAACATTTTCATTATCACTAAAGGAGTCCCCCATGCCCAGAATGGATTTACCTATTCCGAATATTTTATAAATGAAAGACTACAACATGGGGCCTTTAATTTCTGGCTTCTTTCACTTGGCATGTTTTCAAGGTTCATCCACATTGTATGGCATGTATTAGCACTTCATTCTTTTTTAAGGCTGAATGATATTCCATTGAATGGTTGGACCACATTTTGTTTATCCATTCATTTAGTAGAATAACTTTTAAATACAACTGAAACTATGTCCTTAAGTAATTTTTTGACCAGTTCTAAGCCTTGATTGGCCATAAACATTTTTGTCTATAATTATTTAATACTCTTCAGGTTTCGCTTACTGAACTATTACCAATATTTCATTTTTTCCTCTCGTTCTCATTTTTATTCATTAATTTTTTATATCCTATTTTTTGTGCTAAACATATGAACTTCCCTTTAACGTTAATAAGATAGTCTAATACACACACTCTAAAGTTAGTCTGATGAACCGTAGACTGATAAGGGTGGAAGAAAAAGAAAACTTAGTATCTATGAGAATAATACCATTAGTTTTTAAACTATTATTTGATAAGAAAAGAAACAGAAAAATCAAATACCCTTTTTATTCACCTGTCACAAAAAGAAAAGTCATAAAAATCTTCAGAACTTTGATTTTTGATATTCTCTTCTATATCAGTGAATATATATACATCTTTTAAAAAATGATTAGCCTCACCAGAATTGTAAACTCTGTGATATGTGTTACATCATGGTATGAGGGCTTTTTGTTTTTAACCTGTTTCACTTGGTTGGCCCTTACTTTTTTTATATTCTAGAGATTGGCACATACAGAAGCATGAACATTGACTCTGCTTTTGAAAATTATATAAAATCTCTATTCAGAAATTCGGGATTCATGACATTTTATTTGCAAATTTTTAAAATTTTGTTTTTTTCTTTGTGCTTTTTTTGAGGTCAGAACTGGTATACGTGTGTTTGTTTTAAAATGATCATTTGGTAACAATTTGAAAAATCCTAAGTAGAGAGTTTAAAAGTTTATTCTGATACATTCTCGCATTTTATTCTTTTTGTGCATTTAAAAAAAAAATAGGCCATGGTTGTGTCATATATGCTATTTGTAATTTGGCTTTTCAAAATGTCAAACACCAGTTATATGCAAACTAAAGTAATTTCCATTTTTATGACTTTGAAATTCAGTTCATTTTTCAGAATAAACAAAACCCCAAGTGACTTCTTTTAGTGTAATTTGTTGACTTTGGTGGTTTGTCAGCTTGAAGGTAACAGACTGTATTAGTTTTCTATTGCTATGTAACAAATTACCACCAGCCTAGTAGCTTCGAACAAAATAAATTAATTATCTCACAGTTTTCATGGGTCAGTCATTATACTAATGGGCTCAGCATAGCTGGAATCTGTGCTCAGCATCTCACAGGCTAAAATTAAGATTTCGGGCGGGCTATCATCTGGAGTTCTTGTTCATGTTTATGTGGTTTTCGGCATAATTCAGTTTCTTGGGGTTGTAGGATTGAAACCCCAGTATTTTTGCTAGCTGTGTCTGGAGACTGCTCTCGGTCCCTGATGGCTGGCCCGCCTAGGGCCTTGCTGCAATGGCCCTTTATGAGGCCCTCTTCTTTAAGGGCAACAGGAGAACCTTTCAGGCTCCGAGGCTGTCATCAGGAAGGGCCCAGTCCCTTTTAAGGGCTCACCTGATTAGCTCAGAATAATCTCCCTCCGATGAGATCAAAGTCAGATGCTTTGGGACCTTAATTTCGTCTGTAAAATCCCTTCACCTTTGTCATAGGACATAATCTAATACAGTGAATACACACTATCATATTTCTAGTCCTGCCTGCATTCTCGGGGAAGAGGTCATACCGAGCATGTCCCCCAGGGGACAGGCATCTTGGAGGCCAGCTCGGAATTCTGCTCACCACACAGAAGTTACGTGAAACTTAAAAAATGTTTGTGTGTGTGTGTGTGTGTGTGTGTGTGTGTGTGTGTGTGTGTGTGTGTTTTCAAAATTAGTAGACTAGGTTTTAGAGCAGTTTTAAGTTGACAAAAAAGTTGCACAGAGCTCTTACATATCCCTCTCCCTCTACAGATTCCCTCATTATTCTTGCTTTAGTGTGGTACATTTGTTAAAACTGATGAACCAATATTGATACAATATGAGTAACTCAAGTCTGTGGTTTACATTAGGGTTCACTCCTTGTATTGTTCTATTTTATTGGTTTTGATAAATGCATAATATCATGATAATATCATGTATCTACCATGACAGCATCAAGCAGAATAGTCTCACGTCCCTAAAAGTCCCCCATCCTCCACCTATTCACCGACCCCTTCCCCCCGCGCCCACCTCCGGCAACCACTGCTCTTTGTCCTGTAATGATTTTGGCTTTTCCACAGTGCCATGTAGTTGGGATCATACAGTATGCAGCCTTTTCAGATGGGCTTCATTCACATAATAATATGCATTTAAGGTTCCTGCATGTCTTTCTGTGGCTTGAGAGCTCATTTCCTTGTATCGCTGAATAATACCCCATTGTCAGAAAACTGTTTACTGAGGCTGCTGCCCTCTGGGTCCCGCTGAGACTTGCTGGGACTCTGCCGGTGGAAGGGTCACTGAAACGTCTTGGACGCCTCCTGCGGAGGGGAGAGGAAGGGGCTTCTCTTTCCGGTTCCGCTGTGTTTTCTTCTTGTTCCAGTGGGGTGTGGTGGCGGTGAGCCTGTACCTGGGGAGCTGGCAGAGCTCTCGGGGAAGCTGCTCATGGGGGTGCTGCTGTAACTTCCTGGGGAACTGCGGGGTGGCACTAGTGAGACTGGCTGGGGAAACCACCGGGGTGCTGGTGCATCTCACTGGGAATTTGGGGTGTGCTGCTGACACCTGCTGGGGGGGGACTGGGGGGGTGTGTGTGCCACTAGGCACCCCCATGCTGCTGGCTGCCCCAGGAGCAGGGAGAGAATGTCACACTGGAACCAGAGAGAGAAGTCCTTTCCTCCTGCAGTGTTCTTTCAGCACCCCCCACTGATACCCCTTAGTGTCATGTCTGCTGGCAGAGAGGAAATGCTGCAGGGCCCAGCTCCAGGGTCACCAAGCAAGGCAATGAAGGGTAGGCTGAAGTCCAATGCAAGAAGCCGGTAACGGGCACACTTTCTGTTTCTACTTTGCTGAGAATTGTTTGTGTTAATCAGGAATGAGTATTAACTATTGTCACTGGCTTTTCTGCAGCTACCAAGATGGTGGCATGGCTTGGCTTTTCAATCTGTTAATATGGTGAATTACATCGGATGTTTAAATGCTAAACCAATCTTGCATTCCTGGATAAGCCTTACCTTGGTTATGATGAATCATCCTTTCTTATGTATTGCTAGATTTGATTTGATGTATTTTCTAAAGGCACGTATGTCTACATGTATGAGGTATATTGAGCTGTCATTTTCTTTTTCTGTAATGTCCATCTGGTTTTAGTGACTGCATAAAATAAGTTAGGAAGTATTCCTTCTCTTTTTTTCTTAACTTTGTGTAGGACTTGTCTCACTTCTTCCTTACATATTTAATAGAATTTACCAGTGAAGCCATCTGGTTTGAGAATAGTCTTCCTGAGAAGATCTGTAGTTCTAAATTCAATTTTTAAGATTAATGATGGGCTTCTTTTTGAGTCAGTTTTGTAATTTGTGTCTTTCAAGCAATTTATCCATTTACTCTAATTTATCAAGGATATTGAAAACTATAATGTAGAATTGTTTCTAATATTCTCTTATTGCTTTAATGTCTGAAATATCTGTAGAACATCCTCTCTTTTATTTCTGGTATTTATAATCTGTGTCTTCTCCATTTTCTTTATCATTGTAACTAGAGGTTTATCGTTTGAAAAAATATTTTCAAAACAGCAGCTTTTGGCTTGTCTGTTTTCTGGGTTTTTTTTAGTCTTATTTTTTTATTTCCTGTTTTCTATGTTTTGGTTTTAAGTTGCTTTGCTTTTTCTATTTAAGGTAGAAATTTGTTTTTTAAAGATACACACTGTCTTCTAAACTGTGGCTCCCAAATTGTGTTGCAAATTGAAATGGTCTGAGTCTTTAAAAAATACGAATGCCTGTTTCCCAGCCCTAGACATCGTGATTTCATTGTTTAAGTCGATAGGGAGTGCAGTGGGATATTTACTCACCCCGCAGATGATTCTAATGTGTAGCACATTTTATGAAGTGCTGCTCTGAGCACTACTTCAGCTTTTTCCCACAAATTTCGATATACTGTGTTTTCATTTCATTCGCTTGAGGTTTAATTTTCTTTGTGATTTCTGTCTTTTCTCCATTGTTTATTTAGAATATATTGCTTGATTTCCAATATTTTAGGGCATCTCTTTTTGTAATATTGATTTCTACTTCAATTCCATTGTGATGAAAGAAAGTATTCCGAGTGATTTTAATACTTTGCGATTTGTTGAGTCTTTTTCATTTTTAAGGCCTGGCATATGATGTCTCTTGGTTAGTGTATGTATATTTTGCCCACTTTTCTATTTAGACTTGTATACAGGGTTGGGAGGGTGGGCCTGTGGCAGCTCAGCATGGTTGTTTTTCCCACTGAAATTTGCCCTAGTCAATGTCATTGCTCTAAACATGAACATTGAATCTGGTTACTCTTTGAAGTGAGCTTTATGTTACTGTGTATTTTTATTTTCAGGGATTTCAAAGATTTGTTTTATATAGAGACCAGAAGATTACTTAATCAATGGTATACCATATTGACATCTTAAAAAATAAAAACGAAAAACCAAACCAAAACAAAAAACACTGACATGCTTTTCACAGAGGTTAAGGTGCCGTTTAGGTCATGTCTTTTCCTCCATTCCTTCCCTACCTCCTTCCTTTCCTCTCTCCTCCCCCATCTCCCTCTCTCTCTCCATCCCCACTTCCTCCCTGTTCTCTCTCCGTCTCTCTCTTCCTCTTTTTTGTGTAAGTTGATGATTTCATTTAGTACATTGATAGCATCTACAGGTTGTTTTAAAAGTGGATTGGGAATTAAAACGAACACACACTGTTGGGATGGATGTCACCATGGAGTGTGCTGAGTTATGTGAGTTACTCGTGGAAGCACTACCCAGGAGGACTATTTAATGTGCTTGGTTATATAGATCTGCAAATTTTAAAATATGGGCTGATATCCATATTGAATTGTAAATTTATTATTGGTGCATTGCTTCCTAGGCAGGCACATTTTACTCTTAAGATTGTTAAGGATAGGAATTAATTTTCTGTTATGGAATGGTTTCTTCAACTTTTAATGAATGCCTTAAACATACATCTTACTAACTTGGATAACCAGCACACACAAAAGCTGTTTAATTATTAGTTCAGAACATAAATTAATTACAAAGTTTCCTAATAAAAATACTAGAGGAAACGTTTAGGGAAAAATATTTCTACATAAAAGCAATGTAACTGACAGAACCTTGTCAGCACTTAGAAACATTTATTCTCAGTTATAAATGGCACACATCTTAGCACCATTTTTATTCTAGCTTTGCATCGATATATCATTAAGACAAAAGTGCTGACGTGGAGTGTTCAGTCTTAGCCTGCAAAAGTATTAAAGGTGAACATGATTTTAGTTACACATCCTGTTTTCTTAGGGTGTTGTGTTTTATTTGAGTGTTTTAAAATACGTTGTTGTCAAGTATTATAGTCTTGCTGATCGTTTATATGAGACACCTCATTTTTTCTTTTTAATATTGACTATATACAAGATGGTTCATTTATCAGCTCTCTTATCTAGAGCTATCTCTAAATTTGAGGGTGTTTTACAGCAAGATACATGAGAAGTTATTGTTGCTAAGTTTTCCATTTATATTGGTTTACTGCCATATGAAATTTATAACTAAACTTTAATATGAAAAAGATAAAACACAGTGTCATCTCATCTTGTCCTATTGTACTTTTCAGAGACAGGAGTAATGATATGCCTTCACTTTTGTGACACTGTTGCACTAGAAAAATCTTTGTCGTAGAGTGTATGTGACTCAGTGTGCGTGTTTGTGTGTCTGTTTATGCGTGACTCTTGCTGAATAGAGTTCTATTCACATATACCAAAGTGATATTTTTACAGCTATGTGAACACACTGATTCAGTAGATTAGATCGTGGGCATTTTTTTTTTGTTTGTTTGCAATAATTAAGTCTCTCAGTGAATATGTACTAGCTACTGACCAAGCTGTCTTGTAATGAACATATGTTTGTGACTGGTTTCAATGGCTAGTGGAGATAATTAGAAGTGTTACAAATTGGCCACTTATGGGACCATCTTAAATATGTACATTCCTATCAGCACTGTATAGGGTTCTAGTTTATCTGCATCCCTGCAACATTTGTTATTTTCTGTCTTCTTGATGATTCTAGTGTGTAAAGTAGTATCTCATTGTGGTTTGAATTTGCGTTTCCCTAATTTCCCTGAAGCATATTTTTGTGTGTCTTACCCGAGGTCATGCCCCCTCTCTGGGGGCATCAATTTGTGGACTCAGAGACCCAGCCCCTCCCCAGTTGGGAGGGCCAGTCTGAAGGGCCAGTCCCACCCCAGGTGCCCGTGACATTGGCTGGGGCCTCGGTTGCAACCACTCCCTCGCCTCAGCCTCTCCCTCCGTCTGTCCTGCTTTCTTCGCTTCTTTCCAGCTGTTGTCCCTAGGAGCACACCCCCAAATGCACGCATGGCTCAGCCTCAGGAATCGGGCCACAGCAGGGCTAGGGAGCTGACGGGAGTGACTAACTCAGAGAGACAGAAGGGGAAGGCCTCTAGTTTGACTTAATAAATATTTGCGCAGAGATCTGAAGAAAACGAGGAAGTAAGCCAGCCAGGTATGGGGCGGGGCGGGCGATGGGGGATAATTTTTCAGACACAACAGCACGTGCAGAGATCCTGGGCAAGACCGTGCCTACAGGAGGCTCATGGAGGGACCCCCAAGGGGGAGAAGTGCCTCTCACCAGGGCCCGTCACGCCAGGCAGTCAGGGACGCTGCCTGTGTGGTTTCCTGGTGTTTTCAGCTGTGCGATCCTGTGATCACGCGGAGGCTCTGTGAAGGGACAGGGAGCAGACACCGGCGGCAGCTAGGAGGCTGCACGATAGGCCAGGTGAGAAATGGTTGTGGTGACTCAGAGTGCGCGTGCTGGAGGGGGTGAAAAGCGGCCAGTTTCTGGGGATGTTTTGAGGGTGTAAGGTTTTGATGGTTGGGATTTGGAATGGGAGAGAAATGGGAATCAAGGATGATTCTAAAGTTTTTGGCCTGAGCACCTGGATGGATGGAAATGTGTGTGCTGAGACATGAAAGACGGGGGAGCAGGTGGGAACCAGAATGTTAGCTTAAGACATGTTAGACTCGGAGGCCTGCTGGAAGTCCAGGACTACGCCAAGGAGTTGGGACGCAAACCTGGGTCAGGACTGAGGGTAGGATTTTGGGCGGCGTCAGGGTACAGGCCAACAGGTGTGGGTCTGAGCAAGACAGGCTGGAGAAGCTTCTCTATAAAGGGCCGCAGACACCCGGTCATCGGTGTAGCAAGTCCTGCACACTTCCTTTGTTTTGTGGAGAATTGTGACAATAATTAAAAAACAAGGAGTGACTAACACACACCTTGTTTCTTGTTAAATTTTATGATTTATAAAATCATAATTATAAAATTTTATAAATCGTAATTTATAAAAGAAGATGGTGGGCTGGATTTGGCCCACAGCAAGTAGTTTGCTGACCTCCGAGCTGGATAGTGAATAGAGAAAGAAAAGAGACCCCAGGCCTGAACGCACCCTTGCTGGGCCCAGGGGACGCAAGGGGACAGCCAGCCAAGTAGGAGGGGACCTCAGTGAGTGTGTTTAGGTTACAGTCTATGTTCATCTTCATTTCAGCTCCATTTCTGATTGGACAAATAATTCATGCAAAAATCCAAATATGTACTATTCTAACCCCCTTTGGTCTTAGACGTACCTTTTTCTGATATTATACTTTATTAACCGTTCTCTAGAATTGTTGCTGTAGTACCATGTGAAATGCTCAGAATGCTTTAGACATTTGAGTGTGAAGTTCTGATCAGATTTTTTTGTGCGTTGTTCCAAATATACTTTTTTGTGTGCGTGTCATCTGATGTGTGGTGGTGTTTGTTAACGTGATGTCGTTGGAGCTCTTGGTTCTGAAATGTTCTGCTGCGTTTCTGTGATGGGTCGGTTGCCTAGGCACTTAGGCACCGTGAAAGCAGAGGAAGATTGGAGCTAACAGACAAATCCTTTAAAGGAGAGTATTTCCATGCTCCAGGCCTTTGAAATCTTAGTTGAAGAACGTTGTTGCACGCTTCCTCTTATGTATCAAAAAACGAGGTGTGTAAGCACACGTGAACTCACTAAACCACAGTGGGTAAAAGGAATTTTACAGACTTGGAGTGTCAGCTCAGAAAGCTGACTGATGACACATTTCCAGAAATCTTGGTTCAACTTGTATTTAATTTGTAGAACTGTAGCTCTAGCAAGCTCATTTTTATTTTTCTGATAGTGTTATAAGCAACAGATGCAAGGTGAAGTAGGAATTAAGGAACTGCTGTAGATATATTTTTTCAGTTGCTCCAGTTCAGATACCAGGAGTGACTCTGAAATTTTTGTATTACCCACTGACAGACATTATGTATAAAGAACTCACATTATTGTAGGTCACTGAATTAATTTAAGAAATACCAATTGACATCATTCCTTTAGGGAATTGTGGGCTGTTGTTTGATATTATTGGCTTTGTCAAATGTTGAAATTTAGAATCAGCTTCATTTTTTTTGGTACAGAGACTTTAAAAATGAAGTAATGTGTGCTCCAAATTTAAATTTTTTCAAAGGGATCATTTATAGACTTTATTTCTACCTCTTTTCACTAAGATAAATGCTTGAGTTTTCCATGAACTGTTTGTGTGTAGTTGATTATTTCTAAATGGAAAAAAAGAGTTCCAAAAAGCATTAACAACACTACAGAGCTCTGCTGAAAAATCATTTTTCATTTTTGGGAGAAGGTGGTCATAATTAGTATTCCTTATGTGCCTATCATATTTGAATGTATTTATATTCTGTCAAATATAATGTATTCCAGATGAGATCATTAAGAAATAAAATTTTTCATTGTCATTACAGTAGCAGTTGGGCAAACCTTTTTTTGCTAAAAGGCTTTCAGTAATTCCTAGTACTCCTTATGTTTCAGCTCTTTGTGGTAACCGATTTTAATTGTATTACCTTGAACATGGATTCCTTGATATACTGATTATCTTCTCACATGAGTTTGTGTCCTTTGTGCTCCCAAAATTTTAGAAAATAGATTGACTTGTATGAATTTCTGTGGTTATTTATTTTCTAGCCAAGTAGATAAAGTACTGTGATTTGGGGACGTGTGAAATGTGACGGTTAGGTCATGCCTCCATGAGAAAACTTTCGTTTGTTACACTGTCTTCTTTTTAAAGCTTTTTTAAATTGGGGAATTGGGGGGATGGGAACAGTGCTGGGGAATTGGGAGAAGGGGAACAGACAAGTTGCTATTGTTTTGTTCTTCAATCTAGTTGTGGAGGACATTTCACTGGCCCAAGTTGGCACCATCATCGCGCTCTTCCCGGGCGAGGCAGATCAGTTGCCGGCTTCTGGATGGCCGCTCACTGCAGCTGCTGGCCACTCACGCTGGCTGCTGGCTACACACGGTAGCCCATGGCAACCCACTGCCACAGGGGCTGCAGCCTACACCGTCACCGGCAGCCCAGCTCCAGGTTGTTTTTCAGCCTTAGCTGTGGAGGGCAGTGTCACTGGCCCTCATATGTGGGATCCGAACTGGGGCCCTCTGGCGTCCCAAGCCAGTTCTTAACCATCGCGCCACTCGGCGGGCCCTACACTGTCTTTTGATATTAGTTATAATTAGCTATGTGTTTGGGGTTGTTCTAGGTCTGGTCCTTACAATAATATGTCAGTTAAAAAAATAAACATAAACACTTGAAAAGGCTTTAAAATAGCACTGCTAATTTTACTTCAAATATACTTTACATTTAGCTATGAAGCAATTCCACATTCAGAATTCAAGCTACTTTTTAACTGAAAGGACCCCAACTTGAACAGCATTGCATGGGCAGGGACCCTTGCTTCTACCCCTGGAGGACCCTCTGCAGATTCTTTACGACTTGAAAGATACAGAGTTCTGGGTTTTGGATTTGGCTTTCAAATTATGTGTGATTTTAGAATAATTATTTAAAATTTTTGTCCTCTGTTTCTTCATGTGTAACAAAACATTGTTAGACTAGAGTGATTTATCGACCATTTTTTAAACAGCACATATATTTTGAATACCTCTGAATTCACCAAGTGATATACTAAATATCATAGCAAGTACAAAATAAATAAAAGGTAAACCATCTTGACTTTAAGAATTTTAACCTAGTTGGTTGGTATGAAAACAGATGCAAGTAATTTAAGGCAGCATAAGGTTATTTGCCAAAATGAACATTATATACAATGAGGAAGGCAGGAGTGTGGGTGTGGGGGATCTGGGGTGACTTTGCGGAGAGAATGGTGCTTGAGTTGACATGGAAAAGGCTTAGATAGGAGCGCGAGGATTTGCTGCATGGGAATGGCCAGAGGCGTCTGCGTCTAAATAAATGTGAGTCAAGAGCGTGTTGGTGGAACTCTCAGGACCTTATGGCTGGAACAGAAAATCTTGGGACGGTAACAGGAAACAGGTTGGATATCTTAGAGATGTGGAGGGTCTTGAATGCCACCCCAGGGAATTTCTGTTTGGTTTTGCAGGAAATGGAAGCTTTTAAGTTTTTGAGCAAATAAAGTGATAAATGCAACATCTTAAGGAAAAGGGTGATTCCATTTCATTATGTGGGTAATCTGTAGATATGAATAGGAGAATTGGATGTCAGGGACCAGGAATACCAGCCTGGGTATTTTATAGCAAGGGAATTTCAGAAAAGGTGGCTTTTGCTTTGTTTTGTTTTGAATACATAGGACTTTTACAAGGTGAATCTATGAAGGCTTGGTCTCTGAATTTATTATTATTATTTTTTGAACCACAAATGTATAACATGGGAGACAATGTCCTTGAAAATGTTTTTCCTGGGTTTTGTTAACTCACCTAGTGTTTTATACTAAGGCGCTAAATAAATGCAGGTTTAATAACAAACCTGGAATCTTCCCAGTTCTATCGCTTAATAGCGACTCAAGTTATTCCTTCCACCTGACCTTGTATGCAGTTACCTAGTCCATGGTTGACCAATATAATTACTCTGTAATCCTTTTTCTCGCTCAGTCTTTATGGATATTAGAGGAGCCTCCTATTCAGAATGCATGGGGCCACCACCTGTCAGAGCCCATTTGCACACAAGTGCTACCCTGTACCTTTGGAAAGGACATGGCTGGGTAACTTTCTCCTTATATATTGCTTGAAGAAATATATTAAAAATCAGAAGGGCATTAGAGCTACAGTTTTAATCCTCTCTATTCATCTATACATATATTCTTTTACTGCTACAACTCTCTTATGCCGCTACAGAATTCATTTATTTTTCTTTAAAGAACCATTGTATTCGGCCTTTTGTTATTGTTAGTTAAGCAGAGCTTCCTCTATCTTATCAGAATGTACACTCCTTGGAGGCAGGAAATTGGTTTTAATTGCTTTTGCTCCTCTATAGCACTTAGGTTGGCAAGCAGAGAGTATTTGTTAAGTTAAAATACTGTGCTTAATATTTACACATATTCACTAGCAAATTCGAATTGTATTTTATTTTCAGACTGCATTTTAAGTCATGTTATAACCTAGTAGGATACAGGTAGGACAACAGGCTCACCTTTTAAGGCTTTGCAAAAAGGTCACAATCTTACCACATGTCACCAAATCCTTAACAAAATGAAAGCAAAACCTTTCAATCCAAGATGAAGTTATTCTGAAAAATCTATGGACATGTTTTAAAAATCTAGCTAGAGCAAGAAAAGCAGAAAACAAAAAGAAAACAAAACAAACCTTGTGCCGTTGAGTGGACTCCGACCCCTGGTGACCCTATGAGTGAGTGACACCCACAGTGTCCCGTCTGCACAGCCCTGCTCCACTCCTGTGGACACCTATGGCTTTTTTCATGGGGTCAAGCCGTCTCATATTTGGTCTTCCTCTTTTCCTGCTGCCTTTCATTTATTTTTTCCCCAAATTGCTGTCTTTCCCAAAGAGTCCGCCTTCTCCTGATGTGCCTGAAGTAGCACAGCTGCAGTTTTGTCATTTTTGCCTCCAGCCATGTTTCAGGCTTGATTTGCTTTGGGATCTCCTTGTTCCTCTTTCTGATGGTTCAGGGTACCCATCGAGCTCTCCTCCAGCACCGTATTGTAAAGGAATCCATTTTTTTCCTGTCCGTCGTCTTCACTGCTCAACTTCAGTACATAGTAACTGGGAATATCAGGGTGTGTGTGACCTCAGCCTTGGGTCTAGTGACACATCTTTGCTCTTGGCGAGCTTTCCTGATTCTCCCATCCGCTGCCTTTCTGAGTCTCAGCCTTCTCGTGACTTCTCGGTTACAGTCTCCATTTGAATTGATGACTGAACCCAAGTAAGCATGATCTTTGTTTCAATGTCTGCATTGTCTGCGTTAAAGTTGTGCATTTCTTCTGTAGTCATGATTTTTGTCATCTTGATGTTCAGATGTAATCCTGCCTTGGCATTTTCTTCTTTCACTTTCATCAGAAGTCACTTCAGATCATTGCTACATTCTGTCAGTAAGATGGTGTCATCTGCGTATCTTAAGTTATTGATATTTCTTCTGCCAGTTTTCACCCCTCCTTCCTCTGAGTCTAGCCTGGTTTTTCCTATGTGTTTTGTATACATGTTAAACAAAGAGGGAGAGAGGACGCACCCTTGTCTGACTCCTTTGCCTATAGGAAACGGTTTTCTCTCTCCATTTTCTGTCCTGACGGCAGCTTCCTGTGCACGATACAGGTCACACATCAGGACCATCAGATGCTAAGGCACACCTGTTTCTTCCAGAGCAACTTGTAGCTTTTCATGATCCGTGTAGTTGAAGGCTTTACTGCGGTCTATGCAGCATAGACTAACCTTCTTCCAAAGTTCTTTGGAGCTCCCCAGTATCCAGTATCTCTTCCTTTTCTGAATCCAGCTGAATACCCGGCATTTCTTGCTCCATATAAGGTTTTGTATCACTTGCGTGGGAAATTAGAGCAATGGTTCTCTACCTATTCCACTCCCTGGCATCTCCTGTTTTTTTGAAGAATAGGATGTGTATTTAACGTGTCCAGTCCATAGGCCATTGTTGTAGTTTCCATATTTGTTGACGTGTTCTTGTTAGGATTTTGACAGATTCTGTCTCTGTGGCTTGAAGTAATTTTGTTGGTATCCCATCTACCCCTAGTGATTTATTTCTTTCCAATATTTTCAGGGCTTTCACTTCACTCACTTTCTAAAATTACAGGTTTTTCCTTATAGAAATCTTCTTCGAAAGTATTTGTCATCCTTTTGTCTCTTCGGTATAGATTTCCAGTATACTGTTCCCCCTTCCCTTTATTTCCTTCTGGTCAGGTAATGGGCATCACTGTTGGCAGTTCAGCCTTCCTAATCCAGGTTTGCATTGCTCTTGTATTTCTTGCACCTTCTGGTAGCCATCTCGTTCCTTATCAGAATATATTTGGGAAGGATTTATCAGCCTAATCCTTTTGGTTTGGTGTGACTCAAAACAACCATTTCTGTTCGTGATCATTATGGAAATGAGTTGTAATATTACGAAATGATATTAATAACCTTTACTACAGAGAGATTTTATTTCAGAATGGAAATGCGGTCATGCCCCAAGCCATGTGCTTTGCCAAAGATGTAAGCAGGAGAGGCTGAGAGCTCCCCCATTACTCGTAGCTTTCCATCGCATGCAGTGCACCTGGATGAAAACTTTGTATGAAGGTGGTACATTAAAAGGTAGTGTCATTCAGACTACAGATATAGGTGGTGGATCGCATAGGACAACCTGAAGGGCGATAGGGTCGGACCGTTTTAAGTGGGGTAGGATAGAGATGGCCAAGCAAGCTTGGGAGGGCCAAACTAGGGGTGGGGTGGGGTGAGGGAATACCACCAAGGCGGGCGGTGCAGCAATAAGGAGTGGAAGCCTGGATTCTGGAAAGAGAGGTCATGTCATCATAGAAATTCGAATTTGAACAGTCTTAATAGATAACCTTGTTAAAAAAATTATTAGTTTTGGAATTGGGCACCATGGCTTATGGAGATTAAACGACTTGCTTACTATTGCAGTTATTAGTAATTGGCAGATGTGAAAGAGACTAGATGTTTTGTAATCCTGCACTCTTTCACTCATTCATTTAACAAATATTTACGAGGTGCTTGCTATTAGCCAGGTGATAGGGATAAAATGATATCTGAGATACAGTCCTTCTGATACGCTAATGGTTTAGTGGGGCGAGTTGCAGGTAAGTCAGAAAGTGAAATACAAGTGATAAGCGCTATGATCAGGTGTGTTCAGGTGGCTTAGAGAGCCCACAGGAGAGGTACCTCGCCCAGCAGGAGCGCGGGGCTGGGCCCAGGGATGGCTCCTGGGGCACTCTGACATTTCATCAAAGCCCTGTTGTCTGCTGTGCTGGTATACTGGAGAGAGTGCAGGCATTTCAATGGTAGCTTAACATGGAATTCATGCAACTGCATCCTCTACTTTTACTTTGAATCCTTTTCAATAGCTAGAGGAATTGGGTCCACTTTTTAAAATAGCACATCGTAGATGTACTTGGTGTGTTCTACATTGAGCCAAGCATCAGACTTCTCTTTATAAGGTAGGATGTTCTGTTGGCTCTCTTATTTTATAATGCTGATAGCATGAGAAGCAAAGAATGAATCTTGATTCTGTACTCTGGAAAAAACCAAAATATAGGATATGTTAGTGCATAGTATTATACCGTAGATTTAAAAAAAGAAAAACCACTGAAGTTTTGTAAGGTGTGAAGGGACCATTAATGATGCATTTAACCTAAAAAGTGTTTATGGCTTAAACTTGGCATGTTAGAATAATTTTGTCAATAAAGACATGACTTTCTACTGGTCCTATATGTGAAATACGTTTTGGATGGATTAAAAAATAAACACTGAAAATGGAAACTGTAAAATATTAAGAAAGTGCAGGTGAATCCCTGGACATGAGGATGAGGAAAGCGTCCTCAATATAAAACCAAAAGGAGATGCAATGAAGGAACAGCTCCATGAATTTGATAATGTAAAATGGAAATATTTCATTTGTCAAAACTTGAAATTATATTAAAAAGCAAATGAAAACCTTGAAAAGTATTTGTAGTACCTAATATACCACTCATGTTTGAAGGACAGCTGCAAAATACAAAAAAGCAATGGTTTTGAAGGAAAATGGGCTAACATCATGAAAAGACAGTTCCAAAAAGAAAAAAAAAAGCAAATGGAAAATTAATTTATTAAAGTGATTAAGCGTACTTGTCATTGTAATAATATATAATGAAATGAGATATACTCTTTCATCCGTCATTCTGGTAGCACTCAATGTTGATGAAGTTTTGGAAACCTGTCCTCGTAGGTATTATTAGAAGACGGTTCAGTGGTGGGAATCAAATGCCTTGAAAATATTTCCATGTCTTTACTTGATATTTTCAACTTTCATAAATTTTCCCACAGAAACAAATCAGAGACTGGAGCAAAGATAAAGGGATGTTTATTACTGCATCATTATGGTAGTAAATGTCCCTAAATGTCCAACAGTGGTGGGTCAGCTAAATAAACGATTGTATATGCAAATGATGGCTGCACAGTCACAGCCATTCAAAAATCATGTTTTTGAAGACTGTAAGGATATTGAAAATGCCGCTATTATGTTGTCAAATTAAAAAAAAGAGTTCCA
Source organism: Hipposideros armiger (assembly GCF_001890085.2). Taxonomy (NCBI): domain Eukaryota; kingdom Metazoa; phylum Chordata; class Mammalia; order Chiroptera; family Hipposideridae; genus Hipposideros; species Hipposideros armiger. The sequence goes on along the minus strand of NW_017731542.1, from coordinate 1,546,721 downwards.
AATGGTGTATGCTATAATCCCGGTATTTGAAAAATAAAGTATATATGTAGACAAAAGACTAGAGGAGCATGTGCTGTGTGTATACTGCAGATATGTCTATTAAATGTGATTTTTCTTCTTATGATTTTACAATTTTTCTGTTTTCTCTAGCTTCATATGTGTTAGTGAGGAAAAAAAATAAAAATTACAGACTAGCAATATATAGTGATAATCATATTGTATTTATACAAGTAATTTGCCAACTGTATTTCTGTATTCCTAGGGCAGCATGATACATCAAAATTCAATCATTAGAATTATAGTTTAAATAAATGTGTTGAGTTACTGAACATTGTTCAGGCGAGGGTCCAAATTGAATCAATATCTAGTAATTTTCACTTGTGAATGCTACAGAATCATTTACCAGAGTTGTGTGTTTTTAGTATACCAGGGAAGAAATTATACTTCAATTAAGTTATTTTAAATAGAAAGGCAAAAACTATCAACAGCAGACGGAAGAAACAATTTCATGTATAATTACTAAAAAGCTCACAAAATTGCAGTATTTTTCCAATTTTGGAAATATTATAGCTGTGTTGTATTTTTTATTAAAACATATTTCTTATACTGGCACATTCATTAATATGAAGTGAAGTAAATCTGTCCAAATGACTGTATGGTAAAATATAAGCTAAAACTAAGTAGTAATGTGTGGTTAGGCAAACAAAATTGGGTCACAATATTTTAATTTACTTGATTGTGTTTTAATTGAAGCAGAAATACATTTCAGGTTACTGTTTATGGAGATAAAAAAAATGGCAGACTGTAGAAGAGTAAGGTGGAAGAAAAATAGCTTATGTCATTTGAAAATATGACTGGGTCCTTTTAGTTGAAAAAAAAAAGATTGATAAGAGCCATTTTCAAAGTCTTTTAAGTGTGGAATTTGTCTTACAGTCTGTTATCCAGTGAGATTCCTAGTTCTTTGGTTGGGTAGCTAGTGGAAGGATCTGATGTTTAAAGTCCTTGGATATGAAAAGATCCTACCTACCCTGCTGGGCTCGAATCCTCTGAGCTGAGTCAATTAGCACAACCGTTAGCAATTCCACCGGATTTTTAACTGTTCCTTCACATTGAGACAAGTGGAAGGTTGACAAAATTAGGACCAAAACAAATGAACAAAAGACAGTTAGAGAAAAAGGAGAATAAGGAGAAGGCATGAGAACTCCAGCTTAATTTAGCTTTATTCCTGAAACTTCTGTTACTTGTGCAGAAACGTGATAATGACAAGGATAATGAAGCTGATGACAGCAGCCAATCACATTTATTGAGCACTTACTATATGCCATGTCCAGTGCTAAGTAGTTTACATGGATTATCTCTGGTGGTCAACCCGAGGCTGTTGGGAGAGGAACTTGTATTTTATCAAATCTAAGATGCATCCTTTTTTTTGTATACCACTAAGAAAGAAAAAGTACTGTCACTTAAACTACGCTATCATTGACTGTAAGATATATCCTGATTCCAGAGATGACAAGATATTTAAAAAATTGCATCCTGACAAATGAAATACATTGGTTTGTGGATGTGAGAGTTGACTAGGAGATGGGTCAGTGCTTGTTTCCTGTATTGAAGGTCAGTTCTTAAAAAGGTTATCTCTGAAAGAAATTTTTGAAAATGTGACAACATGGCAATAAAAAACAGAGTGCGTCGTTTCAGAATGCAGTTGGGTGTCTAGTTTCTGTCTTGTGGCGATCTTGGGATCAGTCCCTTTCAGGAAAACGACATGTATATAGAACCCATTTATGTGAACAGAGAATCAGGAGAAAGGATTTGGAGGGTCCTGTCTCTCTTCAGGTAGGTAGGGATCGCTTTTTAGGTAAGCAGAGGCTAAGCTTTAATTTCCACTCGTTTTAGACATTAGATTGCAGAGTTGGACTCCTGGCAGTGAGAGGATGATGGGAGAAAACAGTAAGTGAACGTTGAGAGATAGATGCATTGGTCCTAGGGGAATGTCCTTTCTAGAGACACTGAACCTGTAAGCCATTCTCCCCTACATAAAACATCAGGAGCAAATGAAATAGCTCTTGCTGGCAGGCAGAGATGACAGATTGCAGATACTCCCTGAGCAGAGCAAACACAGGAAGGCTAATTGAAAGTATGTAATGATCTAAACCCTGCCTATGATCAGGTACAAACTTGAGGAAGGAAGAGGGAACGGAAGCAGAGACGGGAGGAGTTTCTCCTGAGAGGTAATGCAAGGCGGGCAGTGGCAGGAGGCTGGGTCACAGCGCAGAACGATTCCTTGTAAGGTCGTCTGTGGAAAAGTGGAAAAAAGGAAGAAAGAGTTCATGCATCTGTCATGGAGAGAGATTTGATCTTTGTCCCCAGTTTCTGGCACAGAACTTCTAAAACCCCTGGAATTTTCTCAGTGAAATGAGCATCTTTGGTTCTAAGTGGATGACTCTGGGTGGCCTCCAAGTAGCTTTAGGAGAGAGCTGGTCACCAGAACACCAAGCCCTGACTGGACGGAACTTTCAGCTCCATCCCGCAGCTCTCAGGAGGGGCGGGGGCCTGGAGATTCAGTAAACCACCAATGGCCAGTGATTCAGTCCGTCATGCTGACGTAATGAAACCTCCATAAAACCACCTAAATGTCAGGGTCAGAGGGCTTTGGGGTTGGTGAACGCACCCAGGGCTAGGAGGGTGGCACGCCCAATTCCGAGGGGACAGGACTTCTGTGCTTGGGACCCTTCTGCACCTTCCCTTTGTGCCTCCTCATCTGGCTGTTGGTTTGTACCGTTTAGAGTAAACTGGTAAGAGCGAGTAATCGTGTTTTCCAGAATTTCATGTGACATTCTGGCAAATTATTGACTCTTGTGGGAAGAGCCAATTGTGCGAACCCCCTGACTTTGTAGCCACGTCAGACAGAAGTGTAGGTCACCAGGGGACCTGATACCCGTGACAGTCATCTGAAGAGAGGCCAGTCTCGTGGGACTGAGCCCTTAAACTTACGGAGTCTGCCGTGGACTCGGGGGACCTTGTGTCAGATGGAATTGAATTGTAGGACACCCAGCTGGTGGTAGAATTGGTTGGTGTCAGGAGGTAAAACACCTCGCGTTCGGTGTCAGAGGTGGTGTGAGTAAAAGCAGCTGAAGAATAATTAGGAGAAACGCTGAATTAGAGGCTGAATTAGAAAACATTCAAAGAGGGCGGTAAGGACATTATAGGTTGAGGGAAAGTGAGGTCAGTGGTAAGGGATTGAAGGCAATAGATTATAGAGTAAAAAGCTGTCAGATCTGATGCTTTAGGATCAAAATCTGCAAATGCTGGGCTCATGTCAGGAAATTCTGTTGATGGCAGCTCCTGTCCTTTTCCAGTGTGCAGGAATGGACCATGAAAATGTGGCTGGAAGAAGAGAAAGAGGCTTGACTGGTCCAGGTAACCTTTTTCCTGGTTAGCCAGTCTATCCATGGCAAGGTTGCTTAAAGGAGTAGAACTGTGTGATTGCCCATGTGATTGTGGGGCCAAGAATGCATTCTTGTCTGAGGGTCCACCGTGGGTCACACATGGCCAGAGAGAAAATGCAGTTTGCTGACATGATAGGCCAGGTACAAGTGAAATCAAGTTAGTAATGAAGAACCCAAAAATGCAAAGCCAGGAGAGAAGGGTGGGAAAGGGAAGCGCTTTCTGGGTCCTCACTGCGGACCAGGAAAATTGCCTGAGGCTGAGGCAGTGCCTATGGCAGGTCCAGGGCAGGCGGCAGTGCTAGTGCTGTGGGTTGGAACAGGGGGCAGAGATCCCATCTGGAGGGCGGAGGCAGCCGAGGGACACCGTGGTTGTATTGCTGTGTGTTAAAGGGTCCCCTCCATGCTTCCTTGGACTCGCACGCTTACCTTGCTTACTGTTTATGTTTGCCACTTTTTGTTGGAAGCCTGAAGCTTTTCCCTTTATAAAGCTTGGAGTTTTGCATCATCATTCTTGTATAAAGCACCGACGCAATGCATTACCTGCAAATTATTAGCTTGGTGTATTGAAAAGAGGAAAAAATTAAGATACAAAGCAATATGAGTGTAGAATCCTTCTAGATGAATAGTTTTCCCCCTAATTGTCCAGTCTAGCCCTGTTTATACCCAATTTGTTCATATAGTTAGAGATTCCTTTTTATCAAATCTTTGTAATGCATGGTACTGATTATTTTTAGATACAGCAATTCTTTCCTTTTTGTACTTACGTTTCATCACCTTGTGAACAATTATACAGTTACAGCAATAAGAACAGCTGGTAGTAAGTGGGGGAACAAAACAACCACCTTTGGTGAGTGCACACCTCGGCTGAGGGCGGAGGGGGCAGGCAGACGACCACGTGCACATTAGAGAGTGGCCCACACAGGGAGCTGCCCAGGGCGCCGGCTGCCATGTTTGGGGGGCGGGGGGCAGAGCGTCAGCTCACTGGGCTCAGATGAGATCTCTGCTTCCTCTATTCCTGTGCTTTCGAAAGAGTCTGTAGTCCTTTGAAAACCTTCCATTCCCATATTAACCATAAGCCGTATTTTTAATTATTAGTAAAAATGAACATAATGGGATCTATTAGTGTTGAAACTGATAATATAGTAGATAATAGACTTTCAAATAAAAGAAGCCTTCAATTTGTAAGCAAACTATTTTCTTTGAATGGTAGTTGAGTGTGTTTTGGTAGTGCTGGGAAGGAGTGACATTACACGTTGATGAACCGGATCTGTTTTCTAGGCTTATCCCGTAATTAGAGTTTTATTCCTCATCGTTCTGTGTGCATGCATTTGTCTGTGTTTCCTTTGTTTTAAAATGTGGTACTAAAAATACACACACACAGATACTGAAATTTAGTTCCACTGCAGTCCCATAATCTCCTCTTGTTTTGTTCTGTTGCTAAGTCAGAAATTCACATTTACTAGATTATTATCTATTGCCATGGAAATCTTTTTTGTTATATTTCAATTTCACTACAGGAACCGTCAGCAGGAGCTAATGGACCATAAGAGGGAAATTTGTTGTTGAAACAATGATTATCTTTTATATTTGACTAACCTGAAAAGAGGAAGGTACAATTCTTCTGTCACACAGCATGAGAAGGTAAATGGATGAGAGTCGGAGGTAGAATTCACCTTAAGAAAATTTACAGCTGTTCTGTGAATCAGGAGTAAGGTTACTGGCTCACAAGACAAAATGATAAAATGTGCTATGTTTTATCGGATAACAAAGGAGGGCCTTGTTATAGGTTGGTTCCCCGGATGTGATCACTGAGATGGTGTTTGGGGTGCAGGATGTATGTCAGGGATCCACCACTGTGAACGGAAGGGAAAGATACAGGATTGGGCCGCAGAGAAACGCAGCTGCCCTGCAGGCCTGCTCTGGGGTACGCTGGCTCACGTCCTCTGCCCTGTCCCGGATGTGAAAGGCCCCCGGTGGGGCAGACGCAGACGTCTGCTGACCCGGAGGCTGTTTACTGACCACACACCCCACACATGAAGCCAGTGAGCCAGTCCGTCCTTGAAGTGGGATGTGGGTGCCCATCTGTCTGCAGGGGTCTCCCTCCTGAATGTCAGGGACTTTCTGCGGTGGTGTCCTTATAATAGGTATAGTGGCCAGTGCATGCCAAGTGTTTCATACAAAGACCAATTCACATTTTTTAAACATATCGATGAGAAAAGCCCTTTTAACATCTTTATTTTATTTGCTTCAGTGCTTTTAGAATTGTGTGGGTTATATATTGTCTCTATCCATAGCAGACTTTTGTTGTTGTTGTTGTTGTTGAAAAGCTCATAGCGGAAAGTGGCCCATCATAGGAAGTTAAGGTTTTTCTTAATAGTGTATAAAGATTTATGACCAAACATCTCTTTAAAAAAAACCAAAAAAAACCACCAATGTTCTATTTTACAATGATTTCAAACTTATAGAAACATTCCAAGAATAGGAGAAAAAACACTCATGTTCATCACTCAGATTTCCCTTTTATTAACATTTTGTTACAGTTGCCTTATCACGTTCTTTTTCTGCTCTTTCCCCCTTCCACCTCCCCCCCTCTCCCTCCCTGGACCCTGCTGTCTCTTTACTCTCACACGTTATTATTTTGAAAATTTTTTTATTTTTTTGGCTTGAAAATAAAAGGTGCAGACATGATGCCTCAGAACTTCCTCAGTACGTTAGTATTTCCTAAAACTAATGGGACGTGTTCCCATATAACTTCAATATAACCGTCAAAATAGGAAATTCACATTGCTATCATATTACTGTCTGATCCACAAACCCCGTTCCTCATTCACCCGGGTTGTCGCCGCGATGTTCTTCATGGCCCGGAACCCGGGATGGTGTCTTGCGTTTCGTTCTCCTGCCTCTCAGGTCTTCAGTGGGGAACTGTTCCTTAGTCTTGCCTTATCTTTCACAATCTGGATGTTTTTGAAGGGTATAGCCAAATTATGCTTCTCTGTTTGCCTTTATCTGATGTTTCCTCATGAATAGGTTCAGATGGTATTGGGGACAGAATTACCACAGAAGTGGTGCTGTGTTCTCAGTTCATCGTTTAAAAAGTGGTCTAGGCTCATCTTATACTTTTCCTGCCCAGCCTTGGAATTACTAAGGACTCCTGGTTCCTTTAATGGAGAGTGACATTTAAACCAAGATCTGGGGTCAAGACATGCTCGTTACTATTGGGTTAGCTTTGCTTCTAGGTCTTCTTACTGAATAAATCTAGGGAATACAGGTTTATATGTACATATGTACACACCATACACACACATCTATCTATCTATCTATCTATGTATCTATCTATCTATCTATCTAATCTGTTTATACATTGACCTGTCTAAAAATATGTACACACTGATACCTCCGATTGCAACCCCAAGCAATAGTATGCATTCTTCCTTCCCCCTTTTTATACTTGTAGTTTCCATCTCTAGCACTGAAAACTCTGGTTCCCATTATCCTTAATGTGTTTACTTGTTTGCTCAGTTCTCAGCCTCTTAGCTGTGTGTGTCACCGCCTTGGCCTGGCCCTACTGTCACCACTCCACTCGTGAACATTTGGTCTTGGCCTCATTGGCCATGCCAGCTAGCTGCTCAGCCTCAGACAAGGGGAAGGGGCCCTGAAGCGTCTTATGTTTCCTAGCTCTAGTATTACTTTCTTTGGATATAAAGTGCTGTAGAGATTTTAAGTGATTCCGCTGAACAAGGTGCGTTGGATATGGATTATATCATTAAAAAAATTACTAAGTTAAAAATGGCATTCTTTAGAATTTTAGTTCTTTAAATCATTATTCTAAGGTGTTGAATGATGGGGTTTTGGTGCTTAGCTTAAAATTCTATTACACCCGATAATAACAGCGCTGAGGTACGAGCGAGCCATTTCTAATATTAAAGATAATTTCTGAATAAGAAACCATCTATATTGCTAAGGCAGATCTTTCTTTGGTTTCTTTTGGATTTATTTCTTGGCAGCTCAATAAGCAATAGCTATTAGCTAAAACAATTTTTGTTGAGCCTTGTTTATTGGTTTGCAATAATGAGAACAGTTATTGAGTCCAATAATTTTGTGCTTTTATTTTCAAGCCACAAAGTGTTCTTATTTTGTGATGATACCACGGAAAAGTAGTTTAAAAGCTAGTTTTAAAGGATCTGTAGCTTGGAGAGGTTATAATTTAGAATGGAGGCATGGTGGTCAGAGGAAATGAGCCAAAGTTAAAAGCCTTTTCTGTGCCATTGCATCTGTAACCATCCTCAAAGAGCTCTGCACTTTATGTCATAAAAAAGCCTCAAATCTGTGGGTAAATGTTATCTGCAGGAACCTCATTTTTTCTGAAAACAGTTCTTTTATTCTATAGTGTTTGAACAAGAAGCACAAATAAGCATTTGTTCTTTTTCCAGGACAACATATAGATATAGGGATTCTTCAGCTATTTTTGAATAAGTGCCTTGTGATATAAAAAACAAGATCAAATATAAAATTAATGGATGGTAAGACAGAAACGTAAGGTGTTATCTCGGTTAAATCTCTTTTGCCTCAGTCATGAGATGAGGGGATTAGTTCTTTTTTTGTGGGGTTTTATGCCTAATTTTCCTTTGGAGGATAGAATATAATTACTTGTCAGCTAAAAGTTTATGGCATAGATATTTTTGCAAATAGCTTGAAAGATAGATTTCGACTCTATAGCAAGGGAACACCCAGGCTCTGGGCAGAACAGGTGAAGAGCGATGAACGTGATTGTACGGGGGAGAGGGGTGAGTGAAGGCTCGCCCCAGCCTTTTCCTTTAAATATGCTTTCATTTTCTCATAGTCTTTTATGATTTCTCCTGTTTTTTTGTCTAATGTACTTTTGTTGTTTCTTATTGCATTCCCCCTTTTTTTCTCTCGGCCTCTGTCTCTCTGATGCAGACTCACCTACACCCAAATACACATGCATTCACACTTGAATTTAAATAGGTGACATGCTTAGAAGTAGTCCCAAATGGAGGCCGCACAAGGCCACTGTATATAACTGGTGTGTGTGTTTGTGCATATGTACGCACATGCATACACACGCCCTTTCTAAATAGTGAAGCAATCAAGTCCTTGGCTGGTTGTAGGTGTTCAGCTCACGTTTGTTAAGTGAATGAGTCCACGAGTCCAGAAAGAGAAGCGACATTGAAGACCGGACCAGACCAGGCACAGGAAGCGCAGGTCTCGTGGCTATGTCCTTTGCGCCGCGGAGCTCTATTTTTTGTAGAGATGGTTAGTTACGTCAGGCTAT
>NW_017731542.1:1527945-1534432 GCF_001890085.2 Hipposideros armiger | reverse complement strand
CTGCATCTATCTCCTCACCAGACTCTAAACTTAAAAACAAAACATAACAAAAACCTCTATGTTTCCGGTGACAAGTCCAATGCTTGATGCAATGTGCATGCTCAATGTATGTTTGTTGAATGACACAAGTCCAGAAGAGCTGTTCCCATGGGTTCAAGGGCAGTATTTTCAGCATCCGAGTTAGTCAACTACAGTAGTTTGTGCAGTGTTGTCTCAGAGCTGGTTGACTCTAATACAAGTCCCTGAGGGGTGGCGTACTTTTCTTTATTCCCAGGTCCACTTATATCTGGATGAGGAGCTCAGATTTGTTCTCTCATTCTGGCAACTTGGAAAGTGGGTAGCAGTGAGGATAGCTTGATGTTTGTGACTTAGAATCAAGTCAAATACTTTAGAGAAAAAGGTTCCATTGCTTTTTGTGAAGGGAGCTGAGTTGAGTTTGTACTCTGAGGTTAGCAATTTCTGCCTCCTAATTTAAAACACTTCTGATGACATGATACAATCTCAGAGTATATCTGCGATGAACCAGATGGCTCATTTCTAGACTAGTTTTACTGCTAATTAAAGGGCTATTTTTTTTTCTCACACACTCAAGAGTGAATATATTTATTGCCAAAATATTCAATAGCTGGACAAACTAAACTGTTCCAGGAAAACCTAATTGGGCATTTTCCATATTGCATAACTCTGGCGCTCAGGTTTAAGAGACCCTGGGGAATAGCTGTAACTGGAGGTATTCATTATAAGTGCTGCTTTTTAATAGCTGTGTATTAACTCGAGACGTGAAATGATAAGAAACTAACATTTTAAAGAAAAATAAAACTATAACAAAACTGGTCCTTCCACTTCTGCTTAGGTGACTGGTGCTGCTTTTATTACATTGAGGGTATCGCTGTCAGCCTGTGTGAGGTGGAATGCATGATGAGATTGCTCTTATTGTGACAAAAGATCATTATCTGGCGGGAGTGTGTTCTAGCCATCAATAAATATATAATTATGCTATTTCTGATTTTTTGAAGACATTAAGTACAACCTCAGTTTGAATGTAGAAGGTGTTTCTTTATAAATGTTTAAAAACTCTCTTGGCAGGGCCTGGATGTGACAGCTAATAAATATACCATTGGATAAGTGTTAACAAAAAGACGTATTGCTGTGAAGTGCTTTCAAATTATTTAGGTGCAATAATAAAGTATCCCATTTTTTTCCTCGGCAAATAAATTAGCGATGATTTAATTCTTTCATGTTAATTTGTGTTGAGGAAAGTACACAGAAAAGTCTTTGTTGGAGCCATTTTTTCTGTTGTCTAATAATTCATCCTTGATTTTCATTTAGGTAATTCATAGTACTTAATTATCTGTAGGGAATAGTTGCCGCTTGCAATATATGTGGATTGTATTTCTTACCTAAACTTACGTATATGTATGGCTTCTGATGTTTGTTAGAAAAAATTTAACCAAGATCATTTAGAAAGTTGTTTGTGAATGTTATTTCATCTAAAACATCCCAGACTTGAACTGTATTGCTAATTTTCTTGCTTAATCTTAAAATGAGCTGCTGTTTATTTGATGAGCAGATAGTTTGTAAAAACATGTCAAACAGTTTTGTTACTTAGAGTTTGACAATATGTGCCATTTTGACACCCCTGGAATTTTTTCTTTGTGAAGGTGAAAGCCTTCTGATCAGTATTGTTGTTATTATTGATGCTATCACTATTATTTGAGAAAATGGCATTTGCGCATGTATTTCAGCACAGTTCCTCTCTACTATATTCACATGGTAAGGGAACTATTATTTGGCTCAATGAAATATCAACAATGTTTTTCTGAAGTGCAGCAATCTGATGCGAGGTTGTTTTAAGGTGCAGTGTTAGGAAATTTCACTGTGTGAGCATCATGGTCTACCTTGCAATTTAAAAAATGATTTGTATTTTAATACCTAGAACTATAATCCCGAGAAATGGATATGTAATTTATATTTTCTCATTAGACATCTTCTGGGATTGGAATATAGATTTTCATCTACCTATCAGTTTAAGCAGGAAGCTGACGTAAGCATGGCCTGTCTTTTCTCCAGTAGGACCTTTGTATTGTAAGGGCCATGAGAAGCTGTCAGCGAGGTTTTAGTTTTAATTCTGGTCTTCTCTCACTGTGTACAGATGCCACATCTTGTTTTGCAGTTAACATACAGCTCGTCTTCTGCTCTCATTAGCCTTTCAGTAAATAAGATTCAAAATAGTCTCATTAGCTTTTAGATAAATATCATTTTAATTAAATATGCATAAATATGGAAAGATCTACTGTGGAACAATGTCTGCGGTAATCATGATGGATTTTGTATTATTTTTCATTCTTATGCCACTGTGTACCTATGTTTGATGCAGAATAATTATACCATTAGGAGTCCGTACTAACCTGTTTTTCTGTGTTTGTAAAGCTCCCAAGTCTATCAAGTCGGTGGCCTGAAATAATTTGATTTCAACTTTATCAGAATGATAATGGAATTAATATTGTAGCTTTTCACGTGCCAAGAAGCAAAGAACTCAGGTCGAATAACTCTTTGTGCTGATTTCAGAAAATTGATTTGTTGATTGCAGGATTTTTTTCTAAACATAGATGTTTTAGTACAATTGAATGTTATATTGTAAAAGCTCTTCAGTTCAATTCTTCAGCTTGTCGTCAAAACCATTATTATGATATTACAAAGGCTATTGGTTTAAGAAAGGAGCTTTAGAGATAGGCCTGACTTCAGATCTCAGATTTCCCACTTAGAACGACAGGAGGTCCTAGAATAACGTGGTTTCATTCAGCGAGCGTGGTTTTATTGTGTCATTGATGAGAAAAAAAAAGAAAANAGGCTTTTACTGGGATTGGCAGGGGGCAGTTAACTGTGCAAGTGCTTCCCTGGAAAAGGGAAGCCGTGTGTTAGGCAAAGGCTCCGACCTGGATGTGGGAATGGGTATTTGTATTCTTCTCTCCTCACTGAGGCTCATTTTCTGGCTTTTGACAGCCCAGTACCTCAGAATGGAGTGAGATGACTTTTGTATGATAGAAACCATGACAAACCATCCAGGACATTTGCTTTTAAAAACAACAGTAGAAAGTCCCAGCATTCTCTAGTTACCACGTTAACATTTTCTTCTTTGGAACGTACTGCTGGTCCTGCCCATGGAAATGACCACTTGGCGTCTTTTCAGAGCATCTGAATGCTTGGTCAGGGACCCACTGGGCATGGGGTGGCGCTTGGGCCTGGTCAGGACATTCTGCACTACTTTTCTAATGTGCCTGAAATGCTGAGAACAGGGCAGTGCTTCCCCTGCCACGTTCGTTCCTGAACGCTGACGTCTTCCTCTTTCAGGGCAGATGGCTGTATCTGAGAGCGGAGCCGTGGAAAGCCACGATTGGGTCACAGTTCAGACTGAGACACACTGCTTGGTTCCCCTCCTCCCCATTCAGGCCTCTGCTCAGATGCCATCTTGTCACTGAGGTCTTCTTTGACCATCTAATTCGAAACCCCTACCTCCCATCCACCTGCCGTATTTCCCATTAGCAGCACTTGACGTATAATACGCTTTGTTTTATTATCTGTCGTCCCTGTAAGAAAAAGCCCCGTAGGGCAGGACTGCGTCAGTCCCAGTGGTTTGCACATAGAAGGCATTTATTGAATATTTGTTGGTGAATGAGACCTTACGGAGCTCACCCAGTTTATCTAAGACTTCATTTTCTCAACTGTAAAATGGCAGTACTTTGTGTGCTGACATGTTCTTGATAAGGTGCTTGGCCATCATGAACAGTCAAGTTAGAAATTCAGAATTTACTAATGGCTAGCCACGTATTCCTAACTTACCTTAGCCAGTGTAAAGGTGGGTGTGTAAAGTACTGTCTGTGAAACCCAGGGGGACAGCCCCAACTGCTGACTGTCTCTGGCCTGAGTCCCGTCACTGCCTTGTGACTCACTGTCACCGGCTGTGGATTTGAGAGGTCCTGTAGCTCCAAATGCACAGCGATTGGCTGATGCGTCAAGGGTTGGTTCTTAGGCTCTTCTGGTCTGGGCGGTCAGATGAGTGCAGGTTGTTTCTTCATGATACAAACGCCTTCTGGGTCTCCTGTCTTCTTCCAAAAAGAGAAAGACGATGCTGATAGAGTGCTACTGGGCCCGCTTTCTGCCCCACGAAGTGTGTGAGAGTTCAGGGGAAGGAGAGATGAATGGTGACTTGGAGCTGCAACCGACCTTGACAGTGTGCTCAAGTCTGGGGGTGCAAAGCTGAACTTAGCAATCTCTATCCAGTTTACTATCATGTTTCCCCAAAAATAAGACCTAACTGGAAAATAAGCCCTAGCATGAGTTTCCAGGATGCTCGTAATATAAGCCCTACCCCAAACATAAGCCCCAGTTAAGATCATCAGCCAGACATGACTGTTTAAATAAATGTAGATTTTTGTACATGAATAAATGAATAAATGTAGATTGTTGGAGCAAAAATTAATATAAGACCCGATCTTATTTTCGGGGAAACACGGTAAGGGAGATACAATTACAGAACTATTGGGTTGTCGGAAAAGTCATGACTCATTTTTGCAACGAAAAACATAGAAAAAATACGTCATGACTTTTCCGACAACCCACTATAATAAAGAGCTTAATAGAAATAAGGCCTACGAGAGTATAGATGAAGCGGTGATATTTTTATCTAGCTGGACAGATCAGGGAAGACTCCCTTGATAGGGCGACATATGAAGTAGATATTCATGGACTTGAACATATCAAAGTAGAAGGAGAGACGATTTCAGGAGGGTCAGACTGAGAAAAAGAAGAAGAAAAAATAGGCAGAAAAATTTAGTGCAAGCTTGGCTTCATCTGTTGCTGAGGGCTTTGGGATAAGGGCGTGTCAACGTGGGATTTTCCTCCACTTACCCTCCTTCCTTCTGGGGCTGTGGACTGAAGGCGTGGAGGGCCCCAGGGAAATGGGGTGCTGCTTCTCATCTGGATGGGTGCCTTGTAGTCCTCAGCATCCAGTGGAGGGGCGTGGAACCACGCAGCTGGGGTGTGGAGCCTTACTCCAGTGAGGCCCAGTGCCACTTACCTGCCCCGCTGACGGCGGAGAGATTGGAGCAGAGAGAGGCGAGGGTGGCTGGGTCTCCAGTCACAACTCCTCCTAAGGATCAGTGCCAATGACATGTCAACAGCTCCAAACGCTATAGCTTCCACTGAGACCTTCCCCTTGTACTTCCGACCCTGACCTCCAGTTCCTTTCCAGAGAGTTCCATTGACATATCCTGCAGGCATCTCATTCTTGATACATTTGATGATAGCAAAGCTGTTCTCCTTTATCTGCTGTTGCAGTGGATAGTAACAAGCTCCACTTCTGTTTCCCAGCCCAGAATGTTGATAAGAATTTCAGACTCTCATCCAGCTCCCTACAGCACAGCCAGCATGGTACTTGGCATATCCTAAGCATACAGTGATGCATTTGGGTGAATGAGTGAATGAATGAACGAACACATGCCTTCTCCCTTGTCCCTTATATTTAGTCAGTCACCAAGTCCTGCCTCTTCTACTTTCCTTTCTTCTCTTGAACTTTTCACTCCTGTTCTCCATTCTTACTGTTCTGGATCAGGCTCTCATCTTCTCTCACCTTGGCTATTTCAATAGCCTAACTTTGGCCTCATCATGACCAGTGCATTTTCCTCCCTCCATTTTGTCATCTACGCCATTATTATCCAATTGAAATTTACTGTGCAAGCCATACATATAGTTTTATATAGTCTAGTAGCCACATTAAAAATAAAAAGGGGTGATCTTGATTGTAATGCTATATCTGATTTGATGCAGTATATCTAAAATATTATTTCAACACGTGATCCTCATTGCATTTCAATGCGCTCAACCTGAATGTAACTCGATTCCCTTTGGAAGCCACCTGGCTTCTGCTGAAGACTTTTTTTGTGCAGTATCAGTCTGATGGCTGTTTCCTACATGAAGCTTGCCTTGACTTATTCAGGCAAATTTCATCCATGTGTGGCTTTCAAAGTTTTTTGACCCAGTGAGAAGGATGTTTTAGATCGTGACCCTGATATCTAAATCTATACCTATGTAAAATAGGAACCAAAGTTTAAAACAGTGTTCCATTTCATGACGTACATTTTAGTGTTTCTATTACATAAAAAACAAAAAGCTGATTGTGTTGGACTATATTAATTCCATGACTCACAATTAAGTCAGAATCTATAATATGGAAAACACTAGTAGCAATTTTATAGATAAGGCTATTTTTGCATTTACCAGGTTGCATTGAATTTTTTTTTTCTGCATCTATCTCCTCACCAGACTCTAAACTTAAAAACAAAACATAACAAAAACCTCTATGTTTCCGGTGACAAGTCCAATGCTTGATGCAATGTGCATGCTCAATGTATGTTTGTTGAATGACACAAGTCCAGAAGAGCTGTTCCCATGGGTTCAAGGGCAGTATTTTCAGCATCCGAGTTAGTCA
>NW_017731542.1:1519325-1523000 GCF_001890085.2 Hipposideros armiger | reverse complement strand
GTTTTGTTTGAATAGCTGTTTTCAGTTCTCTTGGGTATACGGCTGGGAGTGAAATAGCTGGATCATATGGGAACTCTTATATTTAAACATTTGAGGATCTGCCACACTGTTTTTCAGAGGCGGCTGCACGTTTTACGGTCTTGCCGGCCGTGTAGGGAGGTTGCCTTTTCTCCGAATCCCCACCAGCACGTTAAATGGCTTTTTGATTATAGTCATCCTGGTGGGTGTGGAGTTGTGTCTCACTGTGATTTGGATTTGCATTTACCTGATGGCTCATGGTCTTGAATATGTTTTATGTGCTTATTGGCTGTATCTATATTTTAAAGTAATAAGGTTGATTTTTCTTTTTTACTTTTGTAATTTGTATTTTTAACTAAAAACATGTCAGATTTGTCCATTTTTTTTCTTACCATTCCTCTTCCTTCTTTATAATTTTAGGTAAATGTTTAACACAAAGTTAGTTACCTCTCATAATTTCTCCGTGAGCTGGTTATTACACCATAAAATGATTGGGGCTTAGAGAAGGTAAAGAATTTTCTCCAGGTCACAGAGCTAGTCAGTGGTATAGGATTTGAACCCAGGCCATTTTACACCCAGAGCCTGATTTCTTAGACACGACGCTTCAGTGTTTCTGAAGTCATATATGTTCTCAAGTTCATTGTGTTACTATTGCTGCTGCCGCTGTTGTTATTTTGCTTTACCTGTCCTCATAGTCTTATAGAAATTAGATTTCAAAGGGACATCACAGTTCCTCCATTGTCGCTTTCCCCAAATTTGGGGACTCTGTCCACAGGTTTGTGAAGGCCCAGTGGCTTTGCCAGGGTTGTGTGTTGTTTTCCATCGATGTCAGAATCAACCTGGCTGCTTGTTAAAACGGCACGTTTCCGGGTTCATGCTCAGGTTCATGGCCGAGCCAGTTGAGTCAGCACCACCCTGTGGTGGCAGACATCTCACTGTCTCGCTAGACAATTGTTTTCTTTGATGCCTTTTCATCTGTAGCTTCTATCATTTGATCTGTCTCTACACTCCGCAGCGACACCCAAGAAGCCCATTTCCTTTGATGCTTGGCAAATAAGCGTCCCGGTGCAGACAGGGCTTGAGTCTCGTTTCCATCCTGGGAGTCCCGCCGCGTTCATCGTTCAGTTAAGACTCTTGCTTGGCACCTCCGGAGCAGGCGGGCGACGGCACCACCCTGCTGACCTCTGCTCGGAAGAGGCAGAACTCTGGAGGGCGTTTGAGCATTAACCCCAAGCAGTCACGTCTTCTTGATCTCAGTATCATCTTTGGACATATTGGATGGGAAGGTTGCATGTTTTCTCTGAGAATAGAAGCCTTGCTTTAGTGATAGCAGCTCTGCCTGATTTCTCGTGGGAAGTTTGAACTCCTATGTCTGTGCCGCTCCCGTGTCTTTGCACAGGCGATGACCCTCTCCCCCCGCCCCAACGCTTTGTTTTCTCCCTTGGGTTGTCAAGCTAGGAGAGAACACTATTAAAGGATCACCCTCATTCCGTCCCTATTAGCTTTTGATTTACGACCGAAGGCCCTTTTCTTATGCATTTACTTGTCCGACTCTCAGGATTTGCCTGTCCTCTGGTTTTCACTTGATAAGAACTGTATGGATGGCTTTCTTGCCTTCGTGCTGATAAAAACGCAAGGAGCTTGATGGTATGTTGTGCCTCAGTGAGCTGTGGTTTCTAGATACGAGGACAATGATAATGTGGGGACAGCAAGGGCTTGGAAAAGCTCGTGTTGTGGAATTAAGTCCTGTCATTCCCCCCCCTCCCCTGCACCCCCGCCAAGAGCTAGCTTCTGTCCCCAAGTTCTAAACCTTTTTCTTAGTCATTCTCCCAGGATGTTGTTCTTTCCTTCCAGTTTCCTTCCGGCCGTCGGCCTAGTGCAGAAACATACCAGCGTCAGAATGATCAATACTAGCAAAGGTTAACAAGGTCAGATGTGAATTTATTACACGAGTATTCCCTTGATTTATGCAAATGCCTTGTCAACAGGTGACCGATTTGCATTATTCAATATTCATCTACAGGCGCTCTGACGCTGTCAGATGCTTAGTTGTGAGCAGTTTTGAAAGACCTGTCTCCCACCTGGGTAGCACAGAGCAGCTCTCATTAAGTCATTTGAAGTGGCTGTGATGAGGGTTTGGCTTGTTGTACTAAAGACTAACCTAAGAGTTGGAGAAAGGCTAGCATCAGAGAGGCGTTCGGTACGTTTGCCTCCTTGATTGAAAAATCAGCGGGAAAAACAAGCGACTTTTTTTACTTTGATTTGATTCAAAACAGTGTTTTCTAAAGCATAAGCCATTCTCTTCTTGCACGAGTTCCTCAACTTAAAAGCGGGTGCCTTTAAACCTCTGATGCGTTCCCCAGGTTCTCTGTTCATGCCCAGGGGGCCGGTGACTTGTGAGCTCCATACGCAGCGGAGAAGTTAATTTGGCACAACATATGTCAACTCCCATCTCAGCTTGTTTTTCCTTTTGGTGTTAGAATCCATTCTTCCCTCACCCTATCCTCGAAGGCATTTTCGTTTAGTTCATAACCTCACTAACCACTTTGTCTCCTGTAGGAACTGTAGGCATCAGCAGAGCTTGTCACTGAAGTTGTCAAGGACAATGGCCAAATTCAAACCTCCCCTGGCCAGGGCTTCCCCATCCTCAGCGCCCAGAGCACCAGGGAGCTAGGGAAGGGGGCTCTAACTGCTTTACTAACTGCGCCGTTTTGAAAGGCAGTTTCCCTTCTTTCCTCCGTGGTTTTCTCCAGTTTTAATATTTTTACCACCTGACACTTGCCAAGTGTATTTATACACATTATCTCCTTCGGTTTTCAAAACAGCACCGCGGGGCTGGGGGAGCAACCTTCACTCCATGATGTCACCCCTGTCCTTCCTCCATGATAGTAACTTTTTTGACCATGTCTAATGTTTTTCCTTTTCACAAAAAACTTGTTTTTCTTTCGCTGATTTTCATTTATAGTTACATTTAAGACATGTTCACTTAACAAGCACTCTGTGGGAGGCATGCGGTCACTTCCTCTATGATTATGATTATGATTTTTTTGCATCATTTATGCCACTTTTAAGTATTTTGGGATCAGTCACTTAATCCTCTGAGATGAGAAAGCTGTATACTTTTGTAGGCCCTAGTCCTTGATAAGTAAAGAAACAGATGACATCAACACTGGGTTTACTTGATTTTCTCTTGAATCCCGACTAGTTGTTCCTTGAAGTGTGTAGATGTGGGGGTATTTGTGAGTATGGTTCACGAGCTCACAGCACTTGGAACGGGAGGGGAAACCCATCACGACTTCTGTCTGCTCCCGCTGTCCGCGCTCGTGTGAGACTAGGTCTTGGGGAGACTCAGGGAGGAGGTCGCCTTTGCAGCCTCAGCTTCCTTCTCTGTTGCCACTGCGCCCCGACTCTCACTATGTTCTTCTTTATGAAACAGAATTTGTTTACCGTGTGTTAAAAAACAAACAAACAAACAAACAAAAAACTCATCAGAAGAGATGCAAATATCAGCAATCATTTGAAAGTTCATAGGCTGTCGGCTTACACCTTCATTTATTTATTTATTTTAATTATAGTGTTTATTTTTCAGAGTAGTTTTAGATTTACCGAAAAGTACAGAAAATCCCCATGTCTGCCCTGCCGCACACAGCTTCTCCT
>NW_017731542.1:1510794-1513085 GCF_001890085.2 Hipposideros armiger | reverse complement strand
AAAGATGGGCACGTGAGGAGCCCTGGGGCGTGCATTGTCCCCATTTGAGGGCATGTGGGGATCACTGGCCCTGCCATGGAAGGGCGTCCTGTCCTGGGCGGGGTCCTGCCTGGCACCTTGACCTGCTGGGATGGACTCCCGCCAGCTTTGACCCTCAACTGGAATAAGCCGTTTGGAAAAAAGTTATCTTGTTTTTTTTTGTTTGTTTGTTTTTTTTTAGCTGAGCCATCCTGCCACCTGTTGGCAGCTCAGCTCAGGCCAGGACTTGAACCGCTGTTGCTCAGAGCTTGCACTCTTGAGCGAGCTCTTAACCAACTAAGCCACTCCGCCGGCCCCTCTTACTTGTTTTTATTCTTCTTTCTTAAATGTATGTATAGCTCACATTGACTTCAATGTCTTCTATTGGAAGTGTTTTGATCTCTATGTAGAAGTTTGGTGGTGTTTTTGTGACCAGAAATATGCCGTAGGAGCTTAATTCTCATTTATATCAGTTAGCCTCTTGGAAAAGTAGTTTCATTATATGCCGTTTCACTTAAACTCACAGTTTCCAAGAACCTAGCCAGGATGTTGAAGGACTACATACTGTACCACGACACCCTTGGGTTATTATAATAACAATACCTGCCTCAAAGGATTGTTTTGAGAAATAACTGCAGTAATGAGACTTAGTAAGTACTAAAAACATAGACTTTATAATCATAATAAAGGTCATGGGCTTTTTTTGTCCTAAGTATATTTGACTTTCTGAAAATTTTGTTTATCAGTTTTAGCTTTTGTGACAATTACAAAATGTTGACTAGTGGATAAGTATGCCGAGCTGTAAGGCCTGTTTCTGGACACCTGCAAGGCCAATATAATCAGCACATTGAAACCTATTACACAGCTGACATTTAATACAATTGAATTGAATTTGCATGACTGCAACTGGTATAAAATGATTGTCATGCAACTTTGCTTATTTTCTGATATATAATTGTGCTATGTCATCTGCCAAACTAAATTGTAAACAAAAATTAAAAATTATTTTTCAGCTTCTTCTATAAGTCCTCTAAGTATGTAAAAAAATTGTATTTTCAACCACAAAGTCTATTTAGTAATGTTTGTTGGATTTTAACCTGATATATTGTTTTATGGATGCCCCCTACCCCTTTGATTTTAACAGTAAAATGGATAAATAAAACAACTATTCATGGAAGAATGATAAAATTAGTTATGGTGTAGTCATATCATATATAGTATTATGCTATTAAGACATATTTATATATGTGGATATGAAACTGTATATACATAGAGAAAACGTGTTAAGAGTTCGTAGCAAATTGTTTATAGAAATCACTTTTAGAGGAAGGATTGGGAGAGTTTAGAGTGTATATCAAAGAGAGTTTTGTGATTATAAGCAACCTAAACTGCGAGATTAAGCGAAAAAAAAAAGAGGGATTTATTGTATAGAGTGTGGGCATACACAGAATTGCAAACAGACTTGAGTAAGTAGACTTCAGGAAGCGCAGAAACAGCTCAGAGAGTCAAGAGGCAGAAATTTCAAGCGGTTTCTGTGGCAAGAGTGGGGTGTGGGCGCTGCCTGACAGCCCTCCTGGAATGACGCAGAAGCGGGGGGAATGGCCATTCACGAAAGAAAAGGGGGCTGGGCCCGCAGCGCATCATGCAGTTCCACCACAGAGGGACGCTTCCCTCTGATTTTATACCGGGGGTGCCAAAACGACGTACACATATTTTAAGAAAGGACAAAACTGTATTAAAATTATAATAATATATACCGATAACAAAAGATGAATATAAATCATGTATATACATTTTTTTGGCACCCTCCCGGTATATACCTTTTTAAAAAGTAGCTTTTTTGAGATTTAATCCATATACCATATGATTCACCTATTTGAAGTATGTAATTCAATGACTTAGTATATTCACAGAGTTGTGCATTTATCAGCACAATCAATTTTAAAACATTTTCACGGCTTCCCCGCCGCAAAAGAAACCCTTAGCCATCATCCTCACTCCCAGCCCCCTCTGCCCCTAGCGGCCACTCGTCTGGTGTCTGTCTCTAGATTTCCCTATTCTGAATATTTCACATAAATGCAATTGTAAAATATGTGGTTTTATGTGACTGACTTTTCTCGCTGAGCACAATATTTTCAAGGTTCACATTTGTTGCGTGTATTAGTATTTTATCCTTTTTTATGGCTGAATAATATTCCATTGTTCGTACAAGTTGCATTTAATTTATCTGCTCATCCGTGGATGGACATTCGGGCTGTTTCCACCTGCTGGCT
>NW_017731542.1:1452450-1504925 GCF_001890085.2 Hipposideros armiger | reverse complement strand
ACACTGCCCAGGATGATAAACATGGTGAGAAAGTGAGCGTTGCTGCAGGAAAGGGTTCTCTGTTCTCCCTCATGCCTGTGGTGTGTAGATGCTGGGAGGACTGGTCCTGTGTGGGGCCCCCGGGCTGCTCCCCCTAGATTTGTGCTGATGGAGGCCCAGGCGTCAGGGGAGACAATGTCTTATCCACAGTATGAAAGTCCCAATCTCTTTGGCTAGATGCAAGGGGGGAAACCAGAGCTGCGGCAGGCTGGAGGTGACACTTGATCGGTGCCTCCACCATGTCACCAAGGTCCCACTTCCATACCCCTTCTTTGCTTTGCTTCGTAGCTGCTTCATTTTGAGGCAACTAACTTCCCCTAAGAGATGTGCTTTCTCCTGCCTCCGTCAGAAAGAAAGAACAAGAGAGGGGTGTCCATTTTTTTCGTGCGGCTCTGGTATTTTATGGAAGCGTTCCCCATCGAGCACATTGTATTCCAGAGTTTTCTTGATTGCGTTTTGTTTTGTAGTCGCTTGCAAGTGTTACCCATGAGGCCGGGCCAGAACCCCCGGGCTGGCTTTGTGCAGAACTGGCTGCCCTCCCTCCTCCGTAAAATTGGGATGTGAAGCTTTCGAAAACACAAGCCAGGGGGATAGCTCTCGCACGCAGAATCGCGGCCGTTGGCTAATGTATTCTGAGTTGCACAGCTGGGAGACTATTACGGTCGACTAGCTGAAATTTCAGACATGATGCTTTGCAGTGCTCATTTGGTGCTGACTTGCTCAACTTTAAAAATAGTGATTTTAGTGTGTTTTGTTTGTATGTATTTTGGTTTTGTTTTGCTTTAAGGAGTAGTTTCCCATGCTGAGCTTATTCTAAAATATACACATACCCATCTCTTCACACCTTTTGAATTTTAAATTTCTGCTACATGCCATATAATTTGCTTCCTGTGACTTTGAAAATAAATGGCCCACTGCAGTCTCTAAGGTGAGACAGGAGCCGCACGTACTGAACATTCACAGAAGGTGCCTGACCCGCACGGGGCATCTTTCTTAGAAACC
Source organism: Hipposideros armiger (assembly GCF_001890085.2). NCBI lineage: Eukaryota > Metazoa > Chordata > Mammalia > Chiroptera > Hipposideridae > Hipposideros > Hipposideros armiger. The sequence continues at coordinate 1,503,884 of NW_017731542.1, read as the reverse complement.
TTGTAGTACCGACTGGGCCGTAGTCCTCTTTTGAAAGGTACCTTTTGTATCTGGTACCAGGTTTTTTTCTTTTTTTTTTGTTTTGTTTTTCAAAATCATTTCCCCCCCCCCCCCCAATCACCCTGACCACTGGAAGACAGGCAAAGGCACGGAGTCATGGAAGGGCTGGACATGAGACCTGTGTCCCACAGGGGTGCCCTGTGCGGCAAAGTGACCACGACCCCAGTGAGATCTTCTCCCCGAAGGAGAGGACGCAGTTCCTAGGATGACACAGAGGCAGGGAGCAGAGTCCAGGAGGCTGTAGCCTCCATGAAGAAGGCTTCACCTCGAAATCACGGGAAAGGGCACGCAGAGACGTGTTGTAGATGAGGGAAGCACAAGTCCAAGCCCAGAAGACGGAGCTGTCACGCGACTCTCCGGGTCCCTGTGTATTCTGAGCAGGTGGCTTCTGTTCGTCCTCACCTCACCGTGCATCCTTCCAGCAACCCCTGTCTCTCACACACGCTGAGCGAGGGCCTATTACAGAGCTGCCTGAAATGGCTGATGTCCTACAGCTGCTTATTGAATAATAAATCAATTTTTGAAAAGTGATAATACATGACTCTCAAAGACCTCATGTAATACAAGAGTCCAAAACACGGCTGGAAAGTCCTGGACATGGAAGCGGACTATCTGAAAAAGAAGTGAGAGTATACGTTTCTGTGTATTTTCTTAGCTTGTAAAGGTTTTATTTACCTTTAAATAAAACTTAGTTGGTTATAGCATAGCTCTCAAGAAACTATGTAATAGTTTACATGAGGAAGAAAAGATGGCTATATAGTACTAAATTGGTTTCAGAAGGCTCATTAATACTACCTTTTTTGTCAAGTTGCTAAGACTCACTGATTTCAGTGTGAATTTAGAGAAATGTATCTTGAGGGCAGTGTGACCAACTACATCTTCATCTAAATTTCTCTTTGTGAATGTTCATAGTTATTTCAGACTTCTCAGTGTTATTTTAAATATATACAAGTATGCAAACGTCACAGGGAAATGATGTGTGAACAAGGAGAAAGACACAGAAGCACTTTAAGTTTTTCAATAGATATTTTATGTGTAATTTCCATGAGATTTTGGCCTGTTGTGTTCACTGATATACCCATTGCGCCAAGAACAGTGCCAGGCACACAGTAGCTTCTATAAGTATTTGCTAAATGAAGACATCCAGCAGACATAGGGATTTTTATAACTTGACAGAAAATACAGACTCATGAAAAAGCCAGAGGGGAAATCAGAGATTAAGCACCACTCTCTGCCTCCCTTCAGAGACCAGGAGACTGAGGCCTAGAGAGCTTATGTGAAATTGCCCAAGATCACAACCGACTGGCAGGATGGGGGTAAGATTGTGGGTTTCCAGATTCACAATTTCCCATGGCCCCCAGTGCAGAGAGCTGGGCTTTAACCTCATACACGACAGACTGTGAGGTCCATTCTCTAGGTAGGATTTTAGTAGTCAGATTTTTGACCTTTTTATAACAGTTTAAGATGTGACCTTTACTCTGTAGCTTTTTCTCTGCCCCCAAACAGAAGTAATTGCTTCCTCGACTAGGCACCGTCTCTAGATACCGTCTGGCTTCTAGCATGTGCCACATGATCTTGGTTTCATGGCTCTACTTGCCCTCAGGCCAGGGACCAATCCTTAATCCTCTTTGCTACCCAGAATTTAGCACAGTGACTTACACAACAGATGGTGTCCCCTGTGTTTTGAACTGTTGAGAGTCAGTAATAAACAGTGTTCACAAGTGGAGGTCTAGGGAGACAGAACTTTCAAGAGAGGAACAAAATGTCCTAGCATTTTAAATACAGTAAATGCTTGATTAATGTTAATACTGAGTGATCATTATTCTTAGAGCCATCATTTAATGATGGTTAATCTTGGTTTGAATGGCTTTTTGAGGATGGCTTCACTTTTTAATTTTTAAAGAATGCATAGTGGTATGCTTCTATGGATGTCTCAATTTCAATATTAAAGCTTGTGACCTCATGATATGACCTCCCACAGGCTATTTCGATTCTTGCCAATTTATGGTTAATGCCAGTTTAAAAAAATGGGCTGACTTGGACACTAGTAATTTAGATCTCTTAGGAAAATTGAACCCCTAGTACTGTCATGGATATATTCCTTAGTAAGTGCACCAATCAACTTTATATATATGTAGCGAAACATGTCTGTCAAACTCATCTGTGAATTTTAAAAGGGATTATGTATTCTCTGTACTTGAAACTTTTGTGTACGTCTGGTATTTATACACATTTGTGAACATAAAGAACACATTTCAGGAGAATGTTGTGATATCAGAAAATGTAAAAATGTACAGAAGCAGCACTGCTTTGCCTTTGGATCTTATGAATATAATGGTATTTACTGAGTAATAATATTTCAAGCCTGTTTATGTCTTACGGCTATGTCTTCTGAAACAGTGATGTCATTCTCTTAGGGAAACAGTCTGAAAGTATTTGATTTCTGTTTATTTGTCACGCTAGAAATGACTGTATCATCTTATTTGCATGAAAGGCAATATAAAAAAGAATGGGAAATGCTAAACGCATCAATCATCCATATGTTTATTTCTTGAAAGAAGGTCTGTATTATTGGTATTGTCGTTAAGAATCTCCTTCCTACAAAGCATATTTGATGAATACAAGAAAACTTGCAGTTTAAACCACTTCCTTTATAGACGAGGGAACATAAAAATCAAGAAGCAGAGTGAATTCACATTTTGGATGTTGAAGTCAGCTGATGGAAAGCCGGCACGAGAATTTAGATGCTCATATTCTTTGGCTAGGATGTTTTCCAGTATACCAAACCAATGGAAAAGAATAAAAGTCATCCAAAGAGATGCAAAATTATATCGTTTTATCCCCTATGTCTTTATATTTTACTCCATACACTTATCACCTGCATGGTTGTTGCTAGCAAAGAAAATAGACTCTGACTTCAAAAGCAAAGACGGAATTTATTAGAAGTGTCTGGGGTGGGAGAAGCTCCGGGGATTGGAGGGAGACTGCAGAGCTGTGCTTGGAACAGAAGAACTCGGCAGGTCCAAAGGTGGCAGGAACCTTCAACAAAAACGCCGGGTCCTGTGGCTGACATGAGTCGGCCCTGACAGCGTCCTGGCGCGTGCATGGGCTCTGCTTTATACACCGACTCCTGAGAGATTGTGTCTGATTCACTAACCTTGCCTGATGTGCTCGCCAGCCCGTACCAGGGAGTAGAAGGTTTGGGGAAGTAGGCTCCGAGGGGTGTCTTTGGATTCTGTAGTCAGACAACACGTCTTCGGTTTGATGCTTTCACCAGGGCTGCCCAGTGGAGGAGAAAATTTCCCCAAAGGGAACTTAAGTGATGTTGGAACTGGGCTGGAAGCTGGGCTGCGACAACATGACATATGTTCACTTCATCCATCTGCCAGTGACCGTGCTACCCTGGAAAACTCTCTTTCTGTATCTAAGAAAGTCAGCCTTTTCTGAATAGCATACTAAGGATTTAAAAAATGTGGATTGTCTGACATGTAGAGGTTGAGAGTTTGCGAGCAGGTTTTCTCTCTGCTGCTTTGTCACCTGGAAGCACTCCGTCCACCTGGTCAGGGCGTTGTCAGATTTCCGCGGTGGTTCCTGGTGAGCAGTGCGTGGGGAGACAGTAGGCAGCCATGTATGCATCCTGCCTCGGATCAAAACGTGTCCTCGTGGTGTAGCATCTCTTGGTAGTTACTGCCTGAACCAGGTTTGACCATGGTGGCTGCGGAACGATGATGATCTTCCAAGGCCAGCAGCAACCCCCCTGCTCACAGTACGCTCCCGGCATCCTGCTCCGTGAGCTGTCCTGTCTCCCATTGTTTTCTTTCCTTGTCATTTCCCTATTCTCCCCCACGCCCCGTCACTTATTATTCTGAGTCCTTGTGACATGTCTTATCATTCTTTGAGCATTTCCTCCCTTTCTGGCATAACAAGATGCCCCAGGCTGATCCTGTACCTTCTCTGGCCAGCCCAGGAACCAGCCAGCTCTCCAGGGAGCCATGATTTGTTTTAGTGAGGAATGGGGTGTGAAACCAAAATGTGGGTGCTAGGCTTTCTGGCTCTGTAAGTTGATGAGTTGTGGTTTTAAGCCAGTTGCTGATTGTTTCCTCTTCTCATCCCCCAGCAAACTGGTTATTTATTGAGTTTCTTTGTCGTATGTTAAGATGCATCCTTCACAACCTATGACGGTATAATTCCCTCTGCCTTATTTATAGTGCTTGATGCATCTGTGGCCATGTCCCTGATGAGCGTGACGATGGGCTGCCATGTTGTAGCTGCTCTGTAGAGTGTGAAAGGAGCTTCCTTACGGGGTTAGTAATGATTTCTGTCACAGGCAGGTGACAGAAAGCGTTATGATGTGGGATTGCTGAAAAGGATAAACCTGAAAATATTTTCAATAAATAAAATATTCATGGTTACAGATTGTGTTTCAGGAGCTGAGCCGTTTCAAATGATCACTTGTTTTTTTTACATTTTTCTTGAAGTACAGGAGACTAAGAAAATAAGAGAATTGTGCAAAGGCCACTCCAGGGTATTAATATTGTACCGAATTAAATATTAAAAGTGTAGCAATAGAAAAGGTTAGGACCGTCTCATTTAAAGTTTCTCTTATTTCATAAGGTATTTCCTGTTGGTTTAAAGTTCTAACGAATGTAATTTTTGCTATTGGCTATGATTTTAATAAAAATACCAGCCACCATGTATATAATTTTTATACTTTATATAAAATGTTCCGCATGCACCCCAAATTGGATATTACCTACTTAACATGATTTTGTAATTACAATTTAATTGATATAAAGAAACTGACTCAGATTATGTAATTTCACCAAAGTCACATCGCCATGTTCTATATTTGTACCCTGTCTTGTTGCAAAAAAGGAATTGAGGTAGATTATTAAAATAAAAATAAAAATAAAAATAAAAGCAAAACACAAAAACTACGAGATGGCATAAAAACACCAGAAATATAAGATCAGGAAAGAAGCAAATATGCTAATTGTAAGAGCAATTATACTATTTATGATTAAGAATTCAATTTTATTTTATTCAAGTTGACTCAGTATTCATCACCTGCTTTATGCCGTTAATTTGCGAGTCCCTGGAGGAGGTTATTGTCTATTTAGGGAGATGGGGGTGATGTAAATATAAAATGCAAAGCTCTGTGGGAATACAAAGAAAAGGTGCGTGTGTGAGTGTGAGAGTCAGGGTAGCGTGCGCGGGAGCTTCCTGGAGGGGAAGATGCCTGAATTGGGCCTCGAATAGCAAGTGAGGTTTAGGCAGGCAGTAAACAGGGCGAAGGTATTCTAGGGAGGGACAGCACACTGGACAGTTACCACGTGGTGTGTGTGGGAGCTAAAAGGTTGGTACAGCAGGAAATGGAAGGCGGTTGGGAGACGAGACGAGAGGTCAACGGCCACGTGCTCATGTCCTCACAAATGGGATTTTACTTTGAAGCTGGATTCTCCTTGAAGGGTTTTAAGTGGGGGTGTGCCATGGTCAGATCTGTTCTGTAGAGTCTACTTGTGCAGCTCTGGAAAGGAATAGACTGAAGAGGAGGGCCTCCAGAAGCCCAGGGCGATGGGGAAGAAATGGGTTTCTAATCTGTTTTCCAGTTTGAGCCTTAAGGCCTTAGGAAATAAACTGGCCAGCAAGATGGACAAAAATGGAAACATGAGGGCTACCGAATTCTTACCAGAAAGGAGGAAATATTATTTGAGGAGACAAATGTTTTCTGCCTGTGAAACTTTCAGAAGCTTTTCTCTCCTCCTTAGACCAGTGCTCATATGCTTATGTGCATACGCGTCTCCTGGGAGTTTGTTAACGCAGATCCTGATTTAGTAGGTTTGTGGTGGGGCCTAAAGTTTGCGTTTTTAACAAGGTCACAGATGATACTTACACTGGTGTTCTGAGGACCATACTTTGAGTAGCAAGGCTCTAGAGCATAGGTATTGTTGGGATGATCATGCCACCATCAGTAGTTTTATAATAAATACAGAGGTGATCTTCATATGATTGCTTTCTGTGCAAGGGTCGTTGCGGGGGCCGGGGGGGGGAAGGAGAGAGAGAGAGAGAATGAATGAATTACAACACTAAGAGGAGTGGAAGAATGCTGTGTCCCTTCAACCCAAGGTCTTCCAATTGGTACATGATCTCTTTGCAAAGGACACACAGTTGATTTTGAAGAATCAATTTCTAAGTCCACGGTTTCCATAATCTTTCCTAAAATTGATCCACCTGAGAAAGCATCTCTGAAGCGGGTTTTCCTGTTCTGCCTCCCTCTTCACAGTTGCTCTTCTCTCGTGTCCCAAGAAGAATGCAGGAGGGCCTCTCACCCATTCCTCGCTCCATGGTAGAAAATAGCCCTTGTGTCAAGCAGAGGGTCATTTAGAAGTGTTGGTGTTGGTATTGAAACAGTGAATGACCTAAATAGTAGGGAACAAATCCTTCTGTAACTCAAGTGGTTTCTAGTTCTTTGTTTTCAAGAAACTTGTAGGAAGATGAAATTGGGTTATCAGCTGTTAGGTTATTAAAAATATTTGATGTATGATTAACTGTGATTTTGAAGAATTGAGTGACATTGCTGTAACAAAACTCTTTCTCTTCTCATCTACTTATTTAAGTGAATAAGATTTTTCAATTCTCTTATAAGAAGAGAAAATGAAGAATAGAAAAATTGATGTGGAACTTTGTCTTATACTAAAGTAAGTAATATTCAAAGGCCTATGAAAAATTTTTAAAAAGAAAAAAAGGGCACCTCATCTGTTTCATAAAGAAATAAATTTCTACTATATATTTTTAGTTTGAACTTTTCAGACTGAAATAAATAAAACAAAATTTCAAAGTTCAGTTGCAAGATTTGAAGATGAATATTTTTATTGTAGAGAGGTATGATAAGGGCGATCAGTTAAAAACTTGCAGAAATTTTAAAAAGTTGTGTCACATTAGGGTAAAATTCTGTGTGGAAGTGACTGTAAATGAGTTTGAGTGAAAACATGAACCATGTAAAATTTCTTACTCTTAAATAAGGTATATTAGAAATGGACGAAGGTGTCTATTAAATTGCTGTGGAGTTTAGACTTTTTTGGTACCCTTTAAAGAGTGATGTGACAGTTTTGTTTTAAAATGAGAATGTTTACACATACCAGAAATTACATCCTGTGCCACCATTTAAACTTGTGATGAAAAATTTTAGATGTCAACTGAAAAAAGTGAATTGCCGAGTTTTAGAATATTCTTCTGAAAGCATGGAAATGAAAAAAAAAAAAAAAGCAGGCTGCTGCTTTGAAGCACTGCTCTCAGACCTTAATTTTCCTCATCTGTCCTTTTTGTAAAACTTAGATGACGAAAATAATTGAGCTCATGCCCATTGAGAGCTTATTGGATTGTTACTATCGGAGAGTAGATTTCTAGGTTTGGATGCCTGACAAACAGGTTATGATAAAATTGATTTTCTGCTATCAAAGATAAGTGTCCTAGGCAGTTCTCTTAGAAGAACCCATCTTTACTGAAAGCTGGGGGCGTCCCTAAGCAACACCAAGGCTTTCTGGAGAAATAAATCTTTAAATCAGTGCAGGCATGTGAGCAGGTAAGTATTTTGTTGAGACTCCATAAAACAGGACAGATATTTTAGGACCAATTTTGTGATGGCTTCAGCCACACTCAGTTATGCTGCAACTGCTACTATAGAATGTATGACTCTGAACAGTGAGTAGGTTGTGAAATACGCACTCCCGGAAAATTGAATTAGTTAATGTATATAATTATTTTTAAAAATCGCTCTGTGTGATCTTGGGTAATTAAATGTTCGAGAATGCTTGCAACATGCAATGATTTTTGTTTTGCGATGCTCACTGCTGAGTTTGTCATATTGGTGGAAGTGAGAATAATAGGGACCACATGCCCACATAGCTTATAAATTGTGAAATGGGTATTTAAACCCATGCTATCAATACCATGTTATTTCTACTACAGCAATTTGAAAGGCTACCTAGTACTTTATACATGTAGAAAGCTAGTTAAATTTAAATATAGTTTATTGTTTACTAAAAAGAGTTCTGTCGGTATTGTAGGATTTTGCTAATTTTTTTATAGTTTATTAAAACTCTTAAACGTAGAGCACCCCAACAAGCTTTTGTTTATGTGGGTTAGTTTTTTATCAATATTTAGCATATTAGAAATACAAATTGGGAAAATTAAAAAGTATGTATTTATTAATGCATTTAAAATAATAATAATGGGCCGGTCAAGTGGCTCAGTTGATTAAGAGCTCGCTCAAGAGTGTGAGCTCTGAGCAACAGGGGTTCGATGCCCAGCCTGAGCTGAGCTGCTGCTGAGCTGCCAACAGGTGGCAGGCTGGCTCAACTAAAAAAAAAAACTAAAAAAAAATAAAAAATAAAAAGTAAAATTAAATAAGAATAATAAACCCATTATATATTAACATAAATATTTCAATGAAAAATAACTGTTGGGTTGTTGGGAAAGTCATGATGTATTTTTCTATGTTTTTCAATGCAAAAAATGCATCATGACTTTCCCGACGATCCCATATATTTCCAAAACAAAAGTATTTCTTGAGAAGAGTGGCACTGTGTTACACTTTTATGAATCTCTTTAGTGTCTGGCTTAATAGAAAAAGCTGGAGTCCCATATTTGCTTTAGTATTCAGTCTGTTGTGATAACGTTGTTTTCGTTGAAGAAATGAAGACAATATGCCCTCATGCAGACATGCGCTTGGAGAAGGGAAGTCTTACAGGACCTCTGAAAGGTTCTTGACTGTCAGAGGTCTTTGGACCAGACTATAAGGTGTAAAAGCGCTCTGTCGTACCGCCATGATTTGTACGCGTGCAGTAAAATTGGAGTGCAGTTTTTCACATGTGTTATTTTGATGTCTGCATTTGATTGTAGCTTCATGTATTATGGAAGACTTTCTCCTTAACTTTTAGATGTGTAATTAAGTATATGACAAAATTATAATCTTAACCTGAAAACATAAAATTATGGGGCATATGAGAATATAAGCTTCAATAGGATAGGAATGGATCACACCTGTTTTTTCTCATTTAGAAGATGAAATAGACAATAAATTCAAATATATTGTAATGGTACCAAAGAATTCTAAACTTCAGGAAAATGTTTATTCCGTAAATCTTTTAAAATAATCAAGATCTCCCCCTGTCTTTCCATCTTCTTCAGTTCTTTCTAGCCTCCCTCCCTCTTTTCTATTTTATTTGCATCCTCATCTTCAGCATTCATTCAATGGGTAGTTGTTGGGCTCTTTATCAGTTAGGGTAAGCACTGGCTTATGTAACAGAGGAGATGAAAATGTACAATGGTTCAAATACAATAAAACTGTAGTTCTTGCTACATGCAAGCAGCATGTTTCCATGTGGGGGAGGGGCTGCTCTTTGCAAGAGCACTCCCCCACCCCCAATCCCCGCCCCAGGAAACTGCAGTTTCTGCCTTGTTTAGGGACGGGAGAGTGAGGAGGCCACCTCACAGCTGCCGACTCCAAGAGCACATCAACTCTGCTGTGATTCACACTCCTAAAGCGAGTGACTGGTTCTGGCTTTGACATTCGTGAAAGTAGGGATTGGACATTAGGGTGTATTCTGTAGAAAAATCAAATTTTTCTCAGACTGATTTTGCAAGTAAAAACAGCAGAGGCAACAGCTGCCGGTCTGGCCTCCACTGCACCATGTTAACTCTGACTCAAGGTCATGCGGCACATCTGTTTGGCGAGGGTTCCATCTTAGGCTAAAGTCCAGCTGTCAGGAAGTCCCGGAAGCAGACTTGAACTTTCTGGGTTAGCTTTCTAGCTTTCTAGCTTGGCCTGAGTTAAAGAATGCCACTGAAATGGAGTCGAGGAAACCAGTCTGTAAACAAGGGGAAAAAAGACTGAAATGAAATTCACTGCACTGTTGACAGCGCGTGTCTCTGGGTGATTACATCACAGCATGTCTCCTTCCTTTCCTGTCTTGATTTCTGTCCTCACCCATGTTAATCTTCACCATTTTCAAAGAGCTTTCACCTTCCTCTGAATTCCCAGTGTCTCCCCTGGTCTCTATAAGAGCATAAGACCAACACTTAGGACTGGTCGTTTCCTGCAGCCACAGGAAGACTTTGCTTCCAGTGTGAAAACTGTAGAAATCTTACCCTTGCATAGTTCTCATGGCAACAGGGGTCGCCTAGTGAATCGGCTAAGTGAGCCTTTTAGTGCAGACTAAGTGTGTGTTGGAACACGTCAGCCTGGATCATTGCCACTTTGCTGCCTGATGTGCCTACTTTTGGTTTCTGACTCCTCATTGAGCTTGGGTGTCATGGTAACCAACAGGTATCGTGTCAGGGCGGAAACCGAGATGGGTTTGTGCTTTATAAATTTTCCCTGGGCAGGTCAGAATCAGTCACGTCTCTCTCATGCACTGCTGCCTGTTGAAGGTTCTATATAATATAATGGGAGAGCTACTTGCATGAATGCTTGGGAGTTACCTAAGCAATTGGTGGAGTGAATGATTTATCCTTAACTCTGAGTGTTATCCCGGTCTTTGAGCGACGGCGAGTCAAGGGTAGTGAGGTGATATATCCGAAGCTGCGGTACCGGTGAAGAAAGGTGAAAGGGTAGTCCAGGGAGGAAGCCAAATCCAAACATACTGGGGTCTACCGATCAAATAGTTCATTCTAGAGAGCGAGGCACCCAGAGGGGGGAGCCGAAGCAAGCCAAATGGTTTTCTACTCTGAATGCACAAGGTGAGTGGGCGACAGCCCAGTGGAGAGCAGGTTTCTGGAGCTCAGGTAGGGTTGTCCAAGGATGGGGATAGCCCGAGGGTGAAAAGCTAGGGTCTTGTGGCTTGCAGGGATCAGGGAGCATGGCAGGTGGGATGGCCAAGCTGTAGGACTGGTACAGCCATATTCCCAACGCTGGCTGGTGCCTTTCCTTTGCCGTCAGCTCCCTGGTTCATTGGTGGATGAGCGTGTTCCAGATGAGTAAAGGTACCAGGTAGAAATGGACAGCAGCACTTCTGTATTTTTGCCTATACATTTTTCTTGATGATTCATGTTGCTGAAGGCTAAGAGTTGTTTTTGGTTTTTTTTTTTAACACATTGCTCACCTCGTAAAAATCAGTTTGATGGATTTAATTACATTAATTTGCCTAATAAAAAATGTGTAGACATGATAGCTAGAGCTTGTGAGTGTTACCAGTATGATAAATTAAAAAGCCAAGTGCAATATTCAGATAAAACAAGTTAATTCAGTTCACACTATTCTGAGTTGCAAAAGCTCAGACCAGCATCTGAAGGGAAAGCATTTAGGATTTTTAGTGTGGCAATTAAACATGGTTAGGGGGCTATGTAAATTAGCATGTTTTCAACTGCATTTATGGTCATCTTCATCAGATATGGCTGACTTCATTTCATAGTCATTTGAGGATAGTTAATTCTACTTTATAGTTGCTTACTAGGAAATTATGCTTCATGCTGGGTGGTGAGGTTTTGTAAATGAATTTAAAGAAAATTGTTATTGTTGGAAAAAGATTCATTGTTTAAGCACCATATAACATTGCTGCCTCTAAGGGATCGTTGGTGCGTGGTATTTAAAAAAAGATTTTAAATGTGTTTTAGAGCTTGCCAGTTTTCGAGTAGAAAAACACAGATGTGTGTATTTAGCAAAAAATTTAAAATCCTACATTGGGTCAGCCTCTGTCCTCGTCTCCTTGAAATGGCTAGTGATTAATTCCAGGGCAGAAATGAGCTTGCAGTTTCTAAAGTCCTGTTCCCATTGATGATAACCTGGTTTGTACACATATACTTTTAACATCTTACAAATAAAATACCTGTAAACATGTTTCTTCATATAAATTTGGAACATTTCTTGTTAGATTTATTCCTACTTATTCCATATATTTTTATTGGTCTCTCTCAAAAGATCTTTTTTTGCCCCACTACAATTTGCAATGATTATTTCTGAGGATAGGAAAGCCATTAATATTGATGTTGATTCTGGGCACATTTCTGAATATTCTGATTCATTCTTTTCAGTTAATCGTGTCTGTCTTTCTAGGTTGGTATAACCAAACCTTATACTTCTCGTTTTCCTTTCCTTCTTTGAGCAAAGCTTTCTTTCCCCTTCCTTTTCACTTTCATGGGAACCCTCCTCTTGTTTACCATTAAATATAATATTTGCTTTAGGTGCCTCGTATGGAATTAAAGACATAGTCTTGCCTCTATTATCAGTTGGTTAAGAGGCTTTTTGGATTCCTTTTCCTATCTCTTTTTCTTTTGGTTGTTAAATGTTTAACTTAAAGTGGAGGTTTTTAGATGCTAAGCACTTCAGGCTCTGATACTAGGTATCAATTGAGATAGCAGTAGATATGTTTTGCATTTATCTGTTAATAAGGTGAACACTTTACATAAATAGATATCTTTAAATTTGCCTGTCTTGCATTTCTGTTATTAAGTCCTGTTTGGTCATGAGGGGATAATTTTAACTATGCAATTGGATTTGTCAAGATTTTACTTGCATATTTTCCATTCGTATTTATGAATAAGAATTTGTTTTTTTCTGATATATTTATTCATTTTTCATATCAGAGATATTGTAGCCTCATATATCCATTATTCATAAATATAAAGCTCTGTGCTCTGTCCTTAATTATTTTTCATTCTCCCTAAGTAGTGCCTGTTCTCATAACTCCAATTCCACATCTATCTGTAGCATCTTACCACCTAGGACCCTGCCAGAGGACCCTATGTAGGCAGCAGTATTTGATATTTCATACATTTTCAGAGGAAGATGGAGGAGGGGGAGGAGAAGGAATATTAATCAAAATTTGTGGATAAAACCAATGTTCCCTTTTCATAATTAATGTGACATATATAACTGACTATATTTGTGTGTATGGAATTTATCATTGCACAAATGTAAAACGATTGTCTTTTGATACAACTCGTCTAATTGCTTAGTAAATCCTTTTGTATTTATGTTTATGTATATATATGTGTGTATGTATATGTTTTTAATACTCACAGCCCTTTCCCAATTAAATCAGATTGCAGCTTATTACCATTCAGTTTCATGTCTGAGATTAGAGTTAACTCTTTAAAGAAGAGTCAAATTCTGATTTTCTGAGTCCTAAGTAGGTGGCTAAAATTTACAGTTGATGCAGTTGTCTTGAGGTCCAAGATGTCTGTGTTGCAGGAGTTGGGCTGAATGAAATAGAAAAGGGGTCTTGAGCTTTTAGAGTTCTGATATACCAGAACATACATTTATTTATTAAATTAATGACTTATTTTTTAAAATTTATTTTTCAATTACAGTTGACACACAATATTATATTAGTTTCAGGTGTAAACCGTAGTGATTAGACACTTATATACCTAATGAAGTGATCACCCCGAAAGTCTAGTACCCATCTGACACCATGCAACGTCACTGCAATATTATTGACTATATTCCCTATGCTATACTTTACATGCTCGTGATTTTAAAATTTAAACAGTAGATTGGAAAGAAATTAGCTAAAGTGAGACAGCCTTGTTATAATATTAAATAAGTGTTGCCTGGGCTAGAGGGGCGTTGGTGGTAGAAGCAGGACTCAGTGGACAGGGCGGCACTGCCCTGACTTTCCTCTTCAGACTGTGACCCGGGAGTGGTGATGACAGGAGCTCCGTTTAGGTGAAGACTTGAGTCAGGGAGATGTGTGCTGCCTGTGTGGGCAAAAGCCAGCGGGACGCACCGCTCATATGAAAGCACGCACGGTCCTGCGTGACCACGGTGTGGGGCCTGGAACTTTGTGAAGCTGTGGTCTCATGGGTGTGTCCCCCACTAGAGTGACGTGGCTGTCCGAGGGGTCTGGAGACAAAGAAGATGTGATGATAACCCCTGGTTTCTGTGGACCCAGGCAGGCAGCTGGAACTCCTTCATTTCAGGACTGGGAAGTTGCTTGAGAGACCAGTGCTTCAAGGGACCTCTCGGCTTATGACAAGGGAGCACAGCTGAGAATGGCAGCCTGGAGGACCTGACTGGAGACCAATGGAACTGCAGATATTTCACTGACAGCCACGTGGCACAGATGCAGCTGACCAGGGACTGCGCCGATGTCAGAGCGGGGCCCTGAGGACCTGAGGCCATGTGGGTGCTGTGTCACCTGCGCTCACCATGTGACCCTCACCGCAGGGAGAAGAATGAGGAATTGTGAAATCGGGAATTGAGCTTATACAGAATTTCTGAAGAAACCTAGAAGTGACTTAGTTTATCTAGAAATGACTAGATTATGTTCTCAGACATTAAGTGAAATAGCAGCTTCAGAGGTCATAAGTTACATTGGAGAAAACAAGCATTTTATATTTGCATATCTGAATTTGCATATCTGAATTTTATGAAATAATACATATGCAATATCAATAATATACTTTGGAACCTAGGGTTCTTAAAATATGGTTGAGGGAATGCTAATGGACCCCTGAAACCTGTCAGGGAGTCTGTGAGGGCAAACTGTTTGTATAATAACATTAAAAGTTTATTTCCCCGTTTCGCTCTGTCCTCTCATGAGTGTGCAGTGCATGTTTGCAGAGACCACAGGACATGTCACATCACAACAGAGTAACTCGAAAGCAGACATTAGAATCCAGTTGTATCTATTGAGCTGGAAATCAAAGAGATTTGCAAAAATGTGAAACAGTGCCACTCTTTTAAACTCTTTGGGGGAAAGACAGTTATTTCAAACAAAAATGTGTTATTTATGTTAACACATAATAGGTTTGTTACTGTTATTTTATAATGAATCAACAAATGTTTAAAGTTGTCAATTTTAGTTTCTAATATGGTACAAATGGACAGATACAAATCCCATGAAGAAAGGTCTGTAGGATCTTCCAGAACTTTTTAAAATGTCAAGAGGTCCGGAATCCAAAATCTTTGAGAACGGTTGGCTTAGACTAATTAGGGCCAGCGGCTGCCTCTGAATCAAGGTCGGAAAGAAAAGCTTATAGGGTTGGAATCTGACTGGTACCTAAATGACACTGGGACTGCTTCCCAGTTTTCTGAGTCTCACCCTCCTCATTTATGAAATTGGGTTAATAGTGTTTAATTTACAAGAACTTGTGAATATTAGAGATAATGTATGTACATCACCCACTCTGATATGCTGTCAACACCAAGTGCACAACACGTATAGACAGATTATTCGTTATATTCCAGATGTCGTCGGGGACATCTAGGTGGAAATAGCCTATAGTTTTCTTTTCTACTTACCGTGTCTTTTGAAACCCATTTAAGAGTTAGTAAAAGGTTGAAAAGATTATTTTTTTCCTAAGATAAAATGAACACATTTATAAGGATGTATTAATGCAGGTATATGTGCCTTTTCCTATTATTTTTGAGCCATTCATTAAGTATTATGTTTCCCTATGCCATATACTCTTAGTTGTTTTTTTCTGCATTTTCTTCACTAATTCACATGTCCAGATTTTTGTCACCTGTATACTGTTCATATAAGGTTTGGTTTTTGTTTTCCTGAACACGTCTGCCATATCCTGCCAAGCATCACCATTCACGTAGGCTTTGCCTCGCCTTGGTGTCTGTGCCATGGTTCCCACCAGCTGGCCGGCTGCACATCTAACTTTTTACTCATAAGTCTTGGTGTTACACATTTGTTGTCTTAATCAGAAACAGGCTGATGTAAAATGTTACTTTAAAAAAGTTACTCAGGAAAAGGAACGATTCAGTGCAGTGCCATATTTAAGTGGGTGAACATGGTTTCGCTGAGAAGTTGCAGCCTAATCAGGCTCAGCACTATATGAATAAATGAAATGAAATACGCTGAGGTGCAGTATGGCAGCTGTCCTGAAACACACAGGTCAGAGAGTGCAGAGTGGTGTTCATTAGCTTCATGGACCAACATGGATGAAATTGAGACAGACAGAGTGCACTGACTCATTTCAAAAGCATGGCTTCTGATGTAGCAGAACAATGAGGTAATTAGATAATGACGAAGAGCAGGGAGTGAAAGCCTTTCTTTTTGCAGTATCATGTTACTGTAGCCTCCCATTTATTTAGCAATTCTCAACTGTAGCATCCATTTGAAATTTACATTTGTCAAAAGGAACAGAGGTTTATCTATCTATCTATTTATTTATTTATTCATTCATTAATTCTCCCCTCCATCAGCAGTGGAAGCAGAATTGTGACATAAATGATCTTGGTGATGAATTCCTTGCATTGCTGGGCATCTTTTTGAATTGGGAGTTATCTACAGTGCAGTGCAAGAAAAAAAGATGCTGCCCTCATTCATTTTGATTTCATGGGCTGGTATAGAATTCAAGATACCGTTTTACCCTCAGTGTACAGGCAATAGCCAATTGACCAAAAAATGTATTAAGTGAGCTTAGTTTTACATCAAAATCAATGCCAGACTGTTGTTGAAAATTTTAAGGTTATGATTTCCTCAGCAATTTGTGTTGTACTTTCATCCTTTACAATGTAATAGTTGGCCATCTAACCTAATACTATTAAGTGTAAGGATTGAAAATGCAATTTTTCACCTAACTCGTCATCCTCAACAATTAGCGTTCAGCATTTCGTTCTAAGTAAATGGAAACTGTGAGGAAATTAGTGTAGTGTGGCCTCAAATGCACTTAGAAATAGATCAAAGGTATAAGAGGTGAAAACCCTCGTGGTGACTGTGAATAAAGTTTTATAAGTTTTTGGATTATTTTGGAAAAATGTTAAATTCTGCATTTACTATAAAATATTCTGTAGAAAGGAAGTAAAAGGGTTCCAGGGTGAGGTATAGCTCAAATTTCTTCCTAAACAGACAGTTCAGATAAAATCTGCTGCTGTGAGTGTGATTATTTATAGAGAATAATCGTATGTGATTCAGACAATCGGTAAACATCCAGACCCTCCTATCTGTGGAGTCAGTATGGTTTCATTGTAATAATGTACTGAACACCTACTATGTTCTGCTCTAGGGCCTGGGGGTACTAAGATGACCCTGCCCTCCAGGCGTCAATCCCTAGTAGTTTATCATAAGATAATGCATTAATAATAAATAACAAAATAGGGATAAGTCCAACCATATAACTATATATGCAGATTTACTGATATGTATGACCCTATTTTATTATTTTAACTATTGGCATCAGGACTGCTCTTAGGAAGGGAGCACCTTTGAATAAATAACATATTGAGTTTACCGTGAGCAGATGAGAGCCATGCTAATGGAGGGGGCTTTGCAGACACTTTTGCGTCAGAGAAGCAGGCGCATTCATTTCGATTTGGGCGGGGTGGGGGCTCCTGTGTGGCCTGAGGGGGCCCAGAGTCTGGCCCTGCCTGGAAAAGACCGTTGTTTGTCTGGCCTGCCCCTCCTCCTATCGCCCTCACTGACCATTCTTGCTTTTCTCTGGTCTTAAGTCAGGGAGCCCCCTCTGCTCCCCTCACTTGCTCCGAAAGATTCCTCCTCAGTTAGAGCCTGTTGCCATGGATTACCTCTCAACACCTACGTAGTTAAGGTTTAGGGCTCTATGAAAGCCAAGACAAATTGATTTGCTTCACTAAACTTTAGATGGGAAAGCTGACTTTTACCACTTGTGATTTGAAAACAAAGGCACCGTTGTGAATGAACTGGCTGCAGTTGTTGAATTCTTGCTCAAAACTCTTGAAACCATTTTGTTCTTTCATGGACCTTCTATCTCACTTGCCTGTACGTTTCCCGGAGGGTGGGGCTAATGTTTCCTGCCGTTTGTTTGGTTAACTGTCCCCATACCCAGCATAGCACCTGCCCAGTGTAGGCGCTCACTCATATCTGTCAAATAACTTATTAATATTAGCAATTAATCTTTAGATGTTTATTTCCAAAATTTTAGAGAAAAGTAGACTTGAGATAATTTTATGTTCTGATTCTGGTCATTTCAGGCACTGGGAGATGCCTCTGTTTTGAGAATGTTGTTATAGGTCAAAAATCCTTCTTGTCCTCATACCACACTATAAAATTGCAGGAAAACTGTATCTGGATATAAAACAGCCTCTGATATGTTTGGCGTGCGTGCAGGCCCGGCTTATAAAGTATTAGCTGGCACAAACAGAACTCCGTCGACAGGGGAAGAAAATAAAATAATTGAAAAGATTTTTGATGAAGATTTCTTTGCTAGTTTCACTTTATTCTAGGGAGGTCCTTAGGAGTTTATGACATGTACACATAAGAAGGCCAGAGAGGAAGTATTCTTTGCTTTCAGATATCAGACCCCGGGGATGGCAGAGTCAGCCAGGAAGCCGATGGCAGGGGTGCCGTTTAAACAAGTAGGACATCTAAGGCCTATGACACAGCTTAATGCTACCTCAGCGGTTTCTAAGGACCATGTCACAATTCTAGTTCTTGTCACAATACTAATAATGCCATTACAAAAACAAAAAAACTATGGACACAATGACTTTTCGTCATAGGGCAGATTCATATGAACCGTTTTGCTATTAGAAAAAACAAATTGCAGATTTTCTCTATTTTCCTTATTTTTTATTAAAAAGTGTACTGTTTGGTTTCTAACACACCGAAATGGAGACTTGTGTGGGATTGGAGTACAGTTTGATGGATGGATAATGGCTCGTTTCTTTTAAGAAGCAATGAGTACCTACTGTGTTTAAAGACTTCCTGGGTAGTTAGCACTGATCTGAACATCATCCCATGGGAAAGATAGACACAAATATTTTATCACAGTCAATTCTTTCATAGAATTTTTAACCAAATATATGAGAGATAAAAGTTTCATTTATGAGAAGAAAATAGGGGAACTCTCACAGGTGACAACTGAACTGGGCCCTGAAAGATAATAGAAGCTCATCGTAAGGGTGCCTTTCCTTTGTCACTCGGCCATGTTTTTCAGACATCACTCTAAAGCTTTGCTACATATTGAAGTCCAACTTTCTACGCCCAGCCTCCTCCCAACCCCTTGGAATTGAACTCAGGTCATGAGAAAAGACGAACATTGGAGAGAAACGCCCTCAGTTTCCTGCTATAACTATATCTGCCCCCGCGTCCATCCTTCCCCCGTTCCCTGCTTCTCAAGGAGAAAGGGGTCTCTGCTCATGTTTGAGGCTTGTCCTGTGCTCTGGGCCCCTTTTTCTTCAACTGCTCTGAAACTGACCTCTTCACCCGTTAAGCTTTTAATCATGTACGCCTTCAATTCCTCCCTGTCTCAGGCTTTTCTCTCTCAAACTCAAAATGCTTGTGTCATCCATCAAAATAAGCCACTTTCCTGCCCGGGATCTCACATCCTTTTCCTTCAAAGCCAAGTTCCTTTGAAAGGCTAGACAGGCTACAGCACCGCCATTTACTTCATGCTCTGCAGTCCATTGCTACCTGCATAATCCTGAGTCGCCAGCTCACCGTGTTCCCACCGCCCCAGGATCTTCTTTCTGGAGTCTGCCTTTCCGCCTCTGTTCCCTCTCAGTCCATCTCGTCACCAAGCAGAGACCTGGAGTCACCCTAGACTACCTCCTCCTCTCCTCCTCCTCCTCCTCCTCCTCCTCCATTGTCATCGCTAACATTTCGTGAGCATCTGTTGTGCGTCGGGGACTTCCTATGCTCTCTCCATCTATTCGCACATTAACGGTACCAGCATCTCCATGAGTCAGGTACTCCTGTGCCAGTTTTACTGTTGCAGACACTGAAGTCCACCTTCAGTCACACAAATTATAGTGGGGGGCCTGCATCCCCCCACAGCCCACGTTGTGCAGCGCTGGTACACTACAACTTGTCATCCAAACCGTCACCGAGTACCGTCAACTGTGCTGTTAGCACATCTCCTGAATCCATAGACATACTTGATTCCATTCCCACACCATTCATCCATTCAGACACAGACAACGGGGAGAGCTTTCTTACTGCCCTCAGCCTTTAGTGTGCCTCCTTTTTCTCTGTCCGTATCCGCTTTCAGATGCATCTTTAAACATGAGCATATAATTTCATCATTTAAATGAGGCAACGGCCTTGTAACTCTGCGGGAAGCTGAGACTTCTTCCGGTAGCATTTGGAAAACTCCATCCCAACTTTGTCTTGTTGAGCCTTTTTTTCAGTTACTCCAAGAAGAATGTAGTTGGTACTTAACTTGATCTCAGAGATGGCTCAAATATATGGGTCAGTGTATATTCCCTAACAGAGTGGGGATTTCAAAGATATTCAGAAGCTTCTCCCTCTTACCCCCTTGTGCCCTTCTGCTCTGGTTCAGTTACCCCTGAAGGGGTCCAGGACAGCGGTTAGACATAGGTTCAATTCCTGCCCTTGTCACTAAGTATATAGCCTCTACTTCTGTAATCCTGGGTCTTCAGTAGAAGATGGAGTATCATTCCTTCCTTATTAGGGTTTAGTGAAATAAGACAGGCAGAGCACTTAGTAGGCGTGCATGTTGGTTCTTACTGTCAGGTTAGTGCATGTGGCTTTGGTTGTTGAAATAGAGCAATTGCAACATAATTAGAAGAGAGCAGGTAGGCAATTGAAGTGACTCCACACTGTGTCCTACAGTAAATGTTACAGTTGAATAAGCTTCAGTGGTTTGAGGCGGGAAGGTATATAATAGCTCTTTCCAAATACTTGTGGGGATGTGAAGAGGAATTTGGTTTATCCCGTTGGTTCTAGGGAGCATAATCTAATGGGCATGGCTTAAAGAATTAAAGTGGATTTTCACTCACTATGAAGAATTCCAGAACAGACCTGCCTTAAAATGACCTGCTCAATCTAGCGGGTGTTTCAGTGGGGGCCAAGGTCCCAAGGGACATTAGTACTTTGAATAGGGAGGCAGACCTGTTAACCCCTGGCCAGACCCCCGGCTCCCTCATCCCATTAACCTCCATGGTGCCAACATCTCTGATGTTCGAGTCAACTCAATTTTTGCACAACGTGTTACAATATTTTCCATCATATTCCCCCTGGGCCCTTTACCAACCGTAGTTTTTGAGGTGACCAACCCCTGTAATAGCTGCAGTCCTCCGGTAATCAAATACCGTGCATTATGTCTCCTTTTGCATTTGTTTGCTGGCTTCCATTTCCCCAAAGTGTTCAATCTGGCCTTTAGGAATCAATGTCCTGTGAACCCCAGGAGACAGTCTCGTGTTGTCTGCAACATGGGGCTTACTGTAAACAGCTGCTTACTGCAGAGCGGTGGTTAGTAAACCATGCCTCAGGCGACCAGCAGAAAATGAACTGAAAGCCCCAAGCTTTCACGAAGCTCAGCGACAACAGTTTGCTGTAAGAGCACATCTACAGGCGTTTTTACCTGAACTCAAATTAGTAATATGACGTTTAGCAATATTAAACTTGCCTAGGTGTTATAAAGGGGTTAATTGATTCGCTCTTAAAATCCGGACAACATTCTGTGTGATCCTATATGAAATTTCCAATTTTCATGCTTAGTATTTCTCTGCAGGGAAAGTTCTAGAAAAAAACACGTGAAATGTGAAATAGCCAGGGTGTATCTTTGCTACGTCTCCTGTCCCCATCAGGTTTACTTCTACTTATAGTCATAAATTTCTGGGACTGAAATGTTTTGCCTCATTTTTCCTCCAAAGCCTTATCGTGTGGCTTCTTCCTGATGCCACTACCTTTATGTCGCTCTTCATTTTCAGAACTTTCTGGACCTATTCTCTCTTATCGAAAGTCTCAAGTACTTTATCTTCTATTTCTCCACAATCCTATTCATCCTTCCTAAGGTGACAGCTACCTACTTTTATTAACTCAATTATATCAGCCCATGTCTTATCTCAGGTAACTTACGCATTAAAAGTTGTCTTCAGAATGGAAGGCATTTATCCAACTCTACCGATGGCTGTCAGACGGTTGAAGGTGAAATTTAGAGAAAGTAGGGAACCTGGGTTTCCATTAAAATAGTGAGTGCAGCTTCTGCACCCCTCTTCCGTCCTGAAGCGTTTCAGTCTGTTTGCTGTGTGCCCGGGCCTGGCTCTACACGCTGGGAATATGCTGAAAAACAAAGAAGGAAAGAGAAGTGTACGGTGATAGAGAAGAACAGGGATGTGGGCTGAGGACACGAGAAGACACAGTGTTCAATGGAAGTGCCTCTCGGGTGGTATGACATGGCAGCGGAAGGGAATGAAGGAACCAGCCTCACAAATACCCAGGGCGGAGTGCGCTGGGCAGAGCGGACAGCATGTGTGTACAACGGCTCGGAGGCCAGAGAGCCGGGAGCTGCGTTAGGGCAGAGCTGGGTGAGACGACTGTGGAAGGGCCGGTAAGGCCCACGTCATCAGTAGGGCAGTAGGACGTCCTGGAGGGAGGCTTGAACTAGAGCCACAGTTCAATGTATAGTTTTGTTTTTTTTTTTTTTTTTTTTTTTAGCTGAGCCATCCTGCTACCTGTTGGCAGCTCAGCGGCTGCTCAGCTCAGGCTGGACTCGAACCGCTGTTGCTCAGAGCTCAAACTGTTGAGCGAGCTCTTAACCAACTGAGCCACTCGGCCGGCCCTCAATGTATAGTTTGATAAAGACTCTGACTGCTCTAGGATAAATACATTGAATGGGCAAGAATGGACATAACTCAGACAGCTAGGAGAGGAAATGGATTACTATGGGGATAGAAAAAAATGGAGGGAAGCAAATTGAAATACCCCTTTGGAGGCACGTACGTAGACTGCTTGGTTGGTTGGCTGTGGTAGTAAATAGAGGAGAAACAAGGGTGATGACTGTTCTTTGATTTGATCAACGAGTGGATGGTTACACCACATGAGATGATGAAGGTCCCCCACATTCCAGAAGGGGGGTAAAGCTTGAAGAGGTTAAGTGATTTCTCCAAGGTTACTTCCTCCTCCACTCTGCCTTTTCAGATTTGTGTAAACATCTCACTGTAATATTTATGTGAAAAATATATTGTTGTTCTGTGTTATGTCCCAAGGACTCAGACCTCATATCACTGGAAGAGTTGACATTTATATCATTCACTCATTCGTCCAGCAGATACTGAGTTCTCTAGGTGTCATTGGGTACGGAGTAGTGATGCAGAAATGGACCTCCCTTTGCTGATGGTTGGGAAGGAAGGCAGGCCATTAAGCAGTCAGTCCAGTCCAGTCCAGTCCAGTCCAGTCGAGACTGCTGTAGGGGAAAGTGCTCGGTATGCAGGGAGCCAGGAAGTTCTTCTTGGTGAAGATCATGTCTTGTCTCAGACGAATACTGAAGGTTGAGTAGAAGTTAGGAAGAAAGATCAGGAAATAGTATTCTAGACATCTAGTGTTTGGAGCCAGAAATCCAAAAATCTCAAGAGCACCTCAAGTTTGAACCATGTGGTTGACAAATGGAGTTCAGAGAGAACGGGTAGCTGTAAGGCTGCACAGAGAGCAGGGCGTGCTAACTCGAAAGTCCTTGGAAGGCACTTGTATGTGATCCAGGGGTGGGAGAGGAGCCATTGAGGATTTTTAGAAGGGGCAGGGGTTGAAAAAGTTGTCATTTCAAGGGGCAGGACCACTCAAAAAAATTTGTTGATCATATTCTATAAACGTCTGGTGTGTATAGGAGGTAATTGCAAGGATTTTCAGCTTGGCTGGGTTTAACAGATGAAAGACAATTCGAAAACACTAAGGAGTGACATGAAAAGGGTCTCAGTGAGTTTCATTGCCATTCTGTTACTTGAATTTTTAGGCAGTTTGATTTTAGTATGTACATAAGTCATTATTTTTAGTTTGCTTATTTTCTTGAAGATCTTTTATACTGGAAGGGTGTTAAAATAAATTTAAAACAAATCATGTAACTTTTTAGAGATTTGTAATTATACACCATTAAAGATATTGTATATATACGCCATTAAATATATATACAATCTTACATTCATAATAAATTGACTTTTAAATTTCTTTGCATTATCTTTCAGATCTTAAAAATACTACCATAATTACATGAGTATAATTATAACAGAGATAAAATTTTATGTTCCTTTGTTACTGAGGATTATGTCTATAAGCATTTAAAATATGTTAGTTTTTACTGTAGTTATAGCTAGGTCAGTGAGACTTTTTGTATGAGGAAATACACACTTTTTAAATAGAAAAAGATATACATTTATTCATTTATTATGTTTGCTGCATATTTCTGTTTCTTTTCACTAAAATGTAAATGACAGGTGCCCAGCAGTGTCCTATAGTTAGCAGTCTCACAATGAATATTTATTAAATAAATAAATATTATTTAAAGTCTTTTTTAATTCAATTAAATTTATTGGGGTGACATTGGTTAATAAGATTATATAAGTTTCAAGTGCACAATTCTGTAATACATCATCTGCATTTCTCATTGTGTGCTCACCACCCAGAGTCAAGTCTTCTTCCATCACCATATATTTGACCCCCTTTACCCTCTACAACCTTTCCCCCCACTGCCTTCCCCTCTGGGAGCCACCATACTGCTGTCTATGTCTGTGCGTTTTTTATTCGGTAGTTTGTTGCTGATTTTTTATATCCCATATATGAGTGAAATCATATGGTTTTTTACTTTTCCCACCTGACTTATTTCACTTTGCACAATACTCTCAAGATCCATCTGTTGTCACAAATGGCAGTATTTCATCTTTTCCTATGGCTGAGTAAAATGCCAGGCTCTGTGGCACAATGGATAACACATTGGACTTTTAGCACAGATTTAAAGTCTTTTATTAAAAAAGATTTTATTGGGGAATTGGGGTAGGGAACAGCGTTGGGGAATTGAGGAGTGGAACAGACAAGTTTCTGTCCTTTTGTTCTTCAGTCTAGTTGTGGAGGACGTCGTTGCTTCACTGGCCCATGTTGGTATTATTGGGCTCTTCCAACGTGAGGGAGTTGCTAACCAGCCATTGGACGGCTGCTCACAGTGGCTCACAGCAGCTCACAAAAGCTCACACCCGCTGCCAGCCAGCCCCACTGCTGCTTACGCTGTCGCCAGTGACTCACGGCAGCCCAGCTCCAGGTTGAGCTGTTGTTCACCATCTTAGCTGTAGAGGGCACAGCGTCACTGGCCCTCATGTGAGATCCAAACTGGGGACCTGCTGCTCATAGCTGGCGTCCCAAGCCAACTCTTAACCAATGTGCCATTCGGCCAGCCTGATTTAAAGTCTTTTTAAAAAATCTTTGGAAGATCTGTGAGATTTATTGGGTATTAGAATTATCACAGAGAGGTTAAATTATGCTGAAGCTCACATAGCCAATTAGTGGAAAAGTTATTACAGGCATCCCATTATCCTGAATTTTCCTGCTAGGTTGAACTCACTACTCTAGGATATAACTTTAGAAAAAATTTAAAATGTACTGAATATTTTAAGTGAAAATTTTAAATTGAAGTGTAACATGCAAACAGAAATGTGTACACATCAGAAGAGTACAGCTTGGTGAACTTTTTCAAGGTGTTCATGTAACCACCACATGTCCCTCATGCCTCCTTCCTGTCATTACCTCACCCAGATGATTTTTATCTCTGTAGATTAGTTTTGCCTGTTTTGAAAAGTGTCTATACATTGAATTATATGGTATGTGCTCTTTTGTGTCTGAATTTTTTTACTCACCGTTATGTAGATTAGGCTCACCCCTGCTGTGTGAAGAGGAAGGTCAGTTTTGTGGCTGTGTTGTATTCCTTTGTAAGATTAGTCCACAGTTTGTTTGTTTATTTTTATTAAAGTTTATTGGGGTGACAATGGTTAGTAAAGTTACATAGGTTTCAGGTGTACAATTCTGTAACACGTCATCTATATATCACATTGTGTGCTCACCACCCAGAGTCAGTTCTCCTTCCATCACCATCTGTTTGATCCCTCTCACAATTTATATTTACTCAACTGTTAATAGACATTTGGGTTGTCTCCAGTTTTTTTACTACAAATATTGCTCAGATTTTCCTGTGCATGCATGAATTTCTCCTGGATATCAACCTCGGAGTGGAATTGCTGGGACACAGGTTATGTGTATGTTTAGCTCCAGGAGATATAAAGATTTTTCTCAAGTGTTTGTATTATATTTTATATCTTAGATTATGGTGACCATTAAGGATGTGTTTTTGATGAAACAGGGATCATATTGGCTGAAAGCATGCAGTTTTATTTTTTAAGAAATCTAAATAGTGTATAATTGATGTTTTAAAACAACTAAAGTAATGTCTTATTTTCTGTTTGTCTCAACTTTTCCGTCAATGTAGGAAAAAGTTGAATGGATAAGTATTTTATCTTGCAGCAGTTATCTTGACGTATGAAGAGATTTTGTAACAGAACTTTAAGAAAAAAAGAATGTTCAGGGAGTACTTGTATATTTACATTACTATAGATGTACTTGATGCTCAGTAGTAATGATTTTTCTTGCCTTATGCATACTACAAAAATACTCTTGGATTTGAAATTTAAAAAAAAAGTTTTTTCAGTTTTATTAATTTGACATGTCAATTTTTCTGTTTCTTCTTTCCCTTTGGTAGAGTTTCTTGGTTATATTTAACATGTCACCGATGATGACCTGTGTCTACAATATTCTGTATACAGAATGGTAGCATCAATGATCAGGCTTACTATCTCTTTGGGAACTCTAATTCCCTTATAATCCCAAGTTAGCACTTTGGGGAGTATATGCTGGTCTCACCACATATTTTAAAACATAGGCATCCTTATTTAATATGATTTTTAAATGCTATTTTAACCTCACTTGCATTAAGTATAGTGTGTGGAAAATATTTTGATGCATTGCAGGAGGCTAATTGCTCAATTTTCACCAAATTCCTTCACTATGCAAGGATATGCCCAGAAGAAGAAGTGGAGGTGAAGTTTTTAAATGAGGTAGGGGAAAGAAAATATGACTAGTTTTCATACCTTTGTTTCCCGTTCAACTTTATTGAATGGTTGTATCTAGCTGAGAGCAGTGGTATGTGTGGTTTGATGACCCCTCTTCTGGCTCTTTCAACCACCAGCTCCAAGACTGAGTGAACCCTTCACTTCCCTGGGTCTTCGCTTCCTTATCTGTCAGATGAGGGTGTGGGACTCAGCTGGTCACTCATAGGCCTAATTCCTGGATGTAGTCTATACATGAGAACATTAATGTATATTAATGTTGCGTGTTTAATAATACACATTTAATAACATCTTGCTTAGGTGGGCCTCTCTGGTTTTCTTTATTCTCCTTTGCAAGTGGGAAGAAATATTTTGGAGAGAGAATGGCTGTCCTCCCCTCCCAGAGCTTCATAAGTAGTGCAGAAGGAACCAGGGCAGAGAGCGTTCTGCTGAATCATGGCATTGAACTTGGTGTTCTAAGCATTATATTTTCTGATGAATAGTGTCTCAGGAGACTCCTGTAAATGATGCATTCTGACTTCCAGTGACCTTTTAAACTAATATTTCTATTACATAATTCTGTTTCCTGGAGGTAATAGCATTAGTTTGTACTGAGGTAGATAATGATTTTGTTAGCAATTTCCTTTGTGGTAAGTGTTTTTACAGTAACTTAGTTTGAAGAAAGAATCGTTTGTACAAATAAAATTCAGAGGCACTCACCTGTAGTGCACTGTGATGAAGAAGAAAGGTAGCCATTGACTTCAGGAGCAATGTTCTGGAGACGCAGGGTCAGTATCACACTGACCAAATTTATTTCTGGGAAAGCTTTGTTGCCAGCCGCACAGCCTTCTTACACACACACACAATATTGTGACAAAGGGACAAGAATGTGGAATCACACCTATTGCTATTACTCTAATTAGTAAGAATATTATAAACCTGTGTTTCTTTATTCATAAAGCAATAATACTTGACAGGAGTAGATCATAAGTATAGTGCGAGGATCACCAGAAGCTTACACTACAGAACCTTGCATTACAATGGTGCTCCAAAAATATCAGCATTTTCTTCTTTTCCTTCATGGGTGCTGCAAGATCCTAAACGACTTGTAAGTTGTCAAAGACAATTTAAGTTATGCTTAGTCTACCTTTACTGTTAAGGATATGTATTGTGCTCTGATTGTTTGATTCACGTTCTATCCATTAACTTTTTTTTACCAAAGTAATTGGTTGCTCAGAATACCTGGTCCCTGGTTTCTGCCTGATGACAATTTACGGAGCTAGAATGACAAGGACGGGGGTGGACAACTGAACTTTAGCCTTCCGTTTTTATCTAACACATTTACAGTCATAGCTAAACAAGAATGTGCTGCGAAGAAGGAAGTGGCATTTGTTTCCTTCCCCAGTTTGCTTTTACTCTTCAACTATGCATAACTTCCACACACATTTCCTGCAGACTCTCGCCTGCTACACTAATCTAATTGCTGCCCAGAGGCCATCGTCTGTGTCACTGTGCGCTTGACCTGTCACCTTCTCTTCACCATAGCTGAGGTGGCGCCTCCTCCATGAAGCGCTTTTCCTGTGCTTCGCTGGCGGAGTCTCCCTTTGTCTCACCTTGTTCTCTGTGTCACCCACTTGCCACTTGGCTCAGTGGCTTTGAATTGTAATACATCCCTTTATGTGTGTCTGAACTCTCCAACGGGATTATGCGCAGGGCGGTCTTTTTATTTCTGTGTCTCTCTGGTGAACCTTATAGAGTCCTCCACATGGCAGATTTTTAGTGAGTGTTTCTTGATGATTTTGCTGCTTCTACTCCTGCTGATGTTGTTAAAAAAGAATGAAAACCTGCGCCTGTATGGATGGCACTTGGTTTTGCCAATTCTTTGATCCCCTTGCTTAACTAAGATTCTAGGTTTGACTAATTTGAGGTCAGACTTGGTTCTTTCTGCTGAGTGGTTGATTTATTCCCATCCTATCTGTTCATTTGTCTATTTGTTCATCAATCCAAATAATTTATTTAATGCCTCCATTTGGATAGTGCAAAGCATGTGCTAGGAGCCATGGGAAATAGGAAAAAAAAATCAATTAATAGGGGATGAGTACACTAATTACCCTTATTGGCTATTCCTAAGTAATTGTTTTCTATCTTCAAAAACTGCAAAAGACTGGCAAATCATTGTTTATTTATGTTTCTAAGTTAAACTATTTAGTATAATGTATTTGTTTTTACGATTCCTTGCTTAAAAAAACAAAACACCATGGCATTTTCAATTAACTGACAACTGTGGATCCTTTTTGCATTGGTTACAATCTTAATCCTAATATAAAAATCTTACTGAGCTAAGAAAGTACTGCAGAATTTCTGAAGGCTGAATATCCAAACTTAAATAATAGCAGTGTAAGCTTGTTTTTAAATAACGTGACTAAATGTGAAGATGCAGTTGAAACACGATAGGAACAACTAAGAGTAAACATATATTGATGCTGACTAATTATTTTTGGCATCATTCTCATGTATTTGGTTTATCTCATCAGAGCTGTTTCTGTTGGGCCACTTTACCTGATCCACTATGCATGACATAAAAAGGTAAAGAAATCTACTTCTGGGAAAGACAAGTTGATCAATCAATAATGCATACATGAATTGGCTTTATATAAAATTAGTTTAGTGTAGATCTCATAAATTCTCATCACAGAAAAAAAATTCTGTAACTATGTATGATGACAGATGTCAACTAGACTTGATCATTTCACAATACAGATAAATATTGAATCATGTTGTACACCTGAAACTAATATAATGTGTGTCAATTATACTTCAATTAAAAAAAAAGAATTAGTTTAATGGAAGGGTCTGATAAAAACTTTAAAATAAGTATGCTTGATTTTCCTAAGTGAATAAATTGCCCTCATTGAAATAGAGCAAGAAGTTACATAACAAAAAAGGAAGAACTAAACATGAATGCATGGGTGTGAAAAAAGCCAATTAGAAATTGTGGAATTGGAAGCGCTGTCGCTGAAAGCAAAACATCACCATAGACAAGATAAACTCTAGAAAATTCACTGTTAAAACTTTTGAACTGGAAGGTATTATTGGGGGATCCATTCCCAAATCAAAGATAGATAAACAATAAAAATGTATAAAACTATCGTTGAGACTGAAAGATAGGTTGAGATGTGCCGTTGTAACTAAAAGTATCTAAAACATTTTAACACATACTGTCTTAATTCCCTTATCTCTTATTCACTTTAAAAATAACTTCTTAAAATGAAATTATTAAGTATGCAGAATAATATTCTTGACATAAAAATTCAAACATCAGGTAAATATATATTAAATTAAAATTTACAAGTACCTCTTTACCCTTTGTAGCCAATCACACTTCTCACCCTATGGGTAACCATCATCCATGTGGTATGATCATTTCTGACTTTTATTCCTATGTATTTACATGAAAACATACAAACACATGTAGAAATATGTAATTTTCTGATTCTTTTATAAGAAAAATCAAATGTACATATTATTACAGACCTTTAGAAATTCACAATTAAAAATGTGTCACTTTGTAATTGTGTATGAGTATGCCTAGAATAGATGATTGGAGATAGAAATAAAATGATATGCACATTTTTAATTTTGATAGGTACTGGCAATGTTGCCCTCCAATAAAGTTGCACCATGTTATATCCACACAAATATAGAGAATGAGAGTTTCCTCAAACTCTCACCAACACTGGATATTATGCTATCAAATTTTATAATTTCATGGCAAAATAATTTTGATTTTTGTATTTCTTAATTTATTAGTGATATCTGACATGTTCTCATGTTCTTACGTTTATTTGTTTCCCCTGTTAACTGAATATTGGTAGCTTTTACCTCTTTTTGACCTTTCATCTGTTACACGTGCTGTAAATGTTTGCTCCCTGTCCATTTGCCATTTAGCTTTGTTATATTCCCACTCTGTTGACATTTTACCTTTTCATGTTGCCCAGTTGAGTTTTTAGAACCCTCCAGGCTTATCATAATATAGGTACTTGGTACTCATTCTCATATCCGTTCTTACATAAAGATATGCATCCTTTCATCAAATATGGGTTTCAGTATTGAAGATGGCCATTAAAAAGAGGAGGTGAGGGGGGCTAAAACCCAGCTCTAGTTTGTGGGTTTTCTCTGAGCAGCCGTCTCTGTCCCCCCTGCTTCCTGTCCAGTGTTGAAGCTTAGGTTCCAGAAAGGGGTGTCAGTAAGCGCGAACCTCTGCAGGGCTCATGGATCCGCCTACGACCCGCTCCCGCCCGGGCTGGAGGCCATTGGAGGCTGCTCATTGGTCAGAGCTCTGTGGGATGATGGACAGCATAAGAGTGACGTGACTGAGGAAAGAACAGGTGTGTCTCAAAACATTTGTCACCTGGCCAGTCTTGCCTGAAATGACCTACTTTTCTCTCTCTGTTTTTCTGTGTACTGAGACACGATAGAAAAAGGGGAGGAAATGGAATAACAGTGAAGTGAAGGATAACAAAAGATACATTTGATAGTCTGGTACAAGGACATTTAATACTCCCGCACCCTGGGGCAGTCAATGCCGTGGACCTCCAGGAAGTTCAAGTCCCAGGAACTCTTGCGTGGTCAGGACCTGGTAGAAAACCAGTGGGAGCCTCCCTTGTACCTGGGACCGCCTTTCTGTGGTCACGCGTGGATGACACACCGTGTTATACAAATCAGTTTTTACTGTTCTGAACACCTTTAGGAGCCAGTATTTTAATTTGTATAGTTTTATTCTTTCAATTTCATTGATAGGAATGTTTAAGGCCACGGATTTTCCTTTTAGTTTTAGTTTGTACCTTTTTACCTAAAAGTTGTTTGAAAAGGTTTTTAAAATTTCCAGGTAGAAGGGTCTTTTACGAAATGGCTTACATAATTTCTAGTTTTATTTCACCGTGATCAAAGAGTGTTGCTTATCATATTTCTAGTTGATAGAATTTACTATTTTCTTTTGTAACCTAATAGATCAATTTTTGTGAAGTTCCATATACATTAGAGAGGAAGGCTTATTTTCTATTTTCAGGGTTTAAAGTTTAATATGTATTCAAAACATCCATATTACTCTATATTTTGGGTTTAAGTTTAGGGTTTCAGTTTTTAATTTCTGTTTCATCTACCTAACTGCTGGTTTGTGGATATTTAATTCAGCTTTGACTGTTATATTACAGTTTTCTTCTGTTTTGCCAGTTTTGTGGAGAGGGAATGGACTTTTTAGCATCTAAATTGCTTAGGTTCTTATTTTCAATTTTCTTTTTATAGTAGTTATTTGTTTGTTTTTTGGTTTTTCAGTGAGTTGAGGTGGTTATGATATTCCTCGTTCGGGACCCACTCTTCTGTCCTTGTACATGAGGTACGGTTTCCTTACTGGATAGCTCGGCCTTTGAATAGTCATGTGTCCTTTGATTTTTAAATGTTCTTTTGTTTCATGAGATTCTAAGTGGCCCCTCTTGCTTCTTTACCCGTCTGTGTACAGTTTCCAAGGATTCCTTGTAACTCTCTTCTCCATCGTGAGACCTTTGTGAGGTTGCCTGGTCATGCCACATGTTCTCTTTTAAGACCTTTCTCCATTGTCACTACTCATCTAATTGCTCATGTTTCGGCGTTATCACACACAGGATGGCTTTCTCTTTCTAGCAGTGCTTCTAAACCCCAGTTAGCACCCCTCTTCTTCTTTCTGTATAATTTCCCCTGCTCTGCCCTTGGTCTCCGTGAAGCCTGGTGGCGGGCACGCTAGGGAGGGCTTGCTGGGCTTTCATATGTGTGTTTGTACTTAAGCAATTTGACGTTGAAGTGTTTCTGTCCTCTGTTTACATTGAGGTTATGAGCTTGCATAGTTTTGTTCTTCACATTCCTCCCCCCCCCAACCCCCACCCCCACACCCCCAAGGGTATGTTGGGATTTTGAGATTTACATCTGCGCCACTGCTTTGGCTATCCAAACCTTCTCTAGCCATTCATATCACCCACCATCCCTTAGCCACTTAAATGTTTCCTAATTTTGCTTTTTATGAAGTTGAAATCTTGAATATACATGAAAGCTTTCCAAAAGATGAGAAGGTATTTTAACATATTTGATTTATACCTCAAAGGCTTTATCAGACATACAGTCATATAGGGTAGAAAACAAGTGAGTTCTGAGCTCTTACTAATGTAAAAATCAATGGCCTTTTGCCTCTTTGTTATTAATGCTTAGAGTCCCTGACGCATTTTATGAGGCTAAATAATAAAAGGATGATCTTTTTAGGTGTGATGCATTATTGACTGCTGTCTTTTTGCTGGGATTGTCTGATGCAACTATGTATGTTTATGAAGTCCAAGGGCATGTGGAAGTTTCATGCGGGATGGTTACATGGGAATTTGCTGAAGCAATTCCTCAGGTGTTTAATGACAAGTAATTATCCACATTGCTTCCTGAGCTATACATCTCTCTCCTGCCCCTCAGCGTCGGAGCACCCCACCCATTGGCGTGCCCATTTACCCTGCTACAGTATCCACCTGCTTCCTCCTCCCACCTATTAGAGCACACCTTTAATTTACGTAACAAACGTTAAGCCTTGCTTCATCGGGGCTTGTAAAATCTAAAGCCGAACTTTCCTGAATGGCCTATTCTTTGTATTCTTCCGACTTTGTCATGCTTTTTGTAACTTGTGACCTCTGACATAATTTTTGTGCCAATAAGGAGCAAGAAGCAACTGTTGCTTTCTTAGTGGGGAGAGCTGAGCACTTATGTAAATACATTTCTAATTATCGTTCTGTGGGCTCCTGTTCTTTCCTGGCTGCCACGGATTTCACTGTAACACATCGTAATTGCAGTGATATTGTTTAAGTTACTTTTCCTGAATTATACCAATGATGAAGCATCTTTAATATTCTATTGTAAACTGTAGCTGAGTTGAAAAGAACCCCAGCTGTATTTACAGTTTTCAAAATAACTTTTAAGAGCACATTGGAGAGTACACTGAGAGAACTGTTCTATTGGTGCTCTTTTGAAAAAAACCACACAAGTTTTCGGAGTGAGAATGGGTCATTGTACTTTCATTAGTTCTGATGTGACTGACAGGCCGTGAAGGGGCTTACTGCAATTATCTGTTATGTTCTCCAGTTTAGCGATGGGAAGATGGGAATATATGAGCAGTCCTGTGCTTCATAATGCTTTATTCCCATATTTATTTTTATATATACTCGCTATATTTACTGCACCCCCCCCCAAACAGGTGATCGTGCAAGTGGTTAAATCCCCATTTTCATGCTGAAATCAGGACCTTTTTTACATAGAAGTCAGGGCAGGGCAGCATTTTTCATACTATATGGTCCATGTTTTTTCTGCTTCCTTTTCTGACCTCGGGCAATTTGTGGCTCTTCTACTTCTGCATTTATTTGGGTAAAACAGAGGATTTGATCATAGCATTTAAGTTATCAAGATACCCTAAGATTGCTTCCTAGCTTCTAACTTTTCTGTGGAAATAGTTAAAATTGTTTTTCTCTTTTATTCAGAAACAGTGCATTGGTGAGCTAACATTTCCCACATTTATTTAGCTCTTGTTTTTTTATATATTATATATTTGTTCTGTACCAGATTCCATGAAAGATGCGGTTTAGTCTTCTAGGGTAGACGGATAAATGAACAGGCAAGTACAATGCCCTGTCGGAACAGTGGTAGTGACGTGTGCAGCAGGGGAGGAGAAAACATGCGAACGAAGTCACAGAAGTCATTTCTGTACCGTGACACGTTACGGTAAGCTGCACCATGATTCATATGAAAGTTAGGTGAAAACTCAGGTAAAGCAGGTTAAATGAGTGATTGTATTCAGATAAAATTTTCTCTTACGTAAATAAGTTTAATTAGGCATAACTTTAAATAGCTTTAAAATTAGACATGAGTATGTCTAATTTAAGAATTAGCATCTTTTGTATATATTAGTTATGTTTTCTGACTTGAGTTTAGGAGATATCTACTTTTATTTATTTATTTATTTATTATTATTATTATTATTATTATTTTTATTTATTTTTTATTTTTTATTTTTTTTATTTTTATTGTTAGTTTCAGGTGTACAGAACAATGCAATAGTTACCCTTTTCACCCTCACAAAGTAACAACCCCCCTCCCCCCATCCACTGCCCTCCCACCCCTGATATCATGCTTATCTATTACAATTCCATTGAATCCGTTCCTGCACTCTACTCCATGTCCCGAGGTTATATGTATATATAATTATAGTTGACATACAGTATTATTCAACATCAGTTTCAGAAATACAATGCGGTGGTCAGGCCTCTACATCAACTATGAAGTGGACTCCCCAAAACGACATTGGTCCATCTGGCCCCCTAAGAAATGCTTACAACATTATTGATTGTATTCCTCGGACTGTCTTTTTCTATGCCTGAGGCCATATTGCAATTACCAATTTGTATTGTCTCATCCCTTCCCCTCTCCTTCATCCCCACCCCCTCCCAACTAACAACCCTCAGTTCTTCCCATGTGTCTCTGAGACTAGGAGATATCTACTTTTAAAAAAACAAGATATACAACGTGTTATAACAAAATCTACAAGCCCAAAGGTATAAATTAGGCTGTATCTCGTGGTACAGATGTTCATTTGTCTTATAAATAGCTGTAAAATCCTGTTATTTATATAATAGTGATTGAAATTAAAGTGTTGGGGTGACACATCTCTAATTTTAGCTAAGTGATGAAGTCACACGATATTTATATATAACTTTTGGCTATTGAAGAAGCAAAGGTTTATAGACAATTCTCTTTTAAAACTCAATGTTGAGGTTTTCTAATTCCTAAATTCCACAGTGTGAGATAAGTTTTGCTAGATGCTTCCGTGTTCTGTGTTTCTATATGTCATACATTCCACATTCATATACATTCCTAAATATTGAAATTATTTCTTTTTGCTTTCCAAAATTGATTTAAATTGACTTTGGTAATTGACTTGAATATGCTGTTTCTCTGTGCCCACTGCCACTATGTTGAAGTGGTTTTTGTTGGCGGATACATAAACACCATGAAAATGATCCACACTTTCAAATTTGAGGTAGTGAAATGAAGTTATAAATTATAGAAAGTGAAACGTACATCTAAAAACTATAAGTGAAAGAGACTGACACGTGAACAGTTTCATGTCATTAATCTTTATTCTTTTCCAAATAGCACTTGCACTGACTGTAAAGTAATCTCTTAAGAGGAGAAAACTCTAAAGTACAAAATAAATTAATAGACAGAAAATGATCCTGCCGCAGTCACAAATTGTGTGACTTTTTTTCAGAGTCATCCTTAGGGCCACTTAAGAGTTTGAAACAGTGATCAATCCTGTAACAGTGGTGCTTACTCAACAAAGAACTGTGCTTGTGAATAGAATTGTAAGGGATTTGGTGTGGGACTAGATTGTTTCAAACTGCATCCATAATAAATCTCAGAACATTGTTTTTAAATGGGTTAAGAAATACATCTCGAAAAGGTCAAGTTCAAACTCTGACATCATTGTAAACCCATAATGTCTACCATTAGTCAGCTAATTTAGGAGGATTGCAGAATTGCGACTGTAACAATTCTAGTGTGAGGGACCACAGTTTCTACACTTTTCTAGGTCAGTTTATTTAAGGCAAGAATTTGTAATTGTCTATGTCTAATTTAATACTATGTACACTGCTGTAGTTAATGTTAATATTAGCTAATTAAATATTCACACTGTTGTCTCCCTACATTTGCGAGATAATAGTAATTCTCATATTCAACACTCTGTGAATATTATTACTATATCTAATTAATTTCAGTTTTAAGGAGAACAATTTGGGATCAGACATTTGAAAACAAATACTTAAAATGTTCATACTTACAGAAAATAATAAAAACATTCTCCTACGTAAGTATGACTACCTTTTCACACGTAAGAAAATGAACAGTAGTTCTGTAATGTCATCTAATATTTAGTCCACAATTGTCTCCAAAAATATCGTTTATGGTTTTTAATTTTTTTTTTTTTTTGCTTCACGTCTCGAGTTCCCCACGTTGTTATGTCTTATATAGATTTTTGAATAAAATCCTGGGCTTTCTGTCTCGTGGCTGTGACTGTCACCAAGATAATGGCTCTCTGCCAGTGAGAATCCTTTCTTTGTTTAAAAACAAAAGTAAGTTCAAGTATTTCCCACGAAACGACAGTGGCAAATAGCGCTGAAGCCCTTGGTTTGCCTCTATGGTTGATCCAAGTGGGAGGAGCTCCAGTTGGAGGAAGCGCTATTGTCCTGGTCCTTGTTTTTGTTCTCCCCTCTCCCAGTTTGATTCCTGTTTGTCCACTTACACTGTATGTGCCCTTTGACTTCTGCTGTTCCACATTCACAAAGTAGGAATGTTGATGGGGATGAAGGGTTTCTAAGAGGATTTCTGAACCAGGCAGTGTAAGAGACAACTGAAAATTGAGTCATCTTGAAATTTCACTTCTGGAGGGAGATGCCATGTTCACAATCTTGGAATTATTATAACTTGGATGTCTAAATGAAGAGAGATTTTAATTCTA
Organism: Hipposideros armiger; assembly: GCF_001890085.2. Classification (NCBI taxonomy): domain Eukaryota; kingdom Metazoa; phylum Chordata; class Mammalia; order Chiroptera; family Hipposideridae; genus Hipposideros; species Hipposideros armiger. Next base: position 1,466,496 of record NW_017731542.1, on the reverse strand, counting down.
ATCTTTGGTCTTCATTAAATTTTTTTTCCTATGGTTACGAGAAAATTAAAAAAAACAATTTATCAATTGTTAAGCATTTTTGTTTTTGGTTTGCAGTGTCACTTTATATATGGATAATTTATATTCCAACTGTGAGTGTGATGATGGACTCATTGCTTTCAAAATCTCTAACATATGAAAAACTCTATTCAGTATAATTTTCGTCACATCTTTGTGAAATTGAAAGTAATAGGAAATGAGGAGAGAAAAAATTTACTCTGGTTTTGGGAGATTTTATGAAATCTAACATTTAAAAAAAGTTCTGTACATAATTTAAGCATAGCATGCTTTACCATATAGGACTTCAAGCAATAATAATTATGAATAACACTGTTACAGTCCAGGTGTAAGCAAAACTATGTTATAGTTTAGATTAAAATTCTAGTAGATCATTACTATAGTAAAATTTCACAACGGGTTCAACCTCTCAAATAAAGCAATGCCAGTGACTCAAATGTGAAACTCCATTTTGATCCACCGCATTAGCAATGCTGAAAAATAGTATCTAGTACGTATGTGCAGAGGTTCAAGGGAAGAGGAGAAGTGTGTCTTCATGGTGGGAAGTCAAGTTCTTCAATCTCTCTCAAGGAAATTAGTAGATATGTGTAAAACAAAAGCAACAAACGAACAAACCCGTAAACTCATAGATGCAGATAACAGTGTGGCGGTTACTAGAGGGGAAGAGGTTAAAGAAGTGAAATATATGGTAACAGAAGGAGGCTCGTGGTGAGCACACAATGGAATATACAGATGTTGTATTACAAAGTTATACACCTGAAATTTATATGTTATTAGCCAGTGTTACCCCAGTAGACTTAATTAAAAAAAAATTATATATATATAGTTATTTATGTCCTTTGGTTTAGTAATTCTACATCAAGGAATTTCTCTTAAGGAAATAATCAGAGAACTGTACAAATAATTACATGAAGTGTTTTTATTACAGAAGGATTTATAATACTAAAACATTTTTTAAAACCTAAACACTAACGTAATGGAATGATTAAAAATGTTTTGATAGGTCCTTATGACTATCACAGTATGCATTCATTTAGAATTACATTTTGCAATTTGCTGGTATGGTAAAATACCTATAAAAATCAAACTAAAAGAGTGAAATAGACTTGTATTTATTTTGCTAACTTTCACATTTGTATTTTTTAAAATATATAGTTCCATAGAATGTTGAAAGAAAATATGCCAAAATAGTCACAATTTTCTTTAAAGACACATTTTTAAAATGGTCCCTTTTTATATGCTTTTTGAGTCTTCCAAAATTTCTAGCATTAACAGGTGTTATTTTAAAAGTAAAAGTAAAATACATGTATATATCTGTATCTGTCTGTCTGTCTGTCTGTCTATCTATCTATCTATCTATCTATCTATCTATCTATCTATCTATCTATCTAATCTACCATGTTTCCCCGAAAATAAGACCTCGCCAGAAAAGAAGCCCCAGCATGGTTCCTCCAGGACATGGAGGGCACGCACCCCTCACATGAGGGGTTTATGACCTGTTTCAGGGAGAAGGGTGCCTTTTCCACCAACTCCTTCGGCTTCAAATATTCAGTATGCCCAGGTGCCATATTTTGGCACCTAAAATCATGCTACGGCTTATTTTCCGACTAGGTCTTATTTTGGGGAAAACGGTGTGTGTGTGTGTGTGTGTGTGTGTGTGTATGTGTATACATATACATATATATATATTTATATCTTTATATATATTTATATTTATGTATATATATACATACACATTAAAAAGCTTTCACAATTAGCTCAAAGAATATATACTTATAACAATGTATATAAATTATTTTGTGACTAAAATCTCAGATTATCTTTTTCTCTGTGGATTAAACTATTGTTGGATTTCATGCTAGTAAAATAATATTCACTAAATATTGCATTTGCTATGGGATGGCATTTGCAAAACTCATAAATTTAGAGAACACAATTATGTCAGTGAATTGAAATTAATGAAATGGCATCCCACACAGGCATCCTAATTTGCATATTAATTTCAGTTAATGTTTTTATGGATGTAACAGACTTATCCTAGTCATATTTGATAAAAAAAAAATGTTCTGCAGCAACCAGATGTTAAGCAGTTGTTCTAGTACATTCACAGTGTTCCAAAAAACATCCCTGATATGTTACTGTTTTGGCATTTTGAATTTTGGTTCATTTACCTTTTATTGCTTTTTAAAAAATAAAAATAAATTGGTCAGTAAATAGGGAGATAGTTGTTGATATTGAATGTTTATTTTTAACTATTGAAATTTATTTTTTCTCTTTTGAATTGGACTTTCTCATTTAAAGAAATTATATTTAAATTAAAAATTGTATTACACATGGCCCTAAATGGATTTTATTTGGATCCTGCTGTTAAAAATATTCATTGGCTTTCTATCTTTTTCCTCCCTCCCTCCCCCGCAGTGGCTTTCTTTTTCCGTTGACTTGCCTCAACTGAATTTAAGGAACTTATTATGAATTACGGTCTGTAGGTGGTTTTACCTCTTTTCTAGGCATTTCCCCAATAGCATTTTCTCCATTGCAGTCCGTTTTGCTAAAGGAAATTTTATTTCATCCATGTTTTCAAATTTATTTGCATGCACAATAGACTTTTCTTCTGTCTTAGACTTTGTTTCATCTCTTTCTCTCATTTGATGATTATTTCTCACTAATCATTTCTTATTATTATATTTTGGGACTTCTATTTACCCTACTTCCCACCCCATTAAAAAAAATTAGGTTGACTAGTAGTTTGTCTATTTTGTTGACTGTTACAAAGAACCAGCTTTTTAATTTATTCTTGTGTTTTGTTTTATTTCTTTCTTCTGCTTGTTTTACTTTGATCTTTTTTATTTTTTTGAATTGAATATTTGAATCACAGTTTTTCTTTTAAAAATTATGTAAGTATTTAATGGTATGTGGTCTTTTGAGAAGTATTTTTGTTGTGACTATAAATATTAATAGCTTGTTTCTAAATTTTAAGGTGAAAAGGGCTTTCCTCCTTTTCCATTTTTATTATTAGGTTTTTTTTTGTTTTGTTTTTTTGGTTGTTGCACTGTGATCTGAGAATGCTATTATTGTATTTGTATAGTAGTATTAATATACCATAATAGAGGATTGTACTAATTTACTGATATTAGTCTGTTTCTAATTTTTTGAGTCAGTTTTTGTTACTCACCAGACTTCTTCATTTATGGCACTTGAAGATTTCTCACCCTTAGTTTAATATTTGGCTGTATCACTCCAAATTCTTGTTATACTTTCTGCCTCAGCATTTAATTGATTTGGAGCAGAAAGTGGTTGATGATTCCATCTGCACAAGCCATTATAATATTATGCTGAAGTTATCCTTGTGTTTTGTTCAGTTTCAGGGTATCTTTATGATGTGAATTAAAATTCTGCATCGAAGCAGTCATGGGGTCACTTGGACCTCAATAAATATTTATTGAGAATCTATTCTCTGTCACATGCTATTCCAGTGGGCCAGGCATAGAAGAATTTCTGGGACAGCCTTTTATTTGCTAGTAATTGCTCAGTAGATATCAAGTCCTAAAGTCTGTGTCCGTGTCCAGTACTAATTATGCAGGCGGAGCGACAAATTGGAAGTTGTTATCTTACATTACTACAGGGACTCCTCTTGGCATAGTTTTCTCTCACAGAAATTATAAAGGTTCAAAAATGAAAGAAAATGCTTGAAGTACTGTTGGTGAGGTATACTGCTTTGGGTTTTACCATACTTTAGGCTTTAACATAGGTATTTTAGGTTTCAGGATTTGTATCATCACAGCTCAAGGCATAATATTTTAAGGTCAGTTACTTAGTCACCAAGGCAAAGATGAAAGCAAAATTGTACAAGTATTTACAGAAGCTTTGAAAAGGCATGCTGAAACTTTCTATGAAAATCACCATATAATGTTACACCTTTTAATCAAATAAACCACTATTCATGTTGTGTCCCCTCCCTCTTGGACTTCGAAGAGTGAGTCTGTTCAGAGAATACTTAAATTGAAACCTCGTTCAGGTGTTTATATTCAAGGGTTTCTGAATTTAGGGACTTGGGGGCATATTTACATAGTAACTCCAAGCTTTGGATTTAGGACTACAAGTTTGATTTGCAGTGTTTTTAAGGACAACTTTTTTATCGTTCTCAGGATGTGTTGCAAACACCTGAGAAGCTCATTCTCAAAGATAAATAATTTAAGAAGGAAAAAAAGATTTTGTAGTTTGTTTTCCCCATTGAGAATATTTGCATTTAATTTAGGACATTGAGCACATTTTCTCAAATCAGAGATCCGAGCAGTTGTGAGCTTCTAAGGAGCACTCAGAATGGATGGAAAACATTCTTTCTAATTACTGTCATCCATTTAATCAGGGTGAGATGATTAAATCATGTACGGAAGCAGGATTTTGATTAAAATCCTCTTCTCTCAATAAAGGTTGTAATCTGTGGACACTGAGCCCGCTGGGTGCTGACAGACCCCCACAGAATGGACAGGTGCTCCGTTCAGTGCGAAGCGGAGGTTAACGAGGGAAGCTGTGTCTAAAGGCCAGCGTGACCCGAATTCCTCCATCGGTCACCTTCCCTGGATTCATGAGGAGTGGCCTGGGGTTTCTGGCAGACTCTTGGCTGCTGTTTATTTTGGGAGGGGCAGACCTGGTGAGTAGCGTGTCACAGCTCATACACACTTTGGTGGCCATATTTTTTTGGAGGAAGAACGGACTTGTGTACCATCTTTGTCCCCACTTGTATTTATATATTCTTTTATTGAGCAGATAGTTATCAAAAGTCTCGTGTGTTGCAAATACAGGTGCAGGGCGCTGTGAAAGATATGAATAAGGTTTCCTCTTCTTAAGGGCTGGTCTTTGGGACAATAAGACATATCAAGTTGATGGCTTGTGAGAAGCTTGGTAGCTGGCTGCTGGCATTCTCTCTGATTCTGCCCTTCCACGTCCTGCCCCTGTGCACCCCCACCATCTCACCAGGCAGTGAGCCCTGCTTGGGTTTCCCATACTACTGTGAATTTTTTACTGTTCTGGAAATAACATTTGGAACATTCTGCAGAAGTCTATACTCTGTATGTAACATGTAGCATGTTAATGTAGGATATCCCTCTTGTGTAGAGCTGGCGTTTAGTGCTCAGGGGGACTTGAACTGTGGTCTCTAAGCTGTAGAACATCAGGGGTGCAACTTGACCGTGCTGACCAGTTCGTTCTCTGGATGCCATGAGGGCGAAAAATGCTCTCAGTACTTTGCCGAGTGTGACATGATTACAAATGATTCCTCACGCCGTCCTGAGGTGGAGGGATCCTTCGGCCCCGCCCCCTGCCCAGGTAACCTGGTCCCTCTCCTCCAACTGGCAGAGCCGAGAGTGGTCTCACGTGAGGCCCCATGGTGACTTCCTGGGCACTGTGGTGGTGCAACAGGAATATTACCTTCTTTTGTGATCACAGCGTGTGAACTACATTTAAGATAATGGTAACAAAGACATAGTTGATGTAGATGGCTGACCTCTGGCTAATTAGCAGGCTTATCTTACAGTTAACTCAGTGAAATCTGGCTAACACCGTCTTGTGAAGAATAGACGATATATTTGCTCACTAATTGGTTTGAAAGTGCAGTTATTTCCACACGTGAAAGGTAAAGAGCACAAGCTATTTAATAGTCCTAATGTAGCAACTAACATATTTTTTAAAGAATCCATTAACTATGAAATATTTCTTAATTATGCTATAGTTAGTTATTTGGTCTTGAAGTGGCTTGGAAAGGTATTGTCTTAGAAAAGCTTGTAGTAGTAGAACTAGCAAGCCCATTTCTGGTTTGATCGGAGCCATGCGAGTGCTTTGCAGTGAATTTCGCTGGCCCAGGTGTAGTCAGGGCGGCGCCTGCTGTAGGTGGCACGTGATCTGATGCTCAGCGATGACCTTGCTGACTCCTGGGGTAAAATCCTGTCATGGTGAGTGGCCATGCAGTTCTCGCCTTTCCCGCCTCCTTCAGGCAGCTGTGTGTACCTGCCATCTGCTGCCACAGGCGTCATCCCCTACCTACCCGTGCACTCAGTCTTGAACTACACAGACCAGACGTTTGAGCCTCTCAGGCCCTCTCCTGGCACCTGTGGCCTCCTTCACACATTACTGTGTAGATTCTGGCCTTTATTGGGAAACGTAACTGCAAAATCATCCTAAGTCAATGTAGTTTCTCCTTCTCCAATCCCCCATCGCTTGCATAAGTGTAGCGTTTAAGGATTACATTATAAATACATGTTTATGTTCTATTAATATTTATTGAACATACTTGCTGAGATTTAGAATTTTTAAAATTTCCAAATTTAAGAGTTATAAAATCCCATACGTTTACTCTTTGTTAAGTATGTTTGCCTTTAATTTTTAGACCTTTGAATATTTTATTGGGAGGTTATCCCTGTCTTGGATTCATTATTTGTATTATGTCTTTAACATGCTGAATATCTAGGGGCTCTTTGAGTGATGAACCTCAATTTCCAGGGAGTCCTGGAATAGTTCTTCGCCTCGCGGTACTGGATCTTAACATAGGAGTCTTGCATTCAGCCTAGTCACATTCAGCTTGGCTAAATCTTTGTTTCTACGTTGGGTCTCTGAATAATGATGACAATTAGAGTCTTCGTTTATCTGTAGACCAGAGTGGCTTCAGGTATTGTTAAACTCTGTATTATGTGTATCTCTTATGTGAAGTGAGGAAGGCTGGATGAGAACCCGACTCTTCCAAGGCCGCTGAGCCTCTCTGAGTCACTTTTCATATCTGTGTAAAGGAGCACATATCACCCCTCCCTCAGGGTCATGGTGAGAATTGAAGGACATCATATATGTGAGGTCCTTTAGAAATGCCCCTTCATAGTTGCTTCTAAATATGAGAATGGAATTTTTCTCATTCAAACATGTAAACATATGAGACAATACGTACTATCAGATATACTCATTCATTTCTTTATTTTCCCTTTCTTCCATCTACTTTTTAAAAAAAAGTTGCTTATTTTTGCTACTCATTCATAAAGGAATGCGTGTTAAACTGAAGTCCCTGGTCGCTTGAGATTTCTGAGCTGTAGCCCTTCAGAATGGAGTCCTCTAAAGAACAAGATGAAGAACAACTAGCATGGTATAATTTTCTTCACTGCTGAAGAGTTCGCAGTTTTTCTTTTCTCCCTATCTTTCTAGTCATCCCTAAATGATGCATTTAGATCACAACAAATTTTATTTTCTTGGCTCTTAACTCAATGAAATGTATACTGGTTTTCAGCCACTGTAAGTGCCGTATCTTCTTTTGGTCGATGACTCTTCCACTTAGGTGGCTGGCTTGTTCCTTGAACACATCCCGCGCCATCCTCTCTGCATGTCTCCGATGCCTTTGCTTATAACCTGGCCCCCGCTTGCAATGCCTTCCCACTCATAAGATCCTTTCCTGTCCATAAGGCCTGTATAGTCCCCTCTTCCGTGAAGTCTTTCCAGACCACTGGCCAGAGGGCTTGTTCTGTTCCGTCCATTCCTATGTAGTGATTACCGCTAACACTCATCTTTTTATTAGTTGAAAGATTGGGAATTTTTTTTTTCCCTAAAAGACTAAGAAAACTTTTCTTATGTGTCATTTGCCCAAATTGACTTAGTGTCATTCATCACTGAAGACTAGTTTGCGGTGAAGACAGTATCAGCGTGATTGATTTAGATGCAACAGAGGCTGGGGTGGAATGAATTTGGGGGAGTGAACTGCATTGTATACAGAAATAATCTGACAACATTCCCCCCCCCAAAAAAATACCCATGTAAATTTTTAAGAAATTCGAAAGCCTCAGAAATACTTGTAAAAAATCAAAGTCATTTCTTTTTAGAAATGCATTATTTCCAGAATCCCACTGAAAAAAAATCGAAATTGATGTTTGATATTAGAAATGAAAAGCAATATTTATGTGTGAGTGATGACAACTGTGAAAGGGCGAGTTTATTAAAAAGGAATTGTTAGAGATTGGATTGCCCTGGTCAGAATGGCGGAGTGAGCATGTTTTGTCTTCTACCTTTCCTGCTTCATCTTTCAGTGACTGTCCCTGCTTTTCCCACCTCTGTTTTCCTTCCCTTCTTTAAGCATTTATTGCTTGTTTGTTGTGTGCCAGCTCTGCGCTATGTGCCATGAAGACAGGAATGAAGGATATAGTTCCTGCCATCAAGGGTCTCAGAGGCGCCTGGAGGAGTCAGATAAATTTTTAGCAAAACATCGTAAGTACTGTAGTACCGTCGAGCATGATGCTAAGGAAACACCGGCGTTCTATTCCCTCTCACCTGCCAAGGCTGGTTCCCTATTTCTCGCCCTGCTCTGGGGACCTCCCTCTGCCCAACTGCCCACATTTCCCACAGCAAGAATTTAATAGAAGTTTTGTGAAAAACTATCGATGCCAATTGAAGAGGGCCTCTTGTTGGTTGGCTATCTACACCGGACTGTGATATCATCACCAGTGACTGCCTTTTACTACAATATAAAAAAAGTCAATGCTACCCTGGGCGAGGGTGACCTTAAAAACAAAGAGAACCAGACCTTCATTTTTCTATGGGTGGGATTTGCTGTTATACTTAAAATTCCTTTCCTCTTAATTTGCTTTGGGCAATTTCTGTTTCTTCTAGTTAATACATATAAGGGAATGTGACTGAGTTTAAATGATAACCTCAACAGAACATTATTGAGGTCGATTTTCTGTAAGATAATTATAAAAACTATGCAAATAAAAAATAGACATTCATCTTTCCAATTGCATTCCATACGTCTCCATCTTTTGTTTAGAAAAATCTCCTGGATAATTTTATTTGCTTCATATCAGTCGAGGACTACAGCGATTTCAGTGGGCGCTGCAAACATATTAATAGTTTTCAGTCTGGGCTTACCTGACAGATTGACTGGAAGCTGGAGAGCTCACATATGGAAAGGAGGGAGACAGCCAGCCTTTCCGCAGACTAGGAGGCAGGACAAGGGGGATTAGGTCAGTTTCTTGCACCTGGAGTTCTGTTTTTCTCACTCGAGTAGCTTTCTAACTGATCTCCCATTTCCCCAGTCTTATCCACTCGCATCAGTCCTCCACTCCTGGCAGTTATCTTTCTAGAATGCAAATCTCATTCACAAGCTGCTGCAGAAAGCCCTAAACACCAGATGATCAGCTCTAGGACAGAGATAGCATCGCCCTTGGTCACCGTAACCTTTCCAGCTTTTTCTGTAGCTTAACTCCCAGCCCCATCTCTCACATGTTGTCTCCCAACCGTATAACATTCTGCCACTTTCCAGGACATCCCATGTGTATCGCGTCTGCACATGTGGTTTTCACGGAACGCCTTTTTCTTGTATTCTGGCCAAATGCTAATTTTCTCCCAACAGCCACCTGTTTGCCGAAGTCTCCCATGATTCTTCCTGTCAGTCATGGTTCCCTGTCCATTGTACCAGGCACCATCACCTCGTTCTTAATTATTGAATTGTATTTTGTTTCTTTCCTTGGAATCTATTTTTCAACTAGAGTAAAAACTCCTGTAGTTGATTTTACACATGTAAGTCCAGCGTTCGACATAATATCAGGTACAATAAACACAGTGAATGCTTACTGAATTCTAAGCAAGCTAAGATTAGATTGAAAATGACACTTTGAGTGCTTCTGTGATATTTGCTTTTCTTTACAGTTCTTTTTTTTTATTTTTTAGTTTCAGGTGTACAAAACAATGCAGTAGTTGTCCTTTTCACCCCTCACAAAGTAACAACCCCCTTCCCCCCCAATATCATACTTACCTATTACAATTCCATTGACTCCATTCTCCACACTATACTCCACATCCCATGACTATATGTATATAAAATTATAGTTGACATACAATATTATTCAACATCAGCTTCAGAAATACAGTGCGGTGGTCAGGCCTCTACACCGACTATGAAGTGGTCTCTCTAACAAGACGTGAGTCCATTTGGCCTCCTAAGAAATATTTGCAACATTATTGATTATATTCCCCAGACTGTCTTTTCTATTCCTGAGGCCATATTGTAGTTACCTATTTATACTGTCTCATCCCTTCCCCTTCTCCTGCATACGGTTCTTATTTATACCACTTAACTTTGTAAATCGTCAAGAAAACACGAGATGGCCATACTTGATGTGCCCATTGGCATTTGGCTTTGTGCCAGCCGGTGCTGTCATCTCTGATCCGCACACCTGCCCTTCGCCATCCATCTCAGACGCGCACCTGCGAAGCACGTAGGCCGGACGCCCCTGCCGGCAGGTTTTCTGTTAGGCACAACCGAAGCAAGGCCGTGGTGACGAGTGGGAGGTGGGAGGAAAGAGAAAGCTGGTTTTCCCTTTCTTGGAGGGTGCCCTTCAGCCCACAGCAAGAGTCGGGGGTGACTGAGGGTGACTGCAGGTGGCTTGGGGTGCAGCGGCCCGGCGGTGGTCCCTGCCTGAGCTGTCCCAGGGGCCACTGTGGCCTTGTTTCTAGGGGCTCAGCAGCAACTGGAGGCTTGTGGGCCCCTGCCCGGCGTGGCAGTGCCCTGCCTTTGCTTTGCCTCCCTGTTTTTGTTTTGCTTTCCCACTTATGCCCCCTTCTCCCTTTTATTCGAACGCCTTCCACATTTGTATCATCAGTCTCCTGTGCTTGCACTAGGTAGAGTAGCTTGGCTTTTCTGAGTGGACAATAACCAGGAGTGGTCTCAGAAAAGAGATTTCAGAGATGGGGATTTGGGATGGGTTCTCTGAGCTGACCGGGTTTGAACCCGGTGGGGTCTCACTGCCTGTGGAAAGCTGCCCTGGCAGGAGGGGCAGCTAAGTTACTTCATCTGGCAGCTTTCTGACTGCAAATTTAGCGTTCACGCGAATCAAAGCTTTGGGGACTGAAATGGAAGTGGTAAATGTTACGGTGAGAATGATCCCTATTAGGACTCAGGTGGATTGGCTGCTTTTGACGGCATAGGAGGAGTTTAGACAACAGACTATGAGTCCAGGGCTTTAAGCTCTCAGCTCAAGTGTGTCAGAGAAACAGACAGCACCGTGATGCCACCTGAGATTGTCCTGGCTTCATTGTTGCAGTGCTGATGCAGCTGAAAATCAGACCCCAAATTTGACCCTGGGAAATGTAGAGTCGCAGTTTAAGTCAAGTTCGCAACCTCCCAAGCTTTCTTATGTGAAAGCTAAGAACTCACTGGACAGACATGGGATCATGAGAATTGCAGCGAATATACTTATGTGAATTCTGATGCATGTGAGAACTCGGAACCTCACTTTTCTCCGTGCCTGATGTGCAAGTCCCCCTATGCTTTACCCTAAAACCAGCTCCTCCTGCCTCTGAGGAGATGTACTTTCTCCAGCTGGAAGACCCTGTAATGGCCTCGACCTTGCTAGGAAAAATGTAGGGAGATAGGAGTGTTGCAGAGGATGCAGCATGTGTGACCCATGTACACTTCTCTCACTGAGGCATTGGGGAGTGTGTCGGTGAAAGGAGCACTGATACCCTGGAGAAATTCTGGGATGGCTGTGTTCTGATGGCCGTGGAATGTGGTGGTAGGTGCCACTAGGGAAATGGACTGTCATTTCAGTGGTATCATGGAAACCTGCAGTGACAGTACTGAGTGTCTGGATGTTACTGCCACAGGCCAGGTGGGTGCAGGTACTTTAATGGGCAGAAGAGCCAGGGTGACAATCAGAATTTTGTGACCCCCAACATTGTCATCATCGGTGGTGGCTAAAAAATCAGTGAAGTATAGCCTTTGGGGGTACAGGCACATTTTGGATAGTGTGAGCAAAAACGTGATTTCATGCTCCACCACGGACATCATGGTGGCCTGTCACTAAGGTTATAGACCTGAGCCCGTTCACAAGCCCAGAGCCCTTAAGTACAGAGGGAGAACTATGTCCCTTTGGGATAAGCCATTGCTGTTTCTACAAATCTGTACCGAAAAACCTTCCTTTAAGCTCTCCCCAGTGGGATCCCAGTCATTTACCAGAGTGACTGTACATTGTGGAGTGGAAGTTCTCAGCTCTTCTAAGTATTACTAGACATGGCTCTTGGTTGATGATAATCATTTGGGGGACCCAAAACACCATCGTTGCCCTTGGTCAGAATGAGACCTGATGGTGACCAGATGATGAATTTCCCTCCCTCCTTCCCTGGAGTTCATCTCACTGTCTGTGTGTCCACTTTGTCATCACTGGCCCAGCTCTTAAATGCTCACCTTGCTGAAATTCTATGTTGGCTTTCTGTTTAGTGTTACCACGAAATACTTGAGAAATGCGAAAGTAGAGGTTTTACCATATTCTCATTTTACTCACCCTCCAGGCTTGTGCAAAACGAGAATGGGCCTTGAGAACTATGATATTTTATTGTAAATTTAATCAGGTTGCAATTCCAATTGCAGCTACTGTTTCAGATGTGATCTTTTGACTAGAGCCGGTCATCCTGGTGTCTGACACTTGTCATGCAGCCACCAAGATTATCAGTTAGCCAGGATTGCAAGAATATGCTGCCAGTCATCTGGCAGAGAAAGCAGTAAGCTTGACTGTAAGAGAATGTGGACTCTGCTGTCTGTCCTAATTTAGTGCATCTTGAAGTTATTTTGGGAATGTCTAAGTAAGGACAAACAATTTTATACTTCTCTCCCATTATTAGTGTAAAATCTTAAACTAAAGAACATTTGTTAGAACCAATAATGGGTGGAAAAGGTGTTAGTTAGTGCTTAAAGCGATGTTTATTTGATTGGCTTTAGCTTGGATGATTGTTCTCCCAGAATTTAAAACAACAACAACAACAACAACAAACCAAACCAAAATTCTAATGTAAAACATAAAGTTAAGCTCCAGAATTTCTTGTTTCCTCACCTTTTCCTCACCCGACTTTCAGATTAAAATCAGAGGTGCCTGGTGGTTTTTGGTGCCATGGACTCTTTGTCAATCTGGTGAGGTCTGTGGAGCCACTCATAGAATGCTTTTAAATGCGCAGAATAGATTGTATAGGATTATAAAGGAAATCAATTCAGTTGCAACATAGTTATTCAAATCTTCCAAAATCTTCAGTATAGTAACATATGTTTAGTAATGATAAGCTGTAGCATTATTTCTAATAAGTACAATAATTTTGGAGTTAGTGATGAGTGTAACAGTATTTCATAGTATCTGTGATTTCTATTGGTGACAGGTACTGGTAAGACTGCCATTTATTGTCTGCATTCTTAATTGAGGGAAATTTAAACATGGAGTTAGATGTTAATGAAAATAAACACATAATCTTTTTTCCATTTAAATAGATGGACCCTCCCCTGCTGAATTCTCTGTTGCACCCTTTGGTAGATGAGGGGTACAAGAACCCCACTTAAAAAGCCTCTGCTCTAAATAGGTTTATAAGAGCACAATCACCCTGGAAAATGAATATGTATTATCTTGTAAACATATTTGCTTAACCATATATTTTACCAGAATGTTTTATTTACTTAATGTGGAAATAGAATCTTCTAACATAATGGAAAGCAGAGACTGAGTGAGTCTGTGTGAATAAGTATTAATTCTTTGGTCAACGAGATACCACATAGTAAATTAACTCTTCTAATACACTAAATGGTTCCTGGTGGACCTTTTGGTATAACATTATTTTGAACATACACTCTGTTTTCTTCCATTTTGTTAACTGGTTTAAGCTCATTTGCTTGTAATGTTCAACTAGACTGGCTGCATAGCATTTAACATTTGTGTTTATTTCCAAAAGATTGAGTTTCTGTAATAATCTTCACTAATTGCCTGATGTAAAATCCTTACTAGAGTATTTACGAATGTATTATTTGTTGTACATTTGTCAGCTCACTCAAATAAAAATGCAAATAATGATAACAATTGCAGTTTTTGCACTTACTATAGCTACAAAATAATCTCTGCAATTTTTCTTTCTTCTCCACAATTTCAGCCTCAAATTATGACCATTTCACCAGCATTGGAAGAATTATTATGTTTATTGAATTATTTGCAG
>NW_017731542.1:1449433-1451635 GCF_001890085.2 Hipposideros armiger | reverse complement strand
TCAGCTTTTAGCGTGGAGCTCTTGGCTGCACATTTGCTGAGGGAAGCATATTATCTGGCAGGGTAGTGAGCACAGCGAGATCGGGAAGACGTGGACTAGAGACACAGGAAGCAGGTAGCCCTTACAAGACTGAACTGAACACACCAGTGCAATTGTTCCTCTTTGTGAACAACTCAGTCTGCATCTGTTTCCTAAAATGTAGCGTTGCTGAAAATGTTCAGTTATAGTTTATATAGTTATTATGGATTCTCTGAATATCCTGCCTGATTTTGGTTGCCTGCACTGATATTTATGTGGTAGGACTATTATATTTTTGTCTTTTTAGTAGACTTAAATCCAACAACTAGAAGCACTGTTCCAGGAACTATGATACCAATAAAAGTGGTTCTCCTCTGGGTTTTCTAAGGAGGTTAGAGATGCAATGCGAACATAAGGGAAATGGGTGTAAGAAAAAGAAATCCTGCAAAGAATGAAGATAAGCTGTGTCAATTATGAGTATGGCTAAACATATGGGAAAGTTAGAGACCTGGAGATTATTTTCTTGTGTTAATAAACAATATTATAGGTATAATTACTTTTTATAATTTTCATACAAAGTTAAACTTTGTATATTGTATGTAGTTTGTATACTTTTGGGAAGTATTACTCTGGGACCTTCTATATTTGACTTGTTGTGAGACAGATAGCTATAGATTTTCTAGTTGTATTTTTATAATAGGATATTGCATATATGAACATGTTTTACATAAAGTTCAGGACTAAAATACCTAAGTGAAGTTAGAAAAAAATGGAACTAAAAAGCAAGACTCAGTGGCTTGAAAGTGATGGTAAATGCTTTTAATATAAGAACTTACAAAACAGCAACATTTAGATACAGCTCTCAGCCAAAGAAGCAATGTTTAAAAAACTTAAAAATTTTAAATTATGAGGTATAGCAATAAAAGACTATTTAGGGTTAAAAAATTAAAATGAGGAATTAAATTTTTGTAGCATAACAAGATCATGGATATATGTGTATGTTTATTTTTTTTCTTTGAGTTTTCCATTTTATTCATATGTGGGAAATGGAGTGAAATAATAAACTAAGAACTAAATGAAAAAACATTTATTAAAAAAAAGTTGTTACAATTAACCAGTTCTTTAAACATCTGAGAAGCTCTTTTAATAACAAGCAAGCAATTCTACAAGCATACATTTTAAAAGTATGATGCAAGTATCTACTGATAATTAATAGAGTTTTCCCTTCCATTTTGCTGGGGGGTAGCAGGCCCATAATCCTGTTAACTTCTTTGTTTTCACTGATTCAGCCCAAAAGTTAGGAGTCATCGCCAAATTGATAGAATAACTGGGGCCAGCCGAGTGGCTCCGTTGGTTAAGAGCTCGTTTAAGAGTGTGAGCTCTGAGCAACAACGGTTCGATTCCCGGCCAAAGCTGAGCTGCCGCTGAGCTGCCAACAGGTGGCAGGATGGCTCAGCTAAAAAAAAAAAAAATTGAAATTGAGAGTAACTGTCAAGATCAAGAGCTTGATCACTGTGCCTGAAATAAAATGAAATGATCACTGGGTGTGTGTGTGATGGATACACGCACACACAACACACACACACACACACACACACACACACACACACACTTACTTTAATTCAGAGAAGAGGTTACTGCCTGGGATGCTAGAATGATGGGCTCAACATCCATATGTGTTTGTTGCTTAGAACATAGTTCAAAGAAGTAGTCCGGTGTTTTGAAGTTCCACTTAACAGTGAAAACCACGTAGCAAGAGAGTAATAGGCTCTCTCCAGTGTGGCTTTTTTTTCTAGATGCTGCTCTGAGATTGTGGATTCTGATCTTACTAAGCCACCTTGAAACGAGTAACAAACTTGGGCCATGTATTGCGCTTAGTCCAGTTCCCAGAAGTCCACATCAACATCCCTCTACACAGCTGAGAATAATTGGTTCTATTTTTGTCAAGTGCAACACACAGCAGAAGTGGGAGGTGTCAGCTGTCATTTCAGTAAACATTTGTTGGTGGTCTGTTACGTGCCGGACACTCTGCTAGGAATACAAAGATGGAGAGCCTTTGGTTTTTGCCTTCACGGAGTGAATACAGCGAGGAAAACGCACAGGCATGAGTTCACGCGCACACACACACTCACACACATGCTCATACACACACTCACATATATACACACACACACACACACACAC
>NW_017731542.1:1415411-1448959 GCF_001890085.2 Hipposideros armiger | reverse complement strand
TAATGTTCCGAACAAAGTGCTGTGGGAAAATGCTAGGTGATCACGTTTTTCTTTCTGTAAATTTGCTTCTCTCAATGGATATTTTTAACGTCTTTTTTTTCCTTTGGAAATCAACTTTGTTGAGGTAAAATTAAATAAAATACAATGCATTCTTTTAAAAACGAGGTGAAAGACATGTAGCGATATTTTTTCCCAATGAAGAAGGAAGGATATGATCTTATCCTTTATAAGAAAAAGGTTTGAATTTTTAAGGCCCAAATTTGGCTTCCTGTATTCATATTTTCAAAGCATTGAAAGTTGGCCTGTATTTCCAAAACAGGCCTTTTGCTTCAAGATGGTTTGGGGGCATCAAACTGAGAAGGTGTATTTCATGGAAATAGCGATCTCAGCACTTTTGACAGAGAAGGGGCAAAGAAAAACAGCTCCATCTTGATGCTAGTTTTAAAACACAGAGTGAAGGGAACATATTTTTAAGAGATACACTAATTCTGAAAATACGTTAGTTTTAAGATTATCAAGGGCCTCAACAATAATAAACACGTAAAGGTTTTTCCATTTACTCAGTCTAACGATTAAATGCATTATTTATCTATTATGTACCTTTATATGTGTGCGATTCCAATCACTGAGTTACACCCTAAAGATTAGTTATGCCACTTTGTTTTATCAGGGGCACTTGTCATGACAGGGCCTCAGTAACCTGTTTTCTGAATTAAAAAAAATATGTATCCCAGTGATCATCAGTGCGATCTCTAATAGAGAAATGAAAAGCCTGTAAATATTTCTGAAAATTTGTTGATAATGATACCAAATAAAAAAGGTCAGGCTCATGCTAGAATTTTAAAAAATACATACTTTTCTGATTATTAAAATTATACAGGTGCACATTGGAAAATTTAGAAAAACGGAAGAAGAAAATGAAAAAAATAGTCATTATACATGTTTAAGCTAAGTCATTTTTGTTTAAATGAAGATATCAAAATATCCCTAAAATCTGGGATATTTTATTTTACATTTCATAATATTTATAGATCTGTGTTTGCGTGAAATTGATGGGAGTTATCTACCATCTCCTTCCCTGCCCTATTCCTTCCACTGCTTTTCCTTAGAAAACTGCTTCACCTGATTCTCCACTTTTTGAGTGAAACAGGCAGATGGAGACCAAAGCAGCAGAGACCTCACCCAGGGTAGCAACAGTCTCATAGGGCGCCTGTTGTCTGGAGGACCAAATTCTAGAATTTGGTTCTCAGCTTGGCAGGTTCTGAAAGTCGTTTCTTCAGTATCTCAAAGCTTATCAGTCTTTCAGGGATAGACCCATCAAACAAATTCATCAGCACATGTCATATGGTATTACTGCTATGTAAATCCATTTGCCAGTGTATTCGTTTGCCTTTCCAGTTTAGCCCTAGGGAACAGTTTCTTTCCAAGCCCTGAAGCTAGCCGACCCCACTAAGTGCCACACTGCCACCATTCTAAATTGCTGCCAAAATGCCAATGCTTTTCCCATAACCTGCCCTCTCTCTTGCTCCATTTTTCGTAATCTTCTCTGATTTTTTTTTTCCGTACCCAATTTCTGACTCTTCCGAACCCTTGCAACCCTCCAGAGACCCTCTTTCATAGTAAAACAAAAGAAAACAACCTTCCAAAGTAAAATGAAATTTTTTCTATATTCTTCCACTTGCCCATAGGCTCTCTTATTCTACTTCATGTTGCAAATAAAATCTGAAATCTGGAGCCACTTTTCTCAAAAGAAGACCCTCTTTCTCTTAGACAGAAACACTTTCAAATTCTTCTGGGGCTTTCCTTTTATGGGTGTCATGTAGATAATTCTTCTTTGACCACATTGTTTGTTTGTTTGGTTTTCTACGAGGAATAGGAAGGTTCATGTTTAAGCTTTTTTATCTGTATTTTCCTTCTGTCCTGCTTTTTAAAGTAACGTGTGTCATCTTGATTTTAGATATTGATGTGCAGATAGTTTAAGCTACTATTTGAACACACACAACACTTTGATGAATAAAATGTACATATATATAAAAAATACACACTTTATATAAATGTGCGTGTATTACATATATAAATGTATATATATTTTGGCTCACGGTATTTCTGCAAATGGCTGAACATTACATTTTGACTCTTCCCAATTCATTCTTAGGATGTTAGCTTCATTTCCATTTGTGGCACAGGATTTACTGCTGTTTTCCTTCTCCACCCTACCACCACTCTTGCTGCCTTGGAAAAAGCTATCTCCATAAATACTGTGGCATTTATTTTCTGTAAAAGCTTTGGCCACACATTTTACTTGGGCATTGATTTCTCATCATATGACAGAAATGGCAATGTTAGCATTTCAGGAGAGTTGCTCTTCTATTAACAATATCTTCATCCACATAATTAGTTTAATTCATGATAACAATCCAAACATGCTTTGACCATTACATCCTTTTAAGCAGCAGAGTTTCCCAAAGGCCATTCTTCATTTTTGGATAACTAGTTTCTGTAATTCATTTTAGTGTATGAAGTTAATAGTATATGGGAATTCATTTTCTTTCTGATGCAATAAACTTTCCATTAATGTATGAGATTAACTTCTATGTATTTTCCTTTTCCTATAGAACTAACTGACTGTCAGAGCAGCCAATAGAATCTTTTATTCTTTTCAGGCTACAGCTCTTTTTGGGGGGTTTGTGGTTTTAATAGTTGTTCCCTTAACTCTGTTCCTTCCATCACACCTTTTTCTTTTATTGCACAGGAAATGATGAGGTCTCTCTGAAAAGCATTTGTGAAATCCCGGAAGAACTCTAGAAAAGGGGCTGAGATTGATTTTTGTGTTTCCTTTTTAAAAAATGTTCATAGAAATTGGAGCAGTCCATATCTTTGGGAAGCTTCGTATTAAAAACTGTCTACTCAGTTCTGAAAAATTGCCTTGTTATGCCATTATTATTTCTGACAAATGGGTAAGGTGTAGTTCCAAAGAGCAAGAGAAGCAACCATAAATTATTTCTTCCCCAAATTAGAAGGGAACCTCACAGAATAAAATACAAGCTATCCTAACTTTGCATAGTCGTGATCATAGAATTGAAATCCCAAAGCACTTTCCTAGAGATAAGGACATGTGTTGATTGGTTGCTTCTAAACACTGAGTATATGTAAGTACATAAAAATTGGCTTTATGAGGCTGAGCTTTTTAATTTATTCAGCCAAAAAGTCATTGCTTTGATTTTTAAATGATTTTCTTTTAAAGGGAGGACTGAAGATACATTCATACTTCAAGAGTTGCTAGTATTTACTAGTTGATAGGTTGATGGAATTATTTGTAAATAGTAAATGTTTTAATTTGTCAGATTTCTACAGTCCTCTTAGATTGAAAAGAAAAATGAAGCACTTTGAGGACACTTAGTAGGCAATCAAAGATGGAAATGTTATACTTAGAAATGTATTTGAGCTTTTAAAAGTTTGTGTCTTAGCTATCTATGTAGCTTCAAGTTTCCAAATGCTATTTATACAAGACCATCTTTTGCTTTATAAAACTTCAAGGATGGGGACAAAGAAAGCAGTATTGTGAGCTATTGTAAGGCTGGAAGGATACAATTACATTTGAGAAGCAAATTTAGTGAATGCTGTATTTGGAGTTTAGGTCACTGGAGGCGAGTGTAAAGTTGGAATGGTGTAGGCCTAGTAATTACCCTACAAATGAGTCACATTGAGAGAACTTTTCCTTAAAATCTATTCTGTGTCATACCCTTTCCTGATACAGCACTATTTTTCTTTGGGACTGAAACTAGAAGTAATCAAATAAAGATGCTAAGTAATAAAGATCTTGGCAGTTGTCACATTCTCTGTCAGAGAAGCCAAAGAGAAAAAAAGAAAACGTTCTTCAGTACTTTCTCATGTGATGACTAAGCACACACAATTGGCCTGGGCCTGAGTTGTTGCTCTGATGCTTAATCAGATGCATAAATTTAGTTAGGTATTTAACCTGTCTGTGCCTCAGTGTTCTCATTTATAAAATAAGGATGATGATATTAGGGTTCTTGTTGTCAATGCTGAGTGAGCGTATGTCTGTGTGTATGTGCGCACACGCACAGAGAGAGAAGTAGAGATATTTCTTAGGAGTTATCTATATAGGTATTAGTTGTTTCGTTATTACTATAGTTATGATCATTTATGCCAGACTTCACAACTGGAGACTACACTTATTCAGCAAATATTATTATAATGAAGGCTCTCCTGTGAGCCAGGCACCACTCTAGGTCCTGGGCATACAATAGTGAACACGGCAGATAAGGGACCCTGTTCTCACGGAACTTATTTTTGGATTAGGGAAGTCCATGGAGAAAATGCAACACATAAATAAGTGCGAGAAACACCAGGTAGTGGTAGCTGCTCTGCGGGTGGAGTAATGGGATAGCTTGGGCATACAGGAAGGCTTTTTAAGGGAGGTGACGTTTAAGTTCAGAGCTGATGACAAAGAACCAAGCTTGTGAAGACCTGGCACAGAGCACCCCCATGAGGGGTTTCTCAGACGTGCTTAGGGGACAAGAAGACTGGTGATGCTCGTGGGTGGTAGCCTGGCTGTGGGTACCACCTGAAAACCCCCATGGAGTCTGGTCTTGTAGGACTCTGGGAGCCTGAATAACAAGTTAGGGTGTCACTGTAAGTGTGGCAGGGGGCCTGGGGAAGGTTTTCATGCAGCACACTGGCATGACCTAATCCACATTTAAAAAAGTATTTTGATTAAGGTGTATAGTAACCAAGACCATGTGATACTGGTGGAGGGCCAGACACACAGATCAAAGGCACAGCATGTGGGACCTAGAAATAGACCTACACAGATATGCCCAACAGAGTATTGGCAACGGGGCAAAAGCAATTTAATGGGAAAAGGATGGGGGTTTCAACAAATAATACTGGAACAATTGGGCATTCACAGGTAATATAATGAACTTTGACCTAAACCTCACACCTTACACAAAAACTAGCTCAAAAAGAATCATTGACTTAAATGTGAAACATAAAAGCATAAAACTTTTAGGAAAAAAAGTTAGATCTTTAGGACCTAGGGCCAGTCAGAGTTCTTAGACTTGACATCAAAAACACAATCCATAGAAATAGTTGGTAAATTTGACCTCGTTTGTCCTGTTAAAGACTTTTGTTAAGTGAATGAATAGGTAAGCTACGGACTGGGAGAAAATATTTACAAGTCACATCTCTGACAAAAATTAGCATCTAAAATATGTAAGTAACTCTCAGAATTTAACTACAGAAAGCAAACAATCCAGTTAGAAAATAGGCAAAAGACATGAAGAAACATTTCACCAAAGAGGACATACAGGTGACAAATAAGCACATGAAAAATTGTTCATCATAAACCATTAGAAAAAAGTAAGTTAAAACCACAATAAGTTACTGCTACGCATCTGTCAGAATGACTAAAATAAGAAAGTAACAGCACGCAGTGCTGGTGAGGATGTGAGGAAATCGCATCACTCACACATTGCTGGTGGAAATGTAAAATGGTACAGCCGCTCTGGAAAGAAATGCGGGGGATACTTTTATCTCTAAACATGGATTACCATACGACCCAGCAAGGTTGCTCTTAGGCCTTTGTCCTGGGAAGCAACTTGAAAACCTGTATGTAAGTGTCCACAGCAGCTTTATGGGTAATCAGCCCAACCCAGGAACATCCGGGCGCTCTTGAAAGGTGAATTGTTAAATAAACAGTGACACATAAGCGCCATGGAATCCTACTCAGGAATAAAAAGGAATGACACACAAAACAACTGGCTGAGTCTCCAGGGGATTATTCAGGATGAAAGACACCGATCCCCAAAGGGGACATACAGATGATTCCATGTATATAACGCTCTTGAAATGACAAAATGATGACAGGAAGGACATTAGTGGTTCCCAGGGGTTAGGATGGGGGTTTTGGGGGGTGGTGGGAGGCAGGAGCTGGTCGTGTCTATGAGAGGACAACAGGAGGCGATGGAATTGTTCTGTATCTTACCTGTGTCAAATGTCAAGATCCCGGCTGTAATTTGTACTATAGTTTTGCAAGGTGTCACCACTCTGAGAAACTGGATAGAGGGGTACATTGCATCTGTCTGCGTTATTTCTTCCAATTGCATATGAATCTACAATTATCTCAAAAGCTTAAAGAAAAAAAAGCTATTTTGGCTGATCAGTAGAGAATGTGTGGCCTGCAGCCCTAGTTCTCTGATGTAACTGTTCAGGAGTGAGATCTGAGCCCTGTACTTTGAGAAAAGACCTTCGGGGATTGTATGATGCAGGCAGCATGGAGAGCTCTGCCAAGCTGAGGACAAATCCCTCTGGGCTTGGCGCGCAGGATGTTACCCGTGGTTTCTTTAGGTTGTGACACTGGTTACAGGCATTCGACTTTGCAAGTCTGTGGCCTGGTCCCGGAAGACCAGTGTCGGGTCCTTGACTGACAGTGTTTGAGGTATCTATAGGTCTATAATCGTCTTAATATTTTCCCCTTCAAAGTCAGTGCTACTCCAATGTTCTTCCCATGGTCTAGCCAGCTTTTATTTCAGACACCTGTGGAAATAATTCCTTTCATTCCTTGCAGTTAGTGTAATTTTGTCAGCAAGGACGCCAACACTGCTAGTTCGTGCTTTCGTTCCCCCTTCTCTGTAACATGGTCCCAGGCTGGGCAGTAAAATCCTGTGTGTAAACAGAGCATGTGCACGTCTTTTTGTGTGGTAGCTGCAGGACTCTATTTTTTAAAAAAACCCCGATATTTGATTCATATACGAGATTCCGCTTTTGAGTTCATGCCGCTCACGATCAGAAACCATGGTAAATTGTTAACTCATAAATAAGTTTAATGCTGTATTTTCTCCAAGACCTGCTTTCTTCCTGTCTTTTTAAAGTAGAGAAGCACATGCTTCTATCTCTTCTGCTTCAGCTACACTTTAAAAAATATCCTGGGAAACCTCCGCTGGTAATAGGTTTGTATGTCTTCCTGAAAATGCCCAACTCTTGTGTGGTAGTCTAACGACCAATTAATTCTGTTGCATTTTGAAGGTTTTTTGGTGGAGGGTTCAGCAGAACACTTGGTGCCTAATAGGCATTCAGTGACTTTTACTGAATAAGATGAACAGCTATTTGGGGCTCCCTGCAACGGACCAGCACTGTGGCCACTCCCATCTCCATGGAGCTTTCGGTTTTGTGGTGAGACCCAGAAATCACGAGAACTAACCCAGACTTGTTATCATGATATCCCATTGATTCAGAGGCTGGAAACTCCGCCTAAAATGTATTTGGCACTCGTGTGTGTGTACGCGCGTGTGCGGAGTCAACAGCACGCTCGCCCTCCACCCTTGTCTTTGTCCCTTCCTCTCTCTTACGGCTCAGGGCAATCATTTCACAACTCTTGTTTATGCTACTGGTAACTCAGGACAAACAGTGACGTTTCTAGTTTGTTCCTTGAATCAAGCATGGTCGAGACAGTTTGGCCTTTTGACTGCACTTTTTCCCCTTTATGACCTCAAGTTCACAGAATTTGTTTGCTCAGGGTGGACTCGCATCATTGATCAGTGTACAGCCTCTCTTTTTTTCCCTATTTTATTTGAGTTTACTACTTTTTTCCTCCTGCCTGCATTCCTCTCCCCCACTAAGGATCGATATAAAATATTTAATGGATGCTCCTATAACCTGTTCTCCATCAGCTGAGTTAGATATCTGTGTACCCTTGAACAAGAATATGCTGTTTGTTTTATTTATTTATTGTTTAACAAACACCTATGTAGGCTTTCCCACATTGCAGACACTGTTCTAAGCTGTTACCAGCATTAATTTTGTATCCCTCCCGACAGCCCTGTTGGGTGAGGCTCTCTTATCCCAGTTGTCACAGAAAAGGGGAACAGCTTGCCTGAGGGTACATAACTCAGGTGTGGAGACAGGACTTAAACCTGAGCAGCCTGGCTCTGGAATCCACACCTCTACCCACTATAGGAAGCTACCTCTGTGAATACCAAGGCGTTAGGTAGAAATCTCACGTGGTTCTTCCCGAACTCTTCCCATCGCCATGTGTATATTGAATTCATGACCACCAGTTGCTACTTGATATTCTATTATGAGCATATGCCACATTTTACAAACATCAACTTTATTAAGGTATAATATACGTGCAATAAAATAAACTCGTTTTATGTATAGAGTTTACTGAGCTGTAACAAATGTATACATTCCCGTAACCAATGTCATAATCAATATATAGAATGTTTCCTTCACCAAGATACACCCTGGTGCCCTTTCCTACTCAGCCCTACCCCTGGCCCAAGAAACCATCGATCTTTTTGTCACGGTGGATTAGTTTGGCCTGTCCTAGACTTTTTATAAATGGAACCATACAGTGGTACTCTTTTATTCTCGTTTCTTTTGATCAGCATGTTTCTGAGATTCATTTATACTGTTGCTTGAGTCAGTAGTTCACTTTTTATTGTGATACAATTTTTTCATTGACTAGATGTGCCATAATTTGTTTATCCATTCATCTGTTGATGGACATTGGAGTTTCCAGTTTTTGGCTAAGATGATAAAGATGGTATGACTATTTATGCACAAGTCTTTGTATTGGCATATGTTTTTATTTTCTCGTGGGTAAACACCTAAGAACAGACTTCCTGGGTTTTATGATAAGTATATATTAAATATTATAAAAAATTGGCAAAATGTTTTACAAAGTAGTTATCATTTCAAGCTCTCATCAATAATAGATAAGAACTCAAGTTCCTATACATTCTTTTAGTACCAGTCTTTTTTTTTCCTTAGCTTTTTAGTTTGAAATAATTAGAGTTGTAGTTGCAAAAATAATACAGGGAATTCCTTTGTACTTATCACCCAACTTCCCACCAATGGTAGCATCTTGTATAACTTGAGTACAATGTCAAAACCAGTAAGTTGACATGGGTTCAATCCACAGCATTTATTCAGATTTCACTAGCTCTACATACATTCATTGTTTTTGTACAAGTGCGTACTGTTCTGTGGAATTTTGTCACATGTGTAGATTCAAGTACCCACCACTGCAATCACGATGCCGAGCCGTCCCATCAGCACAAAGGTTCTCCGTGCTGGCCCATTTTTGCTCCCTTCCCCA
Source organism: Hipposideros armiger (assembly GCF_001890085.2). Taxonomy (NCBI): domain Eukaryota; kingdom Metazoa; phylum Chordata; class Mammalia; order Chiroptera; family Hipposideridae; genus Hipposideros; species Hipposideros armiger. The sequence goes on along the minus strand of NW_017731542.1, from coordinate 1,439,832 downwards.
TCTCTTCCTGCTCCCTTTGTGAAACCCTGGGAACAGCTAATCTGTTCTCCATCTTTCTAGTTTTGTCATTTCAAGAATGTTGTATAAATCGAATCATACAGTATATAACCTCTTGAGATTGGCTTTTTTTTTTTTTACCTCAGCATAAAGCCTTTACTATCCATCCAACATGTTGTTTGCATGTATCAATTGTTCTTTCCCTTTTATTGCTGGATAATATGGACGTTGCAGCTAGTTTAACCATTTGCCCATTGAAAGGCAATTGAAATGATTCAATTTTTTGCCTCTTATGAAAAAAAGTTGCTATGGACTACTGTGTACATGTTTTTGTGTGGATATTAGTTTTCATTTCTCTAGGTTAAATGCCCAGTAATGCCTGTAATGTTGTTTGCTTGTTTATTTTTAAGAAACTGCCAAACTATTTTCCAGAGTGGTTGCCCTATTTGACATTCCCACTCACAGTGTAAGATTGATCGTTTCTCTGAACCCTTGTCAGCATTTGGCATTGGCGTTATTTTTTATGTTAGCTACTCTAATAGTTGTGTAATAATACTTCATTTTGGTTTCAAATTGCATTTCCTTAATGGCTAATGGTAGTCAACATCTTTGCATGTGTGTACTTGCCATCTGTGTGTCTCCTATAGTGAAATATCTGTTCATGTGTAGAATTGTCAGCTCTTAATCTTAGCCATTCCAATGGTGCATATTGGAATCTCACTATGGTTTTAATTCTTGTTTTCCTGATAAATTAGGATGTTGAGCATCTTTTCAAGGGCATATTGGTTATTCTTACATCTTTGTGAAGTGACTGCTCAAATTATTTTTTTTTTGCTCATTTTCAAGTTGATTTGTCTTAGAGTTATATGAGTTCCTTATTTTTGACACCAGTCCTTGGTCAGATATATGTATCATAAATATTTTCTCCTATGCTGTGGCTGTCCTTTTCCATTTTTTTATATAATTTCTTTTGAGGAGTGGAAGTTTTAATTTTGATGAATGTCAGTTTGTCCATATTTTTCTCATATTGTTAATGCTTTATCATATCCTTTCTAATGAATCCTTGCCTACTCTGAAGTCAATATTTTCTCCCAGAGATGTTATAGTTGTAGGTTTTGCATTTAGGTCTAAGATCCACTTGGGGTTCATTTTTGTTCATGTGCCATATTTTTATTATCCAATCCCCTAGTGATTGTTACTTAGGTATAATAGCACAAATAACACTGATGACAGATCGTCCTACATGATTGCAGGTGGCTCTGGGTGTAAAGACTGTGTGTGTGTGTGTGTGTGTGTGTGTGTGTGTGTGTGTGTGTGAAGTAAATTTCACTAAGCCTATGCAAATTACTATCCCCAATGGCTGCACACGTTTATATTTTTAGTAGCTTGACAGGAGAGTTCCAGTTTCTTTTATTTTGACTTCTTATGAATAATTATGTAATAAGAATTTTCCTTCTCTTCACTTGCACCCACACTCAGATTTTACAGTAGGTTGTCCTTAGCATGCTTCTCTGTGTCAGTCTTGTGACCCTTACCCAATTTACTTCTGATCTTTTGTGGAAGGGACACCAGGACCTTTATCGGTTCCAGTCGTGTCTCAGTGTGAGCACATGGGCTGAGAGCGAAGGCCGCAGGGCTGCAGTGTCAATTCAGGGCCCAGCATCATGACTCATGTTTTGTCACCTCGACCACGCTTTTATCTCCTTTTTGGTTCTCATATTTTTTTCCTATTTTTCATGATGACCTCGGGTAAATGAGATATTAATGCATGCAATCAAGTGCCAAATTGCTTGAAGATAATTTTCTAATATAGTTATGAGTGCTATGTGATTTTAGGTGAAAATATATATGAGCAGATGGTAATATATGCAGCAACTTCAGTACCTCAATACAGGTCACACCGTAAAAGCCTCTGAATCTAGTACAGGACAAAAGCATCAGTTTGAAACTTCCTGTCTCATAAGAAAAACTTGCATTGAGCAGATGTTCCAAGTCAAAAGGGCTGCCGAATCAACCAGTTAACTTTACGTAATGATTTTATAGGCTAAAATATTAGGTATCTTTTCACTGATTGAACAGTCGATTCATTGCTGCATAACACTTACCTGGGGTGAGAAATACCTGTACTGATTTTCACTCTGAAATACTGAAAAAATTACATGTGAAAATCAAATATGCCCCCTTTTAAGTTTTCTTTGCTAAGTTCCAAATGTTAGTATTTTAGGAATTATATGTATAGAAACTGTCACTTGCATCTGGTATGCGTTATTCCATAATATCAGCGATTTAGCTTGAATCTGCCCTTGCCAGCTTTGGTATGAAAATTGGAAAATCCTGAGAAAGCTTTGTGAACCTTTCACAAGGTCCTGATGGTTTCTTGGCTATGTTTGCACAAAGTGGGATTTTTCCTCCTGTTTCCTTGGTAGCTTAGTGTTTAAATTATGTAAATATCAACAAAAAAAATAAAAAGAACAATGGCGTAGATATAAAGGACAGTACTTTGTATAGCTTTATCAGCAATTTCAAACTGCCTTGTCTTGTTTAAAAAAAGGAAAAAGAGGCTTGTGTTGAACATAAATATCTCCCTACCATGTTTGCTGTATAGAAAAGTTTTGGTTTATTTCTAAAGCCATATGCTATACATTCTGGTGTGCTTAGTACAGTGGGGTTTATGCGTTCTGAGCTCCTGTGTACTTCTTACCTGTGCAGCACCGCTCACACCCCACTCTGCACACCTGCTGCCTGCCTGAGACACCGGGAAGGTGAGCGGTGTTGAGAGTGAAGTCCTTCGCCTTCCTCTTGTTGTTCAGAGCAGCCTTTCGTCCTTCCCATCGAGGCGCACCCTGAAGAGGAAAGGCCTTTGCCACTGGGTTGTGACAGTAGTTCCAAATGGCCAGGATAGTGGTTCCTTGATGCAGGTAAAATAAAAAAGACCTCTCGGTATGACGGCAGAGCACACATCACTCTACCGCACTCTTCCCATTATCAACACGACTCACTTCTCGCTATAGCCCTGCGAGCTAGCCAGTTGCTGCCCTCAGAAAAGTTCAGTAGTGGCCAGATAGTCCTGAAACTAATAGACGGCAGAGCTGAAATTTAAACCCAGGTGTGTCTGACTCACATTATCTCCGGCTCAGTCTGGGAAGTTTGTGGAAGTGGATTTTGAAAAATACTCTCCAGATCACAGCCTTTTATCCTGGTGTTTTCTCAGTTTCATTTTTGACGTGTGATATGTCAATATCACCAAACCAGGTTAGGATTCCAGGACTCTGAGAAACAACAGCAACGAAAGGATTACAACTCAAAAATAATCCTCCCCAGTGGGGAGAGCTAGCACGTAAACAGAGCATGGCTCTGTGGAGGTGTGTGCAGGGCGACGCGCATGGGGAGGAGAAACAGGGTCCAAATGCAAGAGCGTCCCGGGAAGAGCTTGCCAGGCAGTTCTTGTTCTCCTGCAACCCCGGTCATGGCTTTATTATGTAGAATTTGGAGAGAATCCAGAGGCATCTAACAGAATTTATTAAAAGGTTTGAGAAATCTGCTCTGTGATGAAAGTCTAAAGAACTGGGCTTATTCAGCCTAGAGAAGCGGAGGCTGAATAGGGACTTAATTACAGCTTTCGGGCTCAGCGAAGTCAGACACAGAGGCCAGGAACGGTTCCCAGGGCAATTGTCTCTTGACAGGCATTCTCAAATATGCTTGTCTCCTTGGTTTTTGCTGTGTGTGAAAAGATATTATATGAGCACTGATGAGCAGCTGTTCTGTGTTCACTGCAGGGGACAAGCGAGGAGGAGCTTAAATTCACTACAGGAGTGACAGAGGGAGAACTTCTCAACTGTCCTTGGGAGCTTGGGGGGATTCCTTCAGTAAAGACTTTCCCCCTCCTTCTGTAAAAGAGGCTCAATTTTGTGTGTACACATCCAGGATTCTGGGAATGGGTTTTACTCTGAAAGGAAGAAAAGAGCTCCATTGCCCTTTTTTCCTGGTTTAAAAGTAAACACACGTTTTTCTAGATCTCTTCTCTCTCAGCTCTACAAACCCGTCAAAAATGAGACTGGGTGATAGGCATGCTTGTCTCTCAGTTTTAAGCTCACTCAGCTGTTGGAACCACTTATGTGCGCTCTGAAACACGTGCTGGTGAAGACCCAGGGACGCCATGACCGTCGAGGTGGGAGCTGCCAGGATGACTGGTCATCTGCACAGGCCCCTCGCTGCTCTTTCTCTTCCATTCTCCCCCTCAAAAGCTGTCTTCTGATTGAATCACCCCAGAGGGCAAAAAATCATCTGTGCCTCTCCCTTGGTTCTTTTTATCCAGAAAACGAAACACAATGAAACATTTCCTTTGCGGCCAGTCTCATCTAGGTTTTAAAAGGGGGTGTGGGGGTGGTTTCTGACTAAAGTAATATAGGTATGAAATGCCGACAAATAGCTCCTATAAGACCTTTATTTGCATTCCCTCCCTCCCCCCATTCCCATCCCTCCTTCCCAAAAATTGTTACTGAAATCTTGCTAGATGCCAGGCACTGTTTTAGGCATTGGGGATATAAAACGGACAAAAATCTGTGCCCTAGGGAGGTGGATAAAAAAGAACATACACGGTGTGTTAAAAAGCGATAAGCGTGATCAGGAAAAATGGAGTATAACAGGAGGATTAGACAGGATCAGAAGTTCCGTTTGAAATAGATTTGTCAGGGCGGCCTCACGTATCCGGGAATCACAGATATTTCTGAGTCGCCTATTTTGGGCTGCTGCCTCGTCCTCATGCTTGCCAGAAATAGGACCGGCAGCTTGGCACATGGCTTCTTCAGGGTTGCTGACCTCTGATACAAATAGAATTTGCACGGTTGAAATCTTTTACTTCATTTTTCAAGAGGAAGTTTATCATGTTTTAATAAACACTAATTATATATAAAAATTAGCCTCAGAAGGCTTTTAAAACATCCTGATCACTATGCAAGGATGGCCAGAATTTAACAATTACATAAAGTAGCCTGTTTACCTCCTTCAATATATTTAGAAAAGTTTTTCTCCTCACTGTATAGTTTATCTTGTGTTGCACGTTGCACATGGGAGTGATTTTTGGAAAGGGCATCGGTGTGTGTGTGTGTGTGTGTGTGTGTGTGTGAGAAAGGATGCAATGGTCCCATTCCCAGAAAGCTGCTCCAAGCCTGTGATCCACTGATGGTGGGTCAATAGCTTAACCTTTTTATTCAAAGAAAAGCTCTTTTAAAACAAAATTACGAATGTGTGGATGAGTGAGTGCTATGAGCATGGGAAGTGACTGAACAATATCCTTGTTTGTTTTGTGTGGTGGTGAGTCGGGGATGGGAAGATGATAAGGGATGAGGTTTGCAGGGATCTCTAACTTAATGTAAATAATTTGCAGTGGGTGTGTTTTGAGAGGGTCTGCTCCAATTCCAGGCTTTGCCTCTGAGGCGGTGGGTATTAAGAGAGGTTTTAACTGTGCTAATAGTTAATTATGTTCATGAATAAAATTCCAGCTCAAATAGCCTTTACAATTATAAAAAACCTGGAGCTCTGTCAACATCAAAATTCTCCTGTAGGTCCAGAGCAACCATTAAGGAAAGAGGAAGGAGGCGTTTTTTCGGTTTTTGAATAAAGCCATTGATGGACACGTAAGGTTTCTTTCTGGCACTCTGAAATGGTTTGGATCTCTTCCCCAAAATTTCCAGAATTGGCCTTCTGGTTTGTATATTCCTGTGAAATCACTGAAAAAAACAACCTGGGGCACTAACCCGGTGATGTAATTTCATGTCCAGGTTCGGTTCGACACCAGCACCGTTGCGGAAACCTTATCTCAATATTCAGTATTCAGCATTTGCCACTGATGTATCTACCCAGGCTTTCCGCCACTTCTTAACAAGCACCCTATGCCCGGGCAAGCAGGGATTGCGTCTTGTAGACTGCTTTCTTCCTTTCGACCAAACCTGTTGTACCCGACAATGACACCTTTTTACTCCTACTTAGGGCTGCTTACCTGCGATTGGGTGTGCCATCTCCTTTCTTGGGAACCTCTCTAGTGTTCAACATATATCTCAGGGCCCCAGAGACAACAGCAACAGTGAAAACAAACAAAAATCCATAATGAATTGCAGGAGAATCTTTATGTGACTTAGAAATGTAAGGTGGGCATTTTTTTTAATTTTATTTTTTATGTTTACCTACAGAATGAATTTGATTTCTGAACTCACTCATGGAAACCTAGATTCTGTTCGGTTGAAATGTGTTAGTTTATATTTCTCAGCTTCCTGGACCAAAATCAAAGGCTTTATAGACCCTGAGACATTTTTCTCTGCCTCTCTCGTAACTCGGCCTCATTTCGGGGCGTTCCAGTGACTTGTCTGTGAAACTGCTCAAGGGGCCTCCATTCCTCACCCCCGCTGGCTCGGCACATCTGGTTCTCTGTGATTGGACTTTGAGTCTATCCAGTTTTTAAAGAAGAATCATCTGTCTCCACTCAACTGTGGACCCAAATCAGAATGTTTGGCTGTTGCTAAATTCATGCCATTTTGAAATAAAACCAGCAGTCAGCTTTTGCCAGTTTCTTATGCAGTACCTTTAGGGAAATAGCTTCTTAACAGTGCACCTTTGGTTTGTTTATTAAGTTTTGTTTCGTGGAATAGAAGATGTTTAAGTTACTTCTATATTCATGGTTTAGGTGTCCTCCTGTCTCTCCACCCACCCATTTGTGGTGTCTTTACGAAACAGTTACTGTCCTGAACACTGTAGTCAGTATCTGGGTCCGTAAGTGTTCTTCCGACAGCTTAGTAAATACTTTAGAGCAGGTACAGCAGGACTGTGTTTGGAATTCCATTTTATATCTCAGTAGCTTGAATCACTTCTAAGTCATCAGCATACATGCCCCTTCTCACTCTTCTTCCCACCTAGAAAGAGAAGACGAGGTGCTTTCTTATGCTGGTATTGTGGGCTTCTTACCACAAACTGGGGATGGTCTTTAAAGAACCATTTGTGATATCTAATTATTGCCATTTTGTCTGGTTTCATAGAACTTTCCCTAAAATCAGTGGCAGGCATCCTTTACCGTTTTGTTAGCTTGTATCCGAGAAGCCCTTTGAGCTGTTTTCCTCATCTAGGGAGAGTGCATTTTGTAGTCAGCTTATCTTGAGACACATCTTCAAACGTTGCCTAATGTGAATTATTCTAAAGATGTCTGGTCAAGCATTTTCTTTTATGGTTTGGTGACTGGGAATGCCTACCTTGAAAATTATGCATCCTGATATCTTTGTGACCTGTGACCAGGTGCCAGGTGTCTGGGTCCTCACGCACCCACTGATGAGTATGGTGAAGGGGACCCAGGACCATTTTAGAAGAGAAATCACAGCCTACCTCTGTTTAAGAGTGTGCTGATGTCCACATGCAACTGCTAGGTGTCCACGGAATGATGCAGCCCTGGCGAATGGTCAGCCGGTGAGCCAAGTTCCGTGTGCTCTTGGGTGACTCTTTTATCTTCTCAGAGACCACCCTTTCAAATTCGGTGCTGTTTTGCCTTGATCAAATCTCAGTCCTCATAAATAATATTTGTGGAATAGTCCTGAGGAATAGGTAATCTGTTCATACGGCTAGCCATGAGGTCTTTTTCCTTGATTCGAGCCATCACAGAGCTGCATTTTGCCTCTTTTGAGAATTGCTTTTACTGAGTTGTTCTGTGGCCTTATGTCATCGACCAGACTGAGGGTCAGCATTAATAAGCAGCCTCAGGAAAGCCATTATCGTATTCATCAGTGAGTGGGTCAGGAGATGGTCCACAGAACACGGCGCTTGCTTCCTGACCATCCACAGAAGAAAGTGCCCAAGGTGCCATCGTCAGGGAAAGCTAAACTGTGCCCTGAGCACCCATTGGTGAGCGTCCTCTCACTAATGATGCTGCTGCCCATCTCTGATAAACCTCTGTAAACTTTCGGTGAACCGCCTTGACACCATCTTGGTTTTTTTTGTTGTTGTTGTTGTTTATTACTGTTCATTTGCCTCAGTCACTAATCTTTTTAGTGTTTTGCTGTATTTCTCTCAGAAATCCTTTTTGAATGAGAGAGGGAGTGAATGAAAAACAATGACACAAATGTGTGCTCGGATTGTATCTTCTTCCTTGATTCTGTGTTAGAGTGAGTTATTTCCTCAGCCAACCTCCCTACCAGGTGCAAAGCGTTTAGGGTAGGGAGCGTGTCTCTCGTTTCTTTACTGGGTAGAAATATTAAGCACAGTGCTTTGCATTTAATAGACTCTCCATGAATGTTTTTACATGAAATAGATGTGCATTTACTGAATCTAGAAAATGTTGGGTATAAGATATGAAAAAAGTACGGCCCCCAGCTTTTGGAAATGTATTTCTGTTTTGGAAAGACGCGAGGAAGGCTGTTCTGAGAGCCATCATCTGCTGTGGGAGTCTTGGGGAGGAAAAAAGTGAATTCTGATTTTATGGTGAGGTTATAGCGATGACATCAGGTCAGTTTGGGAGGATAAGTAGCATTTTACCAGGGGAAGACTACCTTGGGGAAATCCATTCTTAGCATTGGAAATTGAATTGCATGAACATGTATATGATTCTTGTGTGACCCAGAAACCCTTTTTTTCTCCCTTGAGCTTCAAGGATTCTCCTGTAAGCTAGTGCTCTGAAATTTAGAGAATGAGAACTCTTTGATGTCATGATTTTACAGTCTCCAGTCTGCTTCAGTCCAAACTTTCATACCTTAAACTGCGCTGTTTGTCCCAGTCTGTTAACCTTTTCCCTTCATTTTTGGATCATTTTAATGGCTTTTCTCTGGACCTTCTCAAGTTCAATTAGATCTTTTCTAAGGAAACATTATTTAAGGCATGGTTTTGTAAATGACAACTTCTGATTATTTTATAATTTTTGTTTTTATTTTTATTTTCCTCACAGGGTGTCTTATTTAGAAGGTCATATGATGTTGAGATAATTCTTAGGCTGTGGCTCTGTATTGAAAGGCATCCTGGTGTCCTTTCCAGCCCATGTCCCTTCACTCCCTCTTCCTAAGTCACGTGGTTTCATGTCATAGAGTCAGCCATTGCCTCTCCCGGGAGGGCCTTGTTGCATGATGTTTTCTATGCAAATTCCTTCCCGTCCTTCACAGGTGAAGCCTTTCCTGACCCTCAACACTGTCACTCCAGCCCTAAAACTCCTGACTCCAGGCACCTGGCTCCATCAGTCCTCATTCTGCTGATGGCAGGTAATAGTTTCCACGTCCCCTCTCTGTGGCACTTGATACCCTGGAGGCAAGGGCTGCAGTTGATTCAATATTCTCCAGTGCGTTTGTTTCTCCATATTTACAGCATATGAGTTCGTTTGTTTCTCCATGTTTGCAGCATATGAGCGAGTTTATTTCTCCATATTTACAGTAGATGGGTGAGTTTATTTCTCCATGTTTGCAGTATATGAAAATCCTCCTGTACTTTACTTGCCTTGTAGAGCTTCTTAGCATGGTTGGGCTGGAGATTTCACTCTGCACTTCTTTATAAACATGTTAAACCAGCTTGTACTGGAGAGGGTCTCTGAGGACTACTTGTTTAAACTACTTTTATCAGACAACTTCCTGTTCACTACTGCCTTTTCTCCTTCTCCCAACATTAATTATTTGTGACCAACATAAAACCAGGCAAATGTTTTTAAATGAATCAATGGGTTTTTTTTTTTTTTGGGGGGTAAGAAGGAATTTAAAAGGGGTTTTTTTTTTTTTTTAAAGCCTGAACCCATTTTGATTTATTATATTGAGTTCAGGTGACAGGGACTATCTGGGCCCCCTGAATAATATTAAGCAAAGTCTCAAAGACTTCTAATCCCATATTAACTTGATTTTTAAAATCTCCATGTGAAACTTGGTCCGATGCTACTCTGTTTATGGACACCCCCCTGGAAAATTCCAGTAGGTTACTCAGATGCCGTGTTGCCTTGTGGAGACTTTACCTCTTTCCCTCCACAGGTGATATGTCCTTAGGTGTTTGTGGTTGTGCGTGGCATTTACTAGTAGGAAAAATGTAGTTCTAATCATTTTGTATTTTGATTATATATTTGTTCATGTTAAAACTGGGTGCAAATTTATTCAATTTTCAGTTCTGCCTTTTACCTTCAATTACTTTACAAATAAAAAAAAATCTTGTATAGCTATAAAAATTTACAGCAAGCTGGAAAGAAGGGGCTGTTTGCAAATTCTTAAAATAATTGCTGCGTTAATTTCCACACATGGTTCCTTGGCTTTAAGCCTCACTAACGGTGAGACACCCAGGGCTCCCCTGATGGTTTTACAAAGGTGGGCAGTGTCTGGGGGCCCTGTGGTGAGATTATTTTATAATGATGTCTTTTCCCAGCAACACATAATTAAGCAAATGATTTCAGTTGTGTGATTGCATTATTATTTTCTTGCAAACATTTTGGTCTTTTGAAAAAAATGTCAGGCGAAACTCCGAGTGTGTAATGCTCTACCCAGTGTATTTTGGAGATAGGACATGTATCCTGCCAGCATGAATAATGGTAGGCAAAGCTGACATAATTGTATGGTTTATAATTGCCTGCTCTCTAATTCCTTGCTGCTCACAGTGTAGACTGGGAACCAGCAACACCTGTACACCTAGGAGATTCAGAAATGGGGACTCTGGCCCCACCACAGACCTATTGAACCATAGGTTGCGTTTTAACACAGTTCCAGAATGCTTTCTATGCTCACCCGAGTTGGGGAAATATCCCTCTGAGGCACACACACAACCCACGGATTCTGCAGGTAGTGACATGTAGGTTCTCATTGCTCTCCTATCTGCATACCCTCAGCATTAGTGTCATCTGGGAGCTTGTTAGAAACCTGGAATCTCAAATCCGATGTCTGATCCATCGCGTCTGAATTTTCATTTTAATAAGATCCCCTGGTGATTTCTATGGGCATTAAAATCTGAAAAGCATTGATCTAGGGTATGTTATCTTTCCAAACCCAGCTTAGTTCAGGAAATGTGGCTAGAGTCTCCAAATACACAAACAAAGGAAGAACCCACTGCACTTTGATGATTGACATAACCTTGGGACACTGGCCCTTGATACGTCTCTCAAAACTCTTCAGTGGGTAATTCTCTCACTCCCACTGATTCTCATGAAGACAGAGGAGGAGTACGTCATATCTGTTTTCCCTCCCCGCCATGATTTCCAGAGTATTCTGCAAAATTACTTCACAGTTTCCCTTACAATAATGCTGTGGGTTTGCGCGTGTTTCTCGTTTTCCATCCCCCAGCCTCACTGCTGCTGTTGGCTCTCCTGGGCACGTCCCTCTTTCTCCTCCTTCGGTTCCCTTCTGCCTCCCAGTGTCTGCTACCTTTCTTGTCTGGGGCTCACAGCCATCCTCAGCTCCTGACCTTTGGTTCCTCTTCCCTCTTGCCACCCTTGAGTCAAGTCACCTCCAAGCTTTCCCGCCTGTACCTCCCCAAACTTCCTCCTCCAAGAATCTCGAATAGCCCTGCATGGTTCCTTTCTGTGAACGCCAGTCTCCTTTGCCAGCCTCCCACTCCTGTTGTCTCCATCCCAATCCTGCCTTTGTTGGCCTGGCCACCCCAGAGAGCCGCTGTTCCTGCTTTCCTTACCAACATCTTTGAAAATTCTTTCTTTGTGACTTTTCCTGTGCTCGCGCTTTACCCCAGGACTGCCTCCATCACCTGCTTTATCTGTTTTGTTTTCAGGCTTTCAAGCTTTGCTTGAGAAAATTATGAAACCAAGATGATTGAGTCAAATCAAATGTTTGGCTTTATAGCCTCAGCGGCTCCACTGTCCTTTTATGCTTTCCCTGTGGTACCCAATCCCACATCCATCTTTGTAGTTTCTTAGGAGAGGCGGGGGTTAGTCCTTCAGTAGTGAATGGTGGGAAGGCTTTATGCTTTCAGATTAAATGTGCTGGTAGGCTTCTAAATCACTGTGCTTTTATTTCATTACAAATTCTTCTAGAACAGTTACAATAAACCTAATATATTTGGCACACTGCTGTGTTGCAGCTTTTATTGTGGTCCTGATGTAGATGGCTTTTACTGTCGTATGGATAGAAAGGATCATAACAAAGATCCGGTGTCTTAATTGGTCTCATTCCCTGTTAAGTATTGTTGCTTTAAAAATTGCTACATATGAGAAGTAGAAGAGGCTGTTAAGGCTGCTTTCCTAGCAGCATTAAAGGGTAAGGAAACACGATTCAGTTGTAATTTGTTCAATTCTACTGGATAGCCAACGAAGTTAACTAAATTAAAACATACAAGAAATATTCTTCAGTTGATGAGCACGATGGCTCTAGCAATGGTGCAGTTTGTGCAGTAAAACAGTAACTGTGTCATTTAATCACTGCCACTGTCATTTAATCGGTGCCAGGAACTGTGATGAGGCCACAGGAAGTACAGGGTGACTCAAAAAGCTCGTCCTAGATCCTGAAGAAAATGGTATAATAATATACATGAAAACTGGGATAGAATGTGATGTAGAACACAAATGTGGTCATGTCACTTCCCTTTTTACACGTGTCCATGATGTCCTATTCCCCAGAGTAAAATGCATGCTCCGTAGACCAGCGTCCACGTGGCCCTAACCTCCTTCCCCTGCACGCTGCTGCTGTCGCCCTGACCAGACTCTCCGACCTCGTGATTCCCGAGTACAGCGCCCGCTGTCATGCCTCCCTGCCATGGTGCACTGCTGCTTTCTGTTTCTCTTTGTCCCTGTCTTTGCCAGATAGATTCACATTCGTCGTTGGAGATGCACCTGAATGTGGCTTTCTCTGCTCTGTGGAGCCTTCTTGCATTTCCCCAGATAGAATTAGTATCTACTCCCTCCGTGGTCTTGTAGCGCCTCACTGCTTCCCATCCACTCAGGTACCGCATTGCTTTTCCTGGTTTCCCTTTTATCTACTGGTCATTTGGGAACGTTTCAGTTTGGGTGCCTGTAAGAAAATGCCATCACTGGGTGGTTTATCAACAGGAGAAATTCATTTCTCATGGTTTTGGAGTCTGGAAGTCCAAGGTGAGCGTGTGAGCGGAGCATGGCCCCCGGGAGGCCTCTCCTCCAGGTTTTCCATGTGGCAGAGAGCGGGACAACCTGTCAGTGTCTCTTCTTGTAAGGACACTGGTCCCATTCATGAGACTCCACCCTCATGACGTAGTCACTTCCCAGAGGCCCCAGCTCCTAACGCCATCACACTGGGAGTTAGGGTGTTAGCATATTCATTTAGGGGAGGGGGACACAAACATTCAGCCTATAACAAGGGGTATGTTGTTTAATTTCCACGTATTTGTGAGTTCCCCAGATTTCCCAGTTATTGATTTTTAATTTCATTCCATTGTGGTTTCAGAACAGGATGTTGCACTGTTTCTATCCTTTTAAATGTATCGAGGTTCATTTTACGGCCTACCATGTGGTTTGTTTTGGAGAATGTGCACTTAAAAATGACGTAGCTCAGTCGTTGGTGGAGTGTCCTATTGGTGTCTGTTGGGTTAGCTGGTTTGTGGTGTCGTGTGAGTCAATTTCCTTGTTGACCCTCTGTCTAGTTAGTCTATCCTTTATTGAAAGTAGAGTATTGGGGCTGGCTGAGTGGCTCAGTTGGTTAAGAGCTCGCTCAAGAGTTTGAGCTCTGAGCAACAGTGGTTCGATTCCCGGCCCGAGCTGAGCAGCTGCTGAGCTGCCAACAGGTGGCAGGATGGCTCAGCTTAAAAAAGAAAAAAAAAAGTAGAGTATTGATGGCTCCAGCTATTGTTAAATTGTCTATTTTCCTCTTCATTTCTGTTAGTTTTTGCTTTTCAGTGCACTATTATAATATTAGCTGTGTAGATGTTTATAATTTTTATATCTCCCTAATGGATTGACCCTTTTGTCATAAAATGTTCCTCTTTATCTCTGCACTAGGAATGGGGAGAGATGGAGCAGTCTTGGTTCCAATATCACATACTCTTGCCTTTGTTACAGAATTTCCATAGATTTTCTTGAATAGATGGTTTTTCTTGCTTTTTTGGGGTGGGAGAGGGGGATTTGGTTGTTTCTCTTGTTTGTTTTGTTTTGTTTTACTTGCTGTTGTTTCTGAAACTATTTCCAAAGACATTAAATTAAACAAATATATATAATTTAATATATATATATATATATATATGATTTCACCAGTTTCACTGGAGACCAGATCAGCAGAGCTTCTCATGCTGTCATGCCAGAAGTTGGTCTGTATGCCTCCTTCTGTAATTTGTGTGTGTGTGTGTGTGTGTGTGTGTGTCTGTGTGTCTGTGTGTGTGTGTTCCTTTTCCTTAATAGATGGTGACTTTAGTCCTACGAGGTTGCAAATGATTCACATTTATTTGCCCGCTACCTAGCATGGCTTTAAATGGTCCAGTTTTGCGGTTCTCAAATATTTTCTATTTCAAACACAGGTTTGAATACTGAAGTTTTTGGTGGTGCACTTGAAGGTGTTAAAAGGATCAAAAGAACATTAAATAACTTAGCAACAGTTATGAAGCATTTATTGCTACAGTTTAGCAGCATCCCAGATTGCCTATAAAAACAACTGTAGTTGTCCTTCCATTCATGTTGTCCCCTTTCTGTGTCCTGTCACATTCAGAGGATAGCTGTCTACTGCCGGGACTTACCTGCCTTGTAACCTTATGAAATCAAGTTTGGCTTTGGTGCCACTTGACGTAAACTACTATCCCTGACTTGTATCATAGTATGTCTGCTTATGTAATACTAACATACGGTCAGCGTTCCTTGTGATAAACATGGATATAGTACTACATCTGCTTCATGTTTGCAAAAATAGCTTTTCCCACACTAGTCACATTGGATGAAACCTCTGTGATGTGTAGTAAGCCTTCTGATAAACATGGATATAGTACTACATCTGCTTCATTTTTGCAAAAAATAACTTTTCCCACACTAGTCACATTGGATGAAACTTCTGTGATGTGTAGTAAGCCTCCTGAGTATCTCTGCAGGGTTCTTAGTCCACGTTTGGTTACCGTTGGATAAATAAAAACTAAATTGTGAAGTGCAGACTGTAAGTGATGTGGAAGTCTTCCATGTACTCTAAGCAATAAGGCTTGGGGGCAACTCCTGACTTCTCAACACTCCTTTTCCTTGTATTCTGTGTATTCAATGGGTCACCAAATTTTATGGCATTTACCTTCTAGAGGTTTATAAATTTCACCTTTCCTTTACTGTTCTTATGACTCAGTTCTTACCCAGCCCTTCAAACATTCATCATTTGTAGTAGTAGCCTCCTGAGCTGCCTGTTTCTTTAGTCTGTGCCTTTTTTAAGCCATCCGGACTCTATTACCCAGACCAAGTTTCTCTGGATGGCAGTCCATCGCGCCATTTTCTTTTCTTTTTTTTTTTTAAAGATTTTTATTGGGTAATTGGGGGGATGGGAACAGTGATGGGGAATTGGGGGAAGGGGAACAGACAAGTTGCTGTCGTTTTGTTCTTCAGTCTAGTTGTGGAGGTCGTTGCTTCACTGGCCCATGTTGGCACCATCATTGCGCTCTTCCCGGGCGAGGCAGATCAGTCGCCGGCTTCTGGACAGCCGCTCACTGCGGCTGCTGGCCGCTCACGCTGGCTGCTGGCTACACACGGTAGCCCATGGCAACCCACTGCCACAGGGACTGCAGCCCACGCCGTTGCCGGCGACTCACGGCAGCCCAGCTCCAGGTTGAGCTGTTGTCCAGCATCTTAGCTGTAGAGGGCAGTGTCACTGGCCCTCATATGTGGGATCTGAACCGGGGCCCTCTGGCATCCCAAGCGAGTTCTTAACCATCGCGCCACTCGGCCGGCCCCATCACGCCATTTTCTTAATGCCCACCACAGATGCTTTCGGGTTTTTGTTATGTGCCAGTCACTATTGTGGGTGCTGTGGTTTAGTGGTAAACAAGCTAGACAAGGCCCCTGCCCTCTTGGAAATTCTGTTTTGTGTTGAATTAGATAGCAAACAAGGAAATAACTGAGATTCTCACAGGGTGGTAATTCTGTGGCAGTAAGAAACACCCCAATGGAGCAACTTAAGGGGAGCACCTGAGGTAGGGGGTGAGTGCAGACCTCTCTGAGAAGATGTCACGTGAGCTGAGACCTGAAGGGTGAGAATTAGCTAGTGTAGGAACCAGAGGAAGAGGACTTTCTGTAGAGAGAACAGCAAGTGCAAAGCGCCAGAGAGAGAGAGGGCTTGGCGTGTTTGTGAAACAGAAAGGAGGCCGTTCTAGCTAGAACCTACTGAAGGGTGAGGATGATGCTATGAGATGATGTTCAAGAGGGGGCCAGATCATGTGTAGGGTCTTCCTAGGTGATGGCAGGGAGTTTTGATTTCATTCTGAGAGCACTGGGAAGTCAGTGATGATTTCATGATGAGGGAAGTGACTTGTTTTTAAAAGATAAATATGGCTTCTGTGTGAAGAATGGTTTGAACAGACACGAGTAGAACTAGGAGACTCCTGAGAGGTTCATATTATTTCTAGGTGAGTGGTGCTGGTAGCCTTTAAAGATGGAACATTTAAAGATGGAGTAATGCAGGTAGATGCAAGATTTATGTTGGAGGTTGAGCCAGTGGACTTGGCAGCACATCAGAAGCCTGACCTGTTTTTTGTTTGTGTGCTGTATTATGGACAAAATCCTTGGTCAGTTTTTTTATTCCCCCCCCAAGGCCTCTGTAACCCGGCCTCTTTCTGTGTCTGTTTATTTTTCTTTATACCACAAAGCATGCTTAGTTTTTCAAGTAAAAGAGAGAATACTATAGTAGCTAAAAGCTCATGCTGTGTTGCCAGGCTTTCTGAGTTCGAATCCTGGCTTTGTCCCTTTCTGTGTGATCTCAGCTCAGACACTCGGTGTGTCTTCGGTGCCTCATCGGTGCCTCATCTGTAAAATGGAGACAGTATTTATAACTCAGTGTTGTTATTAGGATTAAATAAATTTATACGTGTAAAGTATTTGGAAAACACTTGGCCATAGTAAATGTTCAGTAGATAGTGTATTCATTTTCTAGGGCTGTGGGGACAAATAATGAAAAACTGGGTGGCTTAAAGTGATAGAAATTGATTCTCGCCATGCTGGAGGCCAGTGGTCTGAACTCAGCGTGATGGCGGGTTCGTTCATCCTGGAGGCTGTGAGGAAGAATTTGTTCTGTGCCCCTCTCCTAGTTTTGGGTGGCCGTCAGCAATCCTGGGCGTTCTTTGGTTTGTGAAAGCAGCATCCAGACCCCACCTCCATCTTCACGAGGCCTTTCCCTCGTGTTCCTCTTTGTGCCTCCATGTCTTCTAAGGACTTGTCTTTGGATTTAAATCAAGATGCTCTGGTTTCAAGATCCTTAATTTACAAAGACTCTTTTCTAAAAGAGGTCATATTTACAGCTTCTTGGGGGTTGGAATATGGACATTTCATTTTTTTGGGGGGGGGGACCGTTCACCCACTATAGTTGCCTCAGACCACATTTAGGGCCACCTTTTATCTTCCTCTGATGCTGTGTAAACCCCAGCCAACTCGAAAAGCTTAGTTTAAGCCTTACCACCTCCACAAAGTAGTTCCTACTCCATAGGATTTGTTGTCTTCGTCAAGTAATTTAAATACAAAAATATTTTTGAATGTGTGATTATAAAAACCACATAGGAGACTTGTTCCCAACAGACTACTTAGTGCCTTTCCATTTATTGATTATTAAAGTAGCTCAAGTTCCCTTTTCCATGCTTCATTTCTTAATGATTAGGAAAAATATTTCATTCTGAACGAAATTTGTTTCAGTGACTATTAAAAGTGTATGCTGCCAATTAAGAGCATAAAATATCTTGAAAGTTGGGCTGGAGGTAGAGTTTGAATTCTAATTGCTGGGTGCAAGTTAGGCATAGATTCCAAGGAAACAGTTTTGATCACAAAAAACTGGATAATTGGTATATGTGAGGAAAGTAGAGTAAGTCAGTGCATATGAGCTAGAAAATAGGTAAATGAAAGACCATACTTTATTTGGTTTTCCTTCCTTGTGTTTAAACCCATAGTTTAAAGATTAAAAAGCATCCAGTTGGGGATTTAGTGTGAATATGTAGAAGCGTGTATTATTATAGAGCTTCATGCGTGACGTGTGTAACTCACGTGCTTGTGTACCTGCAGAAAGATGTAGGAATGATGTTGACTGAGGCACTTGAGTGGGTACTTCAGGTGAGTTTTAATTGTTGAAATGACCAGTTCTGATTGAATTTTTTGTACTATAGAAACAATGGTTGCGGTGAGTGAGATGAAGAGTTAGAGAGTGGCTACAGCCCCGCAGTTACCTCCAGCTTCACAGCCACGTTTGTATGTTTACCGATGTTCCCTACAAAGGACGGAATTGTCTCTATATGCCCCAAGGTAGAGAAGTTTGGGGAACACTGTTAAAACTTAATTGTCCTGTCTTGTGCATGACTTATGGATGTACACACACACACACACACTCACTCACACTCCAAATAAGGTCTACCTGATGCATTAAAAGTGGAATTTTTATTATGAAGATTTCAGTGTAATTACTTGTTTTCCTCACCAGTTCCCTCCTGCTGTTTCTGAAGCATGGAGTAGTTACAGGAAGTGACTCCAGTAGAAAAATGCTCCTGGGGAACCGTAATTCTGGTCCTAAGCCATCAGGAATTCAATCCAGAACATAAACTTCCTTTGTCCCAAGTTGATTTTGTTGTTAGAACTGTTTATGTAAGACTGTCCTACTGTTATTTGCAGAGAAAGAGGCATTTGGGCCACATCCATCATGTTTTGTGAGAGGGCGGTCTCCCCCATTAGTGGGGAATGTCAGCTTTTTGACTCACAGGCACTGACCTGAGGCCCTGAGGCCCTGTGAGCAGACCTTCTTGGAGTTTCCAAGGGATTCCTGTGAATATGCTCCCTGCAGTTGCATTCTCCCAAACACGAAAGGGTTCAAACAGGCTGGAAACTTGCTGAGTTTAATTTTGACACATCTCCAGATGAGGTGGTTGTGCCTGGAGCCACCGCTGAGAGACCTGAGAGGCGGAGGTGTCCAGCCCACTTCTGGACACCTCTGGAAGCATGGATGCAGGCTCGCGGGTGCTGTAGCACTGATGGGGTCTGCACCCTGAGTTCTCCCCACCGTTACGGCGCGATCTTTCTGGCGGGAAGAGCAGGAACAGCTCTTCTTTCTGTCTCCCTTGTTTCTGGGTCGTGGGCCTACTGGATTTGGGGTTCCAAAGCAGTTGTTGGGAAAGCAACCACAGCGGCCCACTTCAGATGCCCTTCTGTCTTCTGAGATATCACTGGATTGGCGAATCGTGTCTGTTGGTTAATTGCAATACAGCTGCTATTGTAATTTACAGTGCCTGTTAGGATCAGTCCAACAGTCCTCTAAGGGACAATAGATAACCTGCTGTGTCTTGCTAAGGGAGCTGGTAATTATTTGACTGTAAATGAATCTAACAATAGCTGATCGAAAAACCACAAGGGGGCCCAGCTTTGAGGGGAGGAGTGTTAAAATCAAGGTTCTTCCTTATTCTCTACACTCATCAGCCCAAATTACTGGCAATAAGGTTTTTAGAGAGGTTCAAGTAAAGTAAGTAAAATCATTAAGATTCTTTACAGTTACTGTAAAAAATTCTTCGTATGATTGCATCTTCTTTAAGACTCATTTCAGCCTTTCTTTTAATGGAAGCTTTAATGTTTCATATTATGTAATGATGAGTTTTTGCTTTTTAAAAGGGTATCCTACCAGATCAGAGACTTGCAAATTTTTCCTGTAGGAATTGCTTGACTAGCCTCGCTCATTTTATATTTTAGAGCAACCGACTCTATTGCATTTTGACTTATGCTAATTTTTTCCCCCAGTGGGGGTAACAGATGCAGGTAAAAGCCAGGTGCAAGTAACAATTTGGGGTAGTTTTGGCAGAATAAAGGAAAAGTCAGAGAAGCACAGTTTCTTTTCAGGAAAAGGTTTTTTAAAACTGTGTTGGTGAAGGAAATGCTAGGTAAGTTATTTTCAGAAATTTCAAGGAATATATATATATATATATATATATATATATATATATATATATATATATATATATAATATTCAAAGCAAAATGGAGTTTGTTATAAATCAAACTGACCACTCGGGTGTGAGCACCCTCCGGCATTAGCTTCAAGCCTGCTCTTAGCTCTACACCTCTCACGCCTTCCCTTCATGCCACCTGTACTCCAGGCAAGTGTAACTATTCGTTCTCAGACTGTTCAGTGCACCCTCAGGGTTTGGGGTGGGATGTCCCCTCAGCCCAGGGTGCTCCTGACCCCGACCTCCCTGTGTCCACAGCTTCGGACCCCGTCAGGTGCAGCTTTCTCAGGCAGTGCTCCACTAGTGGGTGGGATGGAAGTCCCCTATCTCTGACGTCTTACATCAGTGCATGTAAGGCACCTCCCTGGAGCCTGAACGTAGAAGCCCATGTGCCCTGTTCATTGTGACCCCACTCCCATGGGGAGATAACTGTTCTGTCCCCAAGCACTCCCTTGACTTCGGAGCTTGTCACTCTGTATGACATTTCAGTTTACGGATCCTCCCTATCAGGCTATGAGCTCTCAATCTTCAAATGCTTTCCTTCTCTTCCATTCCTGCTGTCATACTGGCTGAGGCCCTCAGATGGCTGCAGTGCCCCCCTCTGTCCCTGTCCCCAGTCTTGTGGCCTTGACTCGCTCCTTCACACCATCCTCTAGGAATATCTATGAAAATGCAAACCTGATCAAGCCCGTCTTATCCAGAGGAGTTTCCAGGGTGTCGATGGCCACAAGAGCGGAGCCTCAGCCCCTCCGTGTGTCAAGTCAAACGAGGCTGCTTGACCTGACCCTTTCTCCTCTCGCATCCAGGTCCCCACTTGGGGCTTCATACCTTGTGTTCCAACAGTGCTGAGCTATTTTTGTTTCACTAAGAAACCTCTGATATTTTCTGACTATGACCTTTGTTCAAGGTATTCCTTATGCTTGTAATGTTCTTCTTGAAGACACAGTTGACTTCTGGTCACCCACCGGTACTCCATGATTGCCTCCTCCAGGAAGACGCCTAGATCAGTTAGCTGATCTCGGGACTCTTAGAGCGTCTCAGTACATACTTCTGTGTTATCATTTCAGTGACCTGTTCACAGGGCCAAGGCCGTTTCTTATTTACTATTGTACCCTCAATGGCTGGCACTGTGTTTGGCACACAGGAGGTTCCCAGTGTTTCAATGAATGGATGGAAGAGCAGAGATTAAGAATATTTTACAGGCCATAGGAAGGTCAAGAGTACAAGTCTTTCAGCAAAATCAAGACATGAGCTTTATGGGAACATTCTGTTGCTACCTTTCCACTTAAGAGATGAATCTGTGGGGTTAGGGGATGGCAGTGTAACTCTTGTATTGATTTTGCATGGATGTCTGTAGGGAGCCGGAGGTTTGTAGTAAGGGTTAAGCCTGAGAGCTGGAGGTTTGCAGTAAGGGTTAAATTAAGCCTGGAAGCTGGCAGGCTGACAGGCTGTCAGGCCCAGGTGAGCAGCATGGGAAGGTTGGCCGCTGAGGAGAAAACAGCCAATGGCCTTGAAAGCTACAGAGTGGAATGCCATCCTATTAACAGTTTCTGCTTGTTATGTTTTGCTTTAACCCTGGGAAGATGGCTTCCCCACACCCTATGGAAAGCCCCAGGGGAGGTGTTCCCTGGGAGGAGGGGACTATTCCCTCAAGTTCCCAAAACCTCCCTCCAAAAAAAAAAATTACTTTTGCTATAAAAGTTGTGTGTGTATAAACAATAAACGGGGCCACTCTCTGCTATCAGCATTGGGTGGACTTCCTGTCCCCAGCTTTCGTCTCTAGTCTCTTTCTTTTCCAGTCTCCCACCCAATCCTCCCAGGTACCCTCTCGGTAGATTCCTGGCTGAGGAGTCAGGAGTGCTCGTTTGGTGTGCGGGTCACATCAGGTGTCCATTTGGGGCAGGTAGATACTTCCTGGAGGGAAGGCTACCTTTCGAAATTCAGATAGGTAGCTATTGCAGGAATGGTCTTAAAGGGATAGGCTGGGTTTCATCTTTGTTTAGTTTGGATTCAGAGGTATGCTGGGTTTTGAAGCCAGACTGCTCAGAGCAACCTGGAGAGTAAGGAAAATGGTCACAGGGCAACTATAAGGTATGAATGTTTAAATAAAAAGAAAAAAGATTTATTATGGTAAAAACCACGTTGCCATCAATCCCCCTCAAAACATTCCCCTCCGCTTTGAACACACTTATCCCATCATTCTTGCCACTTTCTGAAGCAGTTCTGGAAGTCCTCTTTCTTGAGTGTCTTTAGTTGCGCTGTCATAGCTTTCCTCGATGTCCTGAATCATTTTGATTTTGGGGAAGAGCCAGAAGTTGCACGGTGCCAGATCCGGTGAATAAGGGGGATGAGGACACACCGTAATGTCTTTGACAGAAATTGCCGAACCAGCAGTGATGTGTGACAGAGTGTGGTCATGATGGAGGATGATTTATGGCACACTTTAAAACACACCTTCTCTCAAACATAGCTCACACCCGACTGACTGCACTGAACAAGTTGAAACTTGTCACACACAGTAACTGAGGCTCGATGCACCACTTCCCGTGTTGAAAATCCCTGCCTTTCCGTTGGACGGCGCTCAGCAGCAGCATTCACCGTTTGTTTTGATCACACAAAGGAAACTTTTTCCTTTATAATGAACTCTGATAGAAGCTGGGCTACTGCTAAGCTGGGCCAGTGTTTCGGCAGTGCAAGAGGACCGCTGAGTGAATGAGAAGCTGACATGGAAGTCTTTCTTCTTTCTGTCAACGGTCAGGGTTGGTCCTGGATTCTGGGGGTTGCAGGCCCAAATCGGAGGGCTACGTGAGCCCCGCTGAAACGGTTGGAATGAGGCCATGGGAGGAAGCCCCGGCCGGGCCTTACAGTGAGGCTGGCCAGCCCCTTCCTACTTTGTTCACTCCCCGTCTGTATGAAGATGTCAACATTTTTGCGACTGCATCAGCCAATCAGTGCATAGTTTGGGGCTCTTAACTCTGGGTTAAGCACAGTACACGGCCCTGGGATTAAAATGGTGAACCATGTCATGGTTCCTTGTGGAGCCTCACTGCTGAGGTTGATGCAGAGTGAACAAGTCAATCCAAACATGTTAAGTCATACGAAGGGGAAAGAACTCGGTGACTTGGGAGAACGTGGTGGTGATTGACTTTGTCCTGGGGAGTCAGGGGAGGTGTGTATTAGTCACGACATTTAAGCTGAGATCCAAGGAATGAGGATTTGCTAGAAAAGGGAGAGAATGTATAGCGGTGCCAACATAAGCAAACGTCCTAAGGCAGGAACAAAAGGAGACGTGGCGGAGGGCCGGCAAGGTCACGTGGAGGAGTTTTCACTAGATGGGCCTGGAGAGATCCTGTGGGGCTTTGTCTCGGAGGCCACAGGAACCATGTGAACAGTTTTAAACATTGTTCCAAATGGTATTAGAGAAGTTGCTCACTGCGTTCATGTTTTACAATGACTGCTCCGTCTGCACTACGGAAAATAGATGGAAAGGGGCTACAGTAGAAATAGTGTGTCTGGTTAGGACACTGCCGTGGTCCAGGCATGAGATGATGCTGGTGGAGATCAGGGTGGTGGTGGGGATGAAGTGACGTGGGCAGATTGGAAAGATGGTTGGGAGTGGAACTGAGAGTGTGGTCAGTTGATTAGAGGTAGCCAGAGAGAGAGGAGGTTAAGAATGATTTCTAAGCTTCAGACTTGAGCAGCTCACCAGATGGTGGTGCCACTTTTTCCGTCACAGGTTTTGGGTACAGATTCAGTGTAGAGTCTTTTACACTCAGGACCCTCCAGGACATCTAAATGAGCAATTGGATAGATGGGTCTGATTGGATTTGGAGTAAAGAAGGCATCTGTGTGGATGCATTTACCTGGGCCAGTGGTTTCCAGAGTGTGGTCCCCAGACCGGGAACCTCAGTAACCTGAGAAGTTAGACAGGCAACTCCTCAGGCCCCAGCTGAGACCTAGCGTATCAGGAACTCTGTGTGAAGGGCCCAACAATGTGCATTAATAAGACTCCCACAGGATTCCGGGTACAAGGAAGATGAGGACCACGGGCTAAGGTCGTGAACGGTAGAATGAGGAGAAAAAGAATACCTGTGGCTTAAGTATATTTGTGTTAATTTACCCCAAAAGCTGTCTTGGTTTGTGATGAATTCTTTTGCTTTTCTGAGGTTGGCGATTTCATCACCTGGGCATGTCAGGAGAGAATGTGACAATCTTAACAGGAGTTACATGGTCCTGAAACTGTACTTTATGTTAAGAATTTTAAAGGTGTTTACGTAAAGTAAGAAGTACCGTATTTGCCGGTGTATAAGACGATTTTTTGGCCCTGAAAAATATGCCTCCAAGTGGGGGGTTGTCTTATACGCCAGGTACACTTCAGATAG
>NW_017731542.1:1405436-1410948 GCF_001890085.2 Hipposideros armiger | reverse complement strand
AGTCACTGTTTCTTCTGAGGCTGTGTGTGTAACCACAGTTAGTGACCTCAGGGGACCACTGCTCCTAGCAGTGAGCAGATGGCACGCTGCCCCCAGTGCCCTGCAGCTCACGAGCCACGGCGCTAACCAAGTGGAGGACGAATGTTAAATAACAACAAATGAGAGAATGGTGAAATTGTGGCATCGAATCTATCTCAATAACTTACTGTTTGCAAAGGACTTTACAGTTGTATTTAAAACCCATTCAAATTACTTAAAATTCATGTCGTTCAAAGTCACTATGCTTCTTTTCAGGGCTTAAACAATAGCTAGCTGGTAGGACCACACGTACTCTGGTGGTGCATTTGTATGTAGAAGAGAGAAAGGTTATGGGCTCCACAACTGGGTGAGGCCCTAGGAAAGTTTATGGAAATACAGCTTATCACCACTCAATTCTTTGGCGATTGGGAGGAAATTAATTTGAATCGGGACCCTCAGACCAAACTCAGTGTCACAACCACCCAGATACCAGGGTATCAAGTCAGTTAAGGGTGGCCTTGGGAGAGAGCAGCGTTCTGGTAATTGGTTGGAAAGCTGGGGCAGAGGGATCAGTCAAGCTCACCCGGGCCTGACTCTGCTGTCTCCCTGGCGGTGAGTTTCATTCAAGAGCTAGGAAATACGCTATTTGTAAGCATTCTTTTAAATGGAAGTATGTCCATAGCAGCGTGAGCTTTTCCTGGGTAAGTGATTGACCACACTGGTGAAAGGCCAGTGTGTGACAAGACTTGGGCAGTGTGACAGATCTGACAGGAAGAGTCCACGTCCTCGTCTCATTAACTCGGAACTTAGTCTAATCCCCCAGTGGGCATACACAGGTTCAGTAAAGCCCCACTTCATCGGTGAGGGCAAATGCTGTTTATGGAAGAGAAACGATGTGTCTTACCTCACAGACGTCGTTAGGGCCAGAGCTGGAGGTGAGACCACGTCTCCTGGCCCTGCTCTAGAGCTCTTTTATGATACTCTGTAGCCTCGTGACGCAAAAAAAGCAAACCCTGACCCCATGGCTTTTGTGAATGACGTCATCGGATTTCAGTTGTGTTTGACGTATTCATTCATTTAACATTTATTTAGTAAGTACCTGCAGTGAGAGAGATACAGAAGTGACCCAAACAGGTCAGAGTCCCTGNGGAAGGTGTGCGGAAGAGGGGGTAGTCTTATACGGCGAGTATATAACAAACTCTGTATTTTGAGTGGAAATGTTAGGGGGTCGTCTTATACGCCCAGTCATCTTATACGCCGGCAAATACGGTACTCTTTTTAGAGAGGCCTTTTTTTGTATGTGTAATATAAGCGAAACCCAGTTGCTATATCTTTATAGAGGACCGAGGAAACAGTGCTGTGAGTACGATAATGAGCAAATAAATGCTTGTGTTTTCATTAGATGGAGGTCTTTTCAGGTCAGACATACAGTCTATACATTATTAAAAAGCAGGTATCGTGTAGAAGTTATTTTGATTAAAATTTTTTCCTTGGAAACTGCTTCCTAAAGGGTAGGATGCTATTTGGTAAGCCTTTTAAAGTTGCTTTTGACAGCTAATTTGCTCACATAATAGTGTAACGTTTCTTCCCTTGTGATTCAGATTTTTCAAAAGAGAAATTTTTTCCTTTATAATGAACTCTGATAAATATATGAGATAATTGATGGGCTGCATCTGCATAAAAAGAATTCAAGTTGCTAAATACAATCCTCATGACAAATGGAGTGCATTTAGACTCCGCGGCCCTGGGAAGGCTTTCTGTCACTGTGCTCGGGAATAATACTGAACACGAGGAACAAATGGAAGGCAGATCAGTGGCAGAGGTTTCTGTAAGGCGGCGCTGAAGTTTATTCATCATAATGGGAAGCAGGTAACGATAACTTGCAAGTAATGGAATCCATGCTATAGTACATTTGCTTGACACATGTTCTTTGAATGAAGTAGTTGGTGGTTTTTTTTTTTTTTTGATAAAAGGGAAACTACCTTCCTCTTGCCCTATTTAATGGGAAGCTATGTGGTAGGCGCTAGAAAAAAAACAAATTTGTAGTTTTTGGATCAGTGGGAAAGAATAGATAGATAGATAGATAGATAGATAGAGAGATATGAGACAATAGGAATAATAATTGTGCAAAACACCAGTGAGTGATGCCTGAGCTGGATCTTCAAGGACAAGAGTGTTGGCCAGTAAGGAGAGAGGTATGCTAGAACCAGAACAGTGTGTGGAAGTGGCGAGGGATGGAGGCGTTGGCGCCATGGCACAGGTGGCAGTGCACTGTCCGTGGTGGTGTGCTCAGAGTACTCGGTGCAGTGAGGATGCTGGAGAGACCAGAGGTACATGCCTGGTGGCAAACGCCTTGCTGTGCAAAGCTGAGAAGTCTGACCTCATCCTGATGACTGTGGGTTGCTCTGTAAGGCTGGTAACTAGGGAAGGCATGTAGTCAGCTTAACGTTTTAGAAGGATGACTGCATAGTATTTGTTGGCCTATTGGAAGGGACAAGCCTGACGTAGACACAGATGCTCCCAGGTTTTGGCTTCAAGCGAGAAGTTTGACTATCTCTTTGCCAAGTACTTTAGTTTTTAAACAAGGTTTGATGCTTGTAGAGGTTATAGAATTGGGAAAAGACCCAGGAAAAGTCACAGAGAAGCATTGCTCAGATGGAGGAGGATAAGACAGGTGAGGGGCAGACAGGTAGGTGGATAAGAAGAGCATGGTTCCTAGATGTGTGCGTGACTCAGACGGGAGGGGAGGGGAGGTTTCAAATAGGAACTAGTGGCCGACAGCGCCAGATGTTAGAGAGAGATTGATAAGGACTCAGAATGATCTGTTGGGTTTCACCAAATGGAGTGTCACTGGTCACTTTGAAGAGAGCAGTTTTTAGAGGATTATTGGGGGGCAGGCAGTTGTGGGATTTTTGAGAGCTGATGACTAATCAAACCGAAGCATTAGAGTTGGGGTGTATACGAGTAGCTGTTTCTTTGGGAAGTTGGGCAGTGAAGAAAGAGGGACGTAGGTCGGTAGGAAGTGGTGATATGTGAGAGGAGTGGTTTTAATTTGCAGGAGCCTTGGGCTTATTTATGGGCTTAGGTAGAAGTGCAGTAGAGGGAGAGGTTAGAGATGCGGAAGAGAGAATTGAAGAATGAAAGGCTCCGTGAGGGAAGTAGGATGGATGGGACGCAGCACCAATGGTGGGGTTGGCGATAGCAGAGAACGGATGTGCTTGTCCTGAGAGAAGGTGCCAGTGGCCACGGGGGCGGGACTCCAGGTGATGTCCCTAAGCGGTTGATGGTATACTTAGGGGAGCGTTTCTACGTGTGGTGTTCATGTTTTATAAGTTTTGTCCCAGGTGAGGTAGTGGGGATCAGCTGTATTTAAACTCAGGAGTCCATATTTTGATAATATAATTCCATAATTGGTTACCTCTTCTTTTGTGATGTGAACATTGGTTCTTGTTTTTTAAAACTGCAATACATACTATCAAAAATTAAAATTCATATTTACCATCATACACATAGAAATAAAATACTGTATTCATTGTGTAATACTTATAATCATTTACAACATGCATTTTACATAAAGATGCCTTTTTATTCTTAAATTCTAAGATGAAATGAGTTACACTCTCTGTAGAAAGGGGCCATAGACTATATCAAACATGTCGTTTTTGAATGTGCTATTTGATTTTACAATTATTTGCACTTTCATTCTTTTTCAAGATGATTTGTGGTTGACTTGGCCTAAAAATCTTGTCATTTGTTCAACCTTCCCCAGGGAATAATTTTTTCTTTTTCCTGCAGATTGTATTTCTTAATGCTTATTTATATATTCTTTTGAGCATGATGAGACAATATAATAATAATAATACAAAAACTTGAGAAAGAGTGAGGTTTGTTGTAACAAGGAAATGAATCAGATAGAGGTGTTTCTTAAATGGGCAGATGCTGCTCTTGATATTAATTTCCCAGGAGGCCTCCCTTGTCCCCACAGAGCCTGCCCTGCCTCATAGTCGGGTCTCGCCTGGGTGTGTGATCTCAGACCCCAGCAGCTTGGCGGGCAGACCGAGCTCAGTCCTGGTGCCGGAGCCTGGGGTCCTCTCTCCCTGTGTGATTTTGACTTTTGTGCCTCCTGTGCTATTGGGCCTCGTTCCACCTACTTTAGAAGCATGAGGGGGAAAAAAAAGAGGGGGCAACATTTGCGGCTGCCTCCAGGTTGCCCAGGACCAGCGAAGATAGTAGTCGGTATCGAAATGTGAAGTTTTATTCAGCTTCCTACCCTAGGGGTACAGTTTCCATTTTCGTTTTGTTTTGTTTTGTTTTGTTTTTGTTGAGGCTGAATTTTTGAAACCAGCAAGTTTACTTTTTTGCTATTGTGTTTTTCCGTCGCTACCACCACAAAGCTGAAACCTATTCCTGGAAGCCTGCTTGGGGCAACACCGTGAAATAGGTGCAATTTGTCTCCGACATCTGCTGCCTCCCCTTTCTAGCTCTGCTGGCTCCCAACACCTAATACTCTTGAGTTCCTCCTACCTGGGGGGCTGCACCCTGAGATCCTCTATCTTTCAGGGATACCAACTTTTTCAGAAACTGTCTGCGGGGAGTAATACGTAACACAGAGGAAAAAAATCTCTAGTGGCAGAAATTAAAACATCATTGTGGGGGTTGGTGGTGAATGAGGAAACTGGGGGCAGAGACCTTCTAATTCTAAGGCAGACATTTAAGTGAATGCTCCCTTTGGTCTTTTGGTGAAGCTGGGGTTGTTATTAATAATTAGTGCCAATTAAAAATCCCTTGGATTATCACCCTTAAATATGATGATATACAGGCATGCATGGGCCAGCATTTCCTTATGGTTCTTAGAAGAAGATACTCTGTAATAATATAAAGAATGAACTGAGATTGTTTTTATACAATGGCTCATGGGTCATAAATGGTTGTTTAGCGTGTCAATTTGTGGCCTCTCTTGGAATCGTATTTTAATTAACCCAGCCAGCACCTTCGTGGGTGATAAGTAATATTATCTTGGGAGAGTAGTATATATAGAAAAATATGTAATCTGATCTGAAAGCTTGAGAGGGAAAAAATATTGCCCTTACCGAGTCTGTTAAAGATTGGGTTAAAGTGATCGCTCAAGGTTAAGAGCCTCCCGCTAAGAAGTTGCCCAGGAAATCAGTGAGAGAATTGGAGGAACATCTGAGATTCTGGCCTCTTAGGGCATGGAGTCACTGTTTCTTCTGAGGCTGTGTGTGTAACCACAGTTAGTGACCTCAGGGGACCACTGCTCCTAGCAGTGAGCAGATGGCACGCTGCCCCCAGTGCCCTGCAGCTCACGAGCCACGGCGCTAACCAAGTGGAGGACGAATGTTAAATAACAACAAATGAGAGAATGGTGAAATTGTGGCATCGAATCTATCTCAATAACTTACTGTTTGCAAAGGACTTTACAGTTGTATTTAAAACCCATTCAAATTACTTAAAATTCATGTCGTTCAAAGTCACT
>NW_017731542.1:1400317-1401645 GCF_001890085.2 Hipposideros armiger | reverse complement strand
GATTGAATTACAGTTTCTCCATCTACCACCATGGTGGAAGCCCCCATCATTTCTCGCTAGGTGACTGTGGTCACCTTCTAACAGACTTCTATGTATTGTTTCCCTCACGATGTTTTATAAACATCAAATCTGCCCTGTAGTCATATCTCACTCCTGCTTATAATTCTTCAACGGTTCCCCATAGCCCTCAGGATAAACACATTTCTTAGCCTGACACCCAGGGCCCTGCTTACTTCTCCAACCTCACTGCGGTCTCGCTCTCACTCATACTTTTGTGGCTCCCCCCCCCCTATTTTGTTCCTAAGTTTTTGTGCCCAAAATGTCTTTCTGAATCACCTGAGTCAGTAGCTGCTTCTCATGTCATGTTTCACCATATTCCCTTTAGTCTGGATTAAGTGGTCTTCTGCCATAGCGACCGATGCCTGCCTCTGCTATTGCATTTACACACTATGTAATAATTGTCCTTGGATATATATGTCTTATACACTAGACTTCAAGCTTCTTGAGTTCTATTTATTTTGTATCTCAAACCAAATTTGACAGTTTGGCTCATAGTAGGCGGTTAACATGTGTCGAATGAATGAAGCCCTAAGCCAAAGAATAAAGGGCACCTAGATAGGTACTAGCTTTTAAAAAAACAATAGTTCTGATTGGCCACACAAGACACAGAAGAACCTCTCTCTAATTGGGTCTCATGGTAGCATACACAGAGGGCAGTGGCGCACACAGTAGGTACTCCTGCCCGAGTCAAGTCTGAGAGGGAGGTGGCGGGGATGGTGGTGGTGAGTGCTCAGGGATGTCAGGCAGCGTGTTTCCTTCTACGTGCTGCATTCTGAGAAGAGAGCTTCGAGGAGGAGTCTTGCTTGTCTTTATTCCATATTTAAAGGCTCTGGAGGAGTTCATCACAATTAAATCCTTGTCATGTTATTAAATAGGTCAACTTTAAGAAGCTAATGGAGATTTTTTGACCCACCGTCTTATTATACTATACTGTGAGTCAAGTGTTAACTAGCAAAGGGCACATTTTCTGCTGAGATTCACAACTCTTGGCTTCTAGAATGTTCCTTTTGATTCAAAATACCCAAATGTATAATTTCTAACACCCCAATTTTTTATTCCCATGTGTGTTCATACCAAAATCAAGATTAATAAAAATAATGATTTAAACATGATCATTTTATCTACTGTTTGATTAGTTTAGGCTGGTATGTTTTTGTTAAACTCATACACATGGGAAACCTTGACAGGGTAAACTTAAAAATTCTATATTGTCATGTGTTTTTAAGTATAATTTACATTCCTGTAATTTGTATTACAATATCTGTTTC
>NW_017731542.1:1396397-1397512 GCF_001890085.2 Hipposideros armiger | reverse complement strand
AATTTAAAAAGATGAATGTTTAGTAAAAGCTTGTGCAGTGATTAATACAGGGCACTTTCTGTACTCGGAATGTTCTAGAAATGCTGGTGATAACAAGAGCATGAGGTTTGGAATTAGTTGACTTCAGTTCAAATTCTGGCTCATGTCCGTGGCGCCTTTATTTTTAGATCCTGGACGTAGCTCTTGCCTTACCTGAACCTCATCTGTCCTCGCTTGTAAACTTGTGTTTATAACCCATAATTCACAGGGTTTTAATAGGGTAAAATGACACGGATGTGAATGTTTTTGTTAATTATACACTATAATGATATCTTTACATATTATTACTGTTTAGAAGGTTCTCTGTAAAGAAATCCTATAATGAATCATTTTAAGTGGAGAATTTCTATGTAAAATAAATGATCACCACTTCCTTTTCCCTCCCTACCTCTCCGACCATTCCTTTGTTCTACTGACTTTGTTCTCTGAAACTTTCAAACACTGTCTGTAAAAATTGTACTTGTGATATGTTTGAGAATAGATTCTCGCCTCCTGGAAAAGGTGGTATTCAATTTGTGGTTGAGGTTTATTTGTTTTCTTTAATTATGATATTTGTAGCACTTTTTGGAAGAGTAGTCTCTCAGTATTGGCACCCATTTTGATCTCTGTTGGAAAGAAATGCTTTAAAAATGTACTGGTAATATGCATTTAAGTTTCCTCCATGTCCTTTTGTGGCTTGATAGCTCGTTTCGTTTTAGTGCTGAATAATATCCCATTGCTTGAATGGACTACAGTTTATTTGTCTGTTCACCCAGTGAAGGACAACTTGGTTATTTCCAAATTTTGGCAATTATGGCTAATGTTACTGTTAAATATATATGCACAGGGTTTAGTGTGGACATGGGGTTCAACTCTTTTGGACAAATACTGAGGACTGAGGAACTTGGTTGTGAGTATTTGTAGTCATTTGTGATGATAGGTAAAACAAACTTTGCATCCCCAATTAAGCAAAATATTATTCCCCAATAAAGAAACCAAGTATTCTCTATATTACAAGAGAAGTCTATCCAATTGTCATATTTGGTTTTTTGTTGATAAAAATCTGTGGAAATGGAAAAAATGCATAGGTGATGGTT
>NW_017731542.1:1394950-1395917 GCF_001890085.2 Hipposideros armiger | reverse complement strand
TCTTCTCAAGTGTGTACATTATACTTCTTTGTGATCACCCCACATTTGAGGGATGATGTTAATTGATCTTTAATTCATTTTGAATATCTGCTTCCTTCAAATTTGTGATAGAAGGAAAGATACAGGAACAACTCTTAGCATTATTTTATTGATGTTCCAAGAATTTCCTCATTAGCCTTCATGCAAAGTTGTGGGATTTGGTAATTATACATTACTGTTCTAGAAAAACATGCCTTGTTTAATTATTGAATCAAATGTTCTTTGGGAAAAGGTGTTTTAAAGATGTATAGGCCATCTAGTTTGTGCCGATGTAATCATTCACTGTGTTGTTGAAACAAATAAGCTGGTTTAAATAAGCTCATAATGAGTTTTTAATTTATAGAGAAATGGATCAGTAGGGCAAGGAGAGGTGCGAAGCCTTAGAAGAATTTGCCTTGTATAATAATTGAAGAATCACTTGAGTCAAATCCCTACTGAACTAGCTTTTGTTGGACGAAAGAATGCAATTATATTAAAAATGAATACTTCAGTATAATATAAAACCAATGCTGCCTGAATTATTATGTGCCAAATTCAGTTGCTGTAAACAATAACAAAATGGGTGAGTGTGCAAATGAAAGCATGGAGTTATTTAAGCTTGTCGTAGTGTGTTAATGAGATGCAGTGAAAGCAGAAAAATGTTTAATTTAGTAACGGGTGACCTGAATCAATCTGTCCTACAGAATGATAGGCTTTGGGATTAATTTCTAGTTAAAACAAAATAACTGAATAGCCACCCCCTGTTAATAGATAATATGGACTATTTCATATTATTCTTTTTAATAGAAATGACAGCTTTCAGTGGGAATTATGAGTCATGTGAGAAACATTGCCAACCAAATTAAGTCTGTTGTTATTTTTCCTCCGAGAATCTGAGAATGCGTTGTGTTTCTGGTTGGGTTATAGTAAGACCATAATCATTAGATAA
>NW_017731542.1:1390472-1391335 GCF_001890085.2 Hipposideros armiger | reverse complement strand
CAAGTTGTTTGCAGTGGGTTTTAATACACGTTGATACCTGTTTTGGGTTCTTGGGTAGCAGACTTGGACACCGGTTGATTTGTATGATGTTTCCGAAACACAAGCCTCAGACGCCCTGATCAGAGCTCTTGGGGTCCCTCTCAGACCTTTGATGTTGCGCTTTGTGCCCTTGGCCTGGCCTTCCTCTCGGGGCTTTGTATGTCAGCAGACCCCTCAGCCTAACAAAACCCCGCCTAGCTTCCTCTCACCGCTGAGACCTACCTGGAGTGCCCTTTCTCCCTGCTTCGCCTCCTCCCTGGACAGCCCTCCTCATGTCCCCCCTTCTCCTGGGGTGAGCCCACCCTCCTGGCTGCGAGCTCCTTGAGACCCGGCAGCGCCGTCTTTCGCTGCCCTCTCCACCTCCTCACTGCACCTGTGAGTGTTCATTCAGCAAATGGTTCCTAAGTGCTTTTGGGGTGTCATCTGCGTGTCCTAATTCTCTCATAGCATTGATTTTAGTGGAGGAATGACAGGCTCCCGTCCCCCTCTGGGTGAGACCTTTATTGCCTAAAATTTTACTGGATTACAATGTCTTTTATCTTCCATATCTTCCTTCTTACCATATTTTCTACTTACAATAATGTTGGAAACATCTGTAGAAATTAGAAGATACCTAGGCAATATTACTAAAATCTATGAAAGTTTTGTAACTCTCATCATATCATTTTTAAAGAAGGCATTTTATGTAGACACAAGCTAAACCTTTGTTCTTTTAAATAATGATATTGTCAATCTTGGAACCTAGCAACTTTTGAGTGTAGCTTCCAGTAAGACTAGAAGGTTTTAGAATAATACTCAATAGGAAACTCCATTTTCTAATGTTC
>NW_017731542.1:1389222-1390266 GCF_001890085.2 Hipposideros armiger | reverse complement strand
GTAAGATATTGTTACCTTATGGTGTTTTGAGGAAGAATGCGCTCACTGTAGGATTTACCTGTGCTGGATGTGCTCAACTATGGTTATTGTGCCACATGTATTTTAGGGGCTCTGTCACTTGCATTTTAAAAGCACTAGTGTTTACAGCACCTTGGTCTTTCTAGGAGTAGGTCTGTGGCCTGATGTGAGGCTGATAAACTCTTCCTTGTGGCACAGACTTATGAGTGGCGCTGGAGTGAGAGTGGAACGTTTAATTTTTCTGATGTCAAACTAGTATGCTTCAGAGAGAAATTTAGCAAAGGTAATTGGACTGACTACCAGTATAAATTAGGTCCATTGCCTAGACCCATGAGAACTAGCCTTTATAACAGACTTGACAGCAACACAAATCTTTTAAAAGAAAAGGGAACTCTCTCTGACATGAAATAATGGTATTGTCATAGATACCACACACAGTACAGTTTTTCCTTTTAATTACCGTATGGGAACAAAATCATTTTTTGCAGCTGGTCCTCCATTTTCATGTGCCTTGACTAAATCTCACACCTAGGGGTTTGAAACATGGCAGACAACAGGTGTGAATCTGTATCTAATAATTGACTCCAGTCTCCATCCAGCCTTTAAAAATTGGCTGTGTTATAAACATCTGTAACACTAATAAAGACAGCCTTTTTTTCCTCTTATGTGTAAGAGGCTTTCCAAACTGTGCTTTGATTATATGTTTGAATCAAATCACAAACTTAAATAAGTCAAGTTATTAAATTACTCTCGCTAGAAGAATAGATTTTAAAGGAACGATAACTTTCAGTCAGTTTAAGTGCAGCTGGCAAGCAGCCATTCATTATGGCCTAGTGTGACATTGATTTTTGACTGGAAGAAAGGGAAGCAGAGCATAACTGTGTATCCTTAAGGAAACATTCTAGATTTGTGATGTACTTGGGTTTTTTTAAAAGCCGCTATCAAAACTTGATTGATTCAAATTGAATTTTGATTCTATTAATGAGGAAATTTGTTCATTTGTTCATTGTCAAAGTCTAGACATTT
>NW_017731542.1:1386598-1387862 GCF_001890085.2 Hipposideros armiger | reverse complement strand
AACACATTAATGAATATTTCCTATTCAGAATAATAGAGATCCCTGGAACGATTGACCAGTGAACAACTCACCTTCATACCATGTTTTAAAAACAGCTGTTGTTTCTTTGGAAGACATGCTATTTACTTGGGGTAAAAATAATGTGTCAGTTCCTTTAGTAACAAGAGTTTTCACCTTCAGACATTAGAGTCACAAGAAAAGTGCACAAAGAGAGATTTGTTATATGACAGAAAAAGAATATCTTAAGGCCTGTTTTTTCTCCCCTAGCAATGTACACTTCACTAAATATAACAAATCAAGAAATGGTTATAAGAGACCAGATAATAGTTTCTAAATAATGGAGTCATTACAAAAGGTAATGGAATGTTAGAGTCCGAACTTAATTAGTTGAGGAGTATTTACAAATTTTTTCATCAGAGATGATCTAGTTGGCCTTGGTTGAGTTGGGAGAACATTTCCAGTGGTCCTCTAACGCGCCTGGCTCTTGGGTGATCCCTGAAGCCATCAGAAAAAGGGATGGCGAGAAAGCACCCCCCTCTCCCCCACCGGCTCATTTGTGCGATGTGAATGGCTCAGGAGGTGAAATACAGCTGATGCAAAAAAACGCATGGCGCCTCAGGTTAATAAATGGTGCTTTGTGGCTTGTTAGACTTGTCACCATTCCCGTGACTGCTCTCCCCGCTGGCCCTTTCCCGGGACCCCAGTCGTGAAGAATTGCTGTGATGCGCGCCCCTTTTGTTTGCTTTTCTGCTCTAGAGTGGGAGCGATGAATGGCAGATCATTTATGGTTTCGTTGAATCAGAATGACTGCAATTCCACAAACAAATTGAACTCCAGTGAGGAGTGCTCTGTCATAAGTAATCATGGAAGAGATTGGGCTCTCCCCT
Organism: Hipposideros armiger; assembly: GCF_001890085.2. NCBI lineage: Eukaryota > Metazoa > Chordata > Mammalia > Chiroptera > Hipposideridae > Hipposideros > Hipposideros armiger. Next base: position 1,386,975 of record NW_017731542.1, on the reverse strand, counting down.
GGTGAGTACACTTCAGCTGTACATTAAAATCAGCACCCCAAAGGGCCTGATGACAGGGCTGTGTGATCACCCAGCTTCCTACACCTGCCTTCCTCCTGCTCACCTGCTGTCGTCTCTTTCCCTAAAACAAACATATCCGGCAAACTTTTATGGTAAAGGAAACATATTATGTTTTCCAAATCATTCTTTTCATTTTTGCCCCCGTTTAAAAAGTCAGTTCTATAATGCTTGCAGTGAATAATTCTTCATCATCTGGAGAGAAAAAACCTATTTCATGGATTGGATAAGGGCATTTTCTACAGTTGGGTCAGCTGAACCATATTTTTCACATGTAACGTTAGGACGTTTTAAAATTTAACAACATGTTTTTGCTAGAG
>NW_017731542.1:1382291-1384408 GCF_001890085.2 Hipposideros armiger | reverse complement strand
TGCTGTCATCTACTTGCCCAATGAATAGGACTTGGCAGTAAAAATAAGCAGCTGAAAATGTGGGAGATTAAGTTTTCTGGATTTCACAGAAGGTCATCAGAGATAGAGATTACAGGAGTTGTTCTTATCAGGTTGATATCCTGCCTCAAGAGTTCATTTTCAATCATCATCAGCTCGACTTAATTCAAGAACCCTTGCCTTAAGAGAGCGCTATTTTTGTTTATCAGATTTTGATAAATATGGTGCCTTCAACCAAGGATGTATTTATAATTCTTGCACAATTTGTCTTTGTCGTGTCATTAGTGCAAGAACATTAGATTCAAATTGTACTAAAAGTCTGTGAAAATTAATAGTGGGAAGTGGTACCGTGTTTAATTAGCATAAATTAGGCCTTGTTGAAATTAGTTCCCTGGGAGATTGAATGCTGGCTTTGAGGTCTGATCAGAGTGAACGCTATACATAATGAAGTCCATTTGTAGAAGGGAAATAAATGAGGGAGATGGTTTCTGGGAAAGTAGGTAGTATTTACTCACAGCTGTAGCTTAGATTGCAAATTGGCTAAAGCTTAATGTTGAATATAATGTGGACTTGAACCAGTCATTCGCGTTCCAATTGACAGAGACCTGGAATGAGTCCATGTTTGAAAATGTAGAAAATGTTCAGAGGCGGAGGCCCTGGTGAGGCTGCTTTTACTGTGGGCATAACAACAACAAGCCTGACTCACATTCTTCACGAAGGTGTGGGGCGGAGGGCACCTCGATCTCTATTCCTCCTCCGCTTCAATAATGAAAGCTGCAATTATTGCAATTACGGCAAGTTCATTACACGCATTTCCATTTAATTTTGAGAATAATTCTGAAATGTAGTGGTTATTATGCTTATCTTTACAGATGTGAAAATTAAGGTTCAGAGAATTTAAGGAACTTAATCGAGATTAGTCAACGAATAAGTGGCAAAATTGGGACTCAAGCCAGGTCTGTCTGATTGCACACACACTATTACAAATACCACTTAATGAAATTTTACAAATGACTATTATTACAAATAGTGTGTGACTTCCATACACTATTACAAATTATTTTTAAAGATTTGCTTTTTTTTTTTTATATAGCATGTCTATATTGGATCAGCTTTCAGTTCAGCTTATGTCATAAGACATGGTTTGGCCTATGGATAGTTCACCTTCTACAATGTCTTTGTCACTTGAAAACCCTTCTTTTATGTCATTTGGGGTGGGAGCTTACATCAGAGGCAGCTGCTGTGATGGTCCTAGATTGACCTGTTTCTACACAGACCCTGGAATCTACCCCTGATCTTTTTTTTTTTTTTTTAATTTCTATCTCTGTGAGTTTATTCTTGATACTTTTCCTGCTCTGCAATCTTCCCAGCTTTTATTAACAGTTATTGAGTGTTTGCTGTTATGTAAGGCTCTGAGATATATATATATACACACACACACACACACACACACATATATATATATACATATATACATATATATGTATATATATATATATATATATATATATATATATATATATATATATATATTAGTAAATCATGAATCACAGTAGGAAGAATGTACTGGTTTGGGAAGCTGAATGTTGCAGGCGCAGACGTGGCTGACGTCAGGACCCCCTCTCCAGTCGCTGTCTGCTGTCTGTCCCTTTCACACCATCCTGAGCTCTCTCCGGATGATGGTTCCTGAGCACCTTATAACTAAGTGACTTTTACTTTCCTTCCAGAATGAGACAATCTGGTGAATTATGCAAAAAAAGTATGCATTTCTGTGGGATTTGTTAGCTGTTTTTTATTGGTAATTGTGAATTCTTTAAATGGTAATTGTAAATTCTTTGTACCTCACATTCTATAAAATGGTTATTATATATGGTTATGGGTTCATGGGTCATTAAAATCTTTTCTGCATCACGTTAATTGGATTACATTTGAGAGCTGCATATGTTTGTTGTGTAAGACCTCACGTTCTGAACTGCTGCTAGGACCATCGGTGTAAATATCCAGGCAAATGTTTTAAATTCTAACTTTCCTCTGACATTCCTAAGACGGATAATGATGTTTAAGTGTCATGTGTAAATTCCCATGACTTGTCTACACTT
>NW_017731542.1:1377298-1381511 GCF_001890085.2 Hipposideros armiger | reverse complement strand
GGCAGATAAGAGCAGAGGCTGAAACTGTGTACGTGGGGTTTGCTTTTCAGTGATTTCCAAGTATGAAGTGAAGTCCACTAAACATTCATGCGTTGATTATAGGCACAGGGAATGTACGGTAGTGTAAACATCACAATAATTTGCTTCATTTGGAAGATGGAGACACATTAGTGTTAACGTTTGCTGTCAGCTTTTAAATACTTGCCAAGGCAGACACAGCAGGTTATCTGATTGTGGACAGGGTATCGGAACAATTCTTTGTTTTAGAATTATAACAGTTTTTCCCTTTGTGTATGCATGTACGCACATATACTATTTACATATTTAGCTATTTTGCTTTTAAAGAAATCTTGTATTGTTTGTTAAAATGTTTTGAGACGATCTCTATTAAAATTTTTATTTACTTACCATATTATATTTAAAAAGGCAGGGTGGAGTCCACTGCCACTTTTTTTTATTGAGTTATCTTCTTGCGAAATGGAAATTCATAGTCATCCTCAAGATTACTGTTCTAAACTGCTGAAGTGAGATAGAAGACAGATTTACCTACCGGCTTTTAACGTGCCCAGGTCTGATTGTTTTGGGGAGTGGCGTGATCTGTGAACTAACAACATAACCGGGGTATTTTTGTCTAAATGAGCTGCTGGAGGCAAGCATATTTTTAATTTGTGACTTGTATAATTCCTTTTGCATTTCATTGTCTAGAACTGTTACCTACTTTATGATAATGTTATTATTAGCGCAGATTCCAGTCGCATTCATTTGGTAAACTAACTCCCTTAAATTCTGCCTGGTGGTCCTAAGAGTTGTCATGAGAATGCTTTTGTCCTTCAAGCTGACTTGAAATTCTTCATGCTGGGTACTGTACTCTTTCACCACTTTTCTCCCCTTGCTTCATACTGACTACAATGGCGGAAGCCACACTTCACTGACTGTATGAAAGACCAGCTGCATTCACTCCCCTCCTTCAGCCTAAGCTACCTCTGGCCACACAGCTGCACCAAGCAGGAATTGCGCTGGCCAACCTGCGTTTCGCCCTCAGTGCAGTGCCCTTGCTACCACTCGCTCTGCAGGGCGCTGTGGCCTCCAGCCTCATGGGGGTTGTTGATCATCTTACACACTCAAGACTCCAATTCCCCATTCTAAGGTCTGCTTTATTCGATTACTGACACACAATTTAAATACAGAGGGTGCCAAAAAAAAAAAGTACACATTCTAAGAAAGGAAAAAAACTGTTGACATTCTAATACTCAGTATACACCAATAACAAAAGATGAATACAAGTCACGCTTGACTTCTGCAATTACAAGAGGTGCTCAAAGTGGTTCCCATCAGCGTCCAGACACTTCTGATTATGGCGGACTACTGCTTGAGCATAGAGAACATCTCTCAAAATGTGGATACCTTTTTTTGGCACCCCCGGTATATTCTTTTTTATTCCTTACAAATTCCAATCTATCGCTAGTTGACTAATGTGATAAACTGGATAGGAGGATATGTTTTAAGTTAATACAGATGTCTTGCACCTTAATTCTTTTATTGTTTTAAACAGGAATAAAGGATGTTTTAAAGGAATAAAAAATCCAATAGAATATAATTGTGAATTGCACTTAAGAGATCTAAAATATATAAATATTTCATACCGTTTTCTTAATTTACGTTTTTGAAGTACGGTTTTAGGCTAGATGTAGCATCAAAAAATGGCATTGTTGCCATTCCGCTGCACTGTCTGTTATGCCAGATTTCTCATCTTAGTTCCAGACTTTTCCATCGAATCATCTGCCTGACACCTTCCCTTGTATATCTCAAAGGCACCTCAAGCTCAACACACTAAACACGGGACCAGCTTGTCTTCCAGTGTTTTCTGTTTCTGACTCCCACCTCATCACCTCCAGTCGCGCAAGCGCCATGGTGCAGGTGTGCTGGAAACCGCTTGCTACCCCATTCCTCATGTTCCTTCTACCATAGAGTCGCACCAAGCTTGTTCTCACCCGCTACTGCCCAGGACAACTAGCGTCAGTGATTTCTCAGCCTCCCTTTAGCTACTAAGCTTTACCTAGCCTTTTGCCCTACCGCATCCAAAAGGATAGCTTGAAAGCTCATGTTAACTACCATGTGGAAAGCCTTCATTGATCTTCAGAGGGAGACCGAAAGTATTACTGTGGCCTAAATGTTGCTACGAAGTCTGTTCCCTGCCTACCTCTCCAGCCTCCTGATCCCACCCCCAGTTTTCATGTACTATTTGAATGAAAATAATACATGCAAAACACTGCCCTGTAAAGTGTATAGAAAAATAAAAAGTTGGACGGCCGTGAATGTGCCCCATTTAAAAAAGCATTAGAGAAAGACTTCCTTCGCACTGGACTTTTTTCTGACCAACAGCGCACTGAAGACTGTGTTAACACAGGTTCCACTTGCATTACTTGAAGGTCATCCTGAGAGTCCTAGTCGGCTGTGTAACCTGATGGAAGCCACTTTAGGATTCATCTGCCCACATCACTGTCTGCATTCCAGCTTCCTTGACTTTTTATTTTTGTATTTTGATGATCCGTTGTTTTTTCACCCCCCAACCTCCACCCTTTATAGGGCGCCTGTGTGTTTAGTTGCCTTGGTCAGGTCTCACTGCCCCCTGTAAACTCACACTCATTCTTTAGCTCTCACCTCAATCCTTTCCTTTTCAAAGAAGGCTTTTTGTTGTTTTTCAAATCCCCCTTTCTCAGTCACCCCAAGTCGAAGACAATTGCTTTGTTACAAATATTCCCAGATCTCTGTCTGCTTTCTCTAGATTGTATCTCGTTTGTAATTGCACCCTTAGTAGTGTGTTTGCCTTCTCTCTCCCTCTCCCAGTCAATAAAGCAAGTGAGGGGTATCATCGCTTTGCAGTACTTTTGGGCCTGGCACCTGAGTGGTCAATAAAAAATTGGTGAAAAATGCTGCATGAGCAAATGAACGAGTGAAGGTAATACTGTGTAGCCTAAAGTCTCCTGTAAAACAGAGCTGTATAATTGTACCACATTTATTTTCTTTCACGAACAACTATGATTATTTAAAGTTGTTTGAAATTATATAACACTTTTATGAGCATATTAACATTATCACCGAAACTGTCAGAAAAGTAAGGGTAAAGTAGGTTTTTCATCTTGTCGCTCTTCCTTTTGTCTTTCTTCCCTTAGACTCTCTTTATTCCTCAAATCCCTGTGCGACCTAGAGTAGCAAAGACCTTGATAATGTTTGAGTTGCTGCCAGGTCTCGGCGCAGGCACTTGTGAAGTGAAGAAATGAATTCGTTACAAGACAAGGACTTGTCCTTCACATTTATTACATCGGTTGTAGAAATGATCCAGCAACGAGGACTGCTGAGCACTCGCTGCCCCATTTTCCTGATTAAAACAAATGCCCTGGGCACACGTTTCTTCTCCTGTGCCATCATAACAAATAAGGACCCTGTCACCGCAGCAACTCATTATTGTCGGTTTTCGATTTGGTAAAGCCCAAAGAGATCTTCTGGGGGGATGGTTAGGAATTTGTCAAAGCTTGCAAATCCCTGTTGTTCTATAAAGCTCAAAAGCTCGAAATAAACCGTATGCCATCCCATCCCACACTGTCCAGAGTCCCTTTTGGAATCACATCTAAGAGCTGAGAAAATGTAGCAGAGATTTTTACCAAAGCTTACATAATCTTCAGTTCTTTACACTTGGGCTTTTTCTGAGCATTTCTCCACTGTAACATTTCCCACATATTTAGACATAGGGAATGAAAAATAAAAAAATGCTTCTACTTGAACCTTACCAAACATTTGCCTTTGAAATCAAGAAGCCTCGGGTCCACTAATGATATGGATTTTAGTATATGCAGTAATTCTTTCTCTCTTTTACTCAGCCTAGAAATCTTAACTAAATCCAATTTTCTCCATTGTTGAGGTCAGTCCTGATGCTAAGTTCAGGACTTAAATGACACATATTAACCTAGAAAGATGGAAGAAGGCTGCAGGAGAGGAGGATGGAGTAGGGATGGGGGGACAGGGGGACCCACTGTGGTGCATTCAACAGCACCCCCTCCTGGCAGAACTAGAGACAGTTCGTTCCTAAGAAAAAGCAGCTGCCTTGATGATCTGATTGTAACTTTCATACCCAAAGCTGACACGATCATAACTGGTACATACGTATCACTATCCTAGCCCAGGAATTAGATTATTTTAATCATCTCAGTATTTC
>NW_017731542.1:1366588-1371262 GCF_001890085.2 Hipposideros armiger | reverse complement strand
TTTTATTGTGATTGGGTCAGCCTTCCAGACTTTACAAAGAGGCTTTTGAAGTTGTTTCACTAGCCTGGTAATAAAGTATAGTAACTTAGCAATTTTTATAGAAACGTAATTTGGGGTACTAAGCAGCTAAATAGCTGAACGGAATCATTGTCACATACATCAGTAGTTGATACAGTAAGTCAGCCATGTCATCTTCCACTCTAGCCTAACATCTGTATTTCCTTACGTATCTTTATGACTTCCTAACCCTTTCATGAGTTTTAGTGGCTAGCATAGGTGACTTTCTGACATGCATAGATATTCTAAATTGTGGAAGTGTTTGTTATTTCAACTTTTAGACCTGGGTCTGTTTGTTGTTAAATAGTCATTATTTTGTGTTCTGAGACAAAAGCCACCGGTCCCCCTGATTTATTATCTTTTGAAATAACTGGCTTTTGCCAGGGGCCCAGATTTCAGAGCTGTTCATAGGAAAGTAATTTCCACTGGTGTCCTTGCTAACTGAGTGAGTGACTTTGACATACATAGCTCTGGCCTACAACTGGTCAGCCTGAAATAATTAATCAGAAACAATAACTATTTTAGTAACTGTTGGAATCCAAGCCTTACAGTTTATAAACTGGGTTAATTGGCTGTGTTCTAACCGTCGAGACTTTCACAACTCCTGTTGGGTTAATGAAAATATTTTAGACCTAGCTGAAGGTGTAAGCCTTGGACATCTCTGCGATTTCTTTTACAACTAATATGGGGGATATTTTATGTATGTTGCCTGAGATTTATGAGTGCTGTTCTCTTAACTGTGTAATGGAAACAACTGACAAAACTTAGGAAAATAATGCTGAATGTTTACCCTTGGTTTTATTAAATGTAGCAAATACAGCACACGTATGTGCATACCTAATTTTTAGCTCTTTTAGGAAGAAGACATTTATTTTCATAAGAAATGTGACATGGATGAGAATTGGACAGCTTAAAGGATGTAGGCAGAAACTGGTAGGACTTGTAAAACATCGGTGTCCAGACCTGGTTGATGCCTGTGTGAGAAAATTCTAGAACAGGCGCCAAGACTTAGTTCTCGGTTTGAAACCTTTGTTATATTTTGTATTTATTTCTAAGCCCATAGATGCTAAGCTAAAATGGTTTCACGTAGCAAAAGGGTGAAGAGATAAGTCTTAGTATTGTGCTTGTGATTCAAATTTTCTGTCCACCATAGATTCTTTTGAATTGTATTGCTTCTTAAAGTATAAAAAGATGATCACATTTTCTGTAGCTCAGTATTTTGAAAAGAAGAGAAATGAAAAATATTGTTGTTTCTGAGCGTTCTAAGCCCCTTTCCTCATTCCAAGAGAGATAGCGAAGACCTTCAATTCCAAAAATACTAAATTTAATTTTATATTAAAGATATGATTTCTACAATCTGTAGGGAGGGTTGATAGTTATTTTGTCTACTGTTTTTTTCTGCCTTGTATTAGAATGGCATTCATAGTGATTATTCTTCAGCTTCATGATCTAAAGTTAAGGATTTCCTACATTCACTATAATTTGCTTCTAATCAGAATATAGCTACTTTGTTGTTGTTTGGAAAGTACAAAAAAGGTCTGAATTTAAAGTGAAGAGAAAGATGAAGATCATAAATGGAAAATCTACAACAAAAAATGAACAGTTTTACAATGTAAATGACACTTTNTTAAATATATTGGGGTGACATTTGTTAGTAAAATTATATAAAATTATATAGGTTTCAAGTGTGCATTTCTATTAGGTTGTCGGAAAAGTCATGACGCATTTTTGCAATGAAAAACAGAAAAACACGTCATGACTTTTCCAACAACCCAATATATTAAATCATTTGTATATTGCATTGTTCATCATCCAGAGTCAGTTCTCCTTCCGTCACCATATATTTGACCCCTTTTACCCTCTTCTACCGGCCCCTCCCCCTTACCCTCTGGTACCCACTAAACTGTAGTCTGTGTCTGAATTTTTGTTACTTTGTTTGTCTTGTTCCTTTGTTGCTTTCAGTTTTATGTCCCACATATGAGTGAAGTCATATGGTTCTCGCCTTTTTCTGTCTGACTTACTTTGCTTAGCATAATCTCAAGATCCATCCATATTGTTGCAAATGGCACGATTTCATCTTTTCTTATGGCAGAGCAGTATTTCATTGTGTGTACATATATGTACCACATCTTCTTTATCCAATCATCTGTCGAGGGACACTGTAGTTTCCAGGTTTTGGCCCTGTGAATAATGCTGCAGTGAGCATAAGGGTGCACATATCTTTATGGATAAATGTTTGCAGATTTTTCGGTAGATACCCAGGAGAGGGATTGCTGGGTTATATGGTAACTCTAGTCTTAATTTTTTGAGGAACCTCCAGGCTGTTTTCAGTAGTGGCTGTACTGGCTCACATTTGCACCAGCAGTGTGCAAGCGTTCCTTTTTCTCCCATCCTCTCCAGCACTTGATATTACTTGTCTTATTGATAAGAGCCATTCTAACAGGTGTGAAGTGGTATCTCATTGTGGTTTTGATTTGCACCTCCCTAATAGCTAGTGAAGTTGAGCATTTTTTCATATATCTGTTGGCCATTTGTATGTCTTCTTGGGAGAAGTGTCTGTTCAGGTGCTCTGCCCATTGTTTAATTGGATTGTATGTTTATTTTGTTGTTGAGCTGCATGAGTTCTTTATATATTTTAGATATTAGGCCAGTATCGGAGGTTTTGTTTGCAAATGTCTTCAGTTGCCTCTTTGTTTTGTTGATGGTTTCTTTTGCTATGTAGAATGTTTTTAATTTGATACAGTCCCATGTTTTTGTTTTTTGCATTTCCTTCCCTTGCCTTTGAGGTCAGATTCAAAAAATCCTCCCTGAACCCAAGGTTTGAATTTTGATTCTTTAACATCCATTCATCTACTTGGCGCTTTGAATGAATGTTTTACCCATCATAAGATTGTAACACCATGCAGTGATCACTTGGAAAATATTGATTCACTGACTTTTGTAGATTCTCCAAATATTGATACATTTCATTATACAGCATAAAGAAATCCAATTTTTAATAGCGCCACTGATCTCATAAGGAAAAATTGTATTGGGAAGCTGTTACACTCACAGAGGCCATTATAAGTTTTATAAGCTTCCAACTTCTGCCTGAAAGCTTTAATGTTATCACTGGCAATGGGTACCGTGAATTTTCCTTGAAGTGACAGACTCACTTATTCATTTTTGTGAAAATGTCTTTTGAAAACCCAAGTCTAAATGATTGTAACTTGCCTGTCAGTTGTTCCTTCAAGTAAAAATGGTGTGCTATGAAAAACAAAAAGTGGCTAGTTCAGCTTGCAACTCAAATGACCACATTTGAGGCGCTGTTCCTCAGAACAACCCTGTAGTTTAGAATGTAGCAAGCGCTTTCTGTGTATTTGCCATTTCACCACATGGAATAAAAAAACGAATTGAACTCAAGAGGCAAGATACGACAGAATTAAGATAGTTTTACTGCTTCGTGAAGGACCTTCTTGACTGAAACAGGCTTTGTACGTTTGTTTTAATGCAAGTGCATGGCTATGAAGAATACGATGGTGACTAATACAGTTTGGTGCCATGGACTTGATTTTTGCTGAGTCACCAGCAATGCTCCCATCAGTGCCGTTTGTACCATCTGTGCAAATATCCACCTAGCAAAAAAAGCAAATAACACCTAAGTATTAGTATGAAAATAATTTTGCTTTCACGGATTCCTCAAAGGTTCTCAGGGACCCCAGCAGTCCATTGGCACACTTGGTGAACCACTGCTTTCAGGGAAGCAAACACTCCTGGCATTCTCTATCTCGATACTCCTTTTCAGCTAGTGTCTGCTTTACATTTTGCATACACATTGCGATCACCATTTAATTTAGTCCTTGAGAAACTGTGGAAGAAAGCACTCTAGACATCTTTCTTCAACTTCCTTGTACACTTCGACTTTGAACTGAGTTCCTTCCTAATATGTCATTAGCAGTCATTTATTTTCTCATCAGGTTTTCCTGTCACAGATAGTCACTCGCATACAAATCATAGCTAGTTGAGGCCACCCCATTGATTCCTCTTATCTATTTGTTTCTGAGAATTTTATTGTATTCATTGTACAAGTATATCTTTTCGTTCCAAAAGGATCAGAATAACGGCCGTCCCACTGGGTGGTTTTGGAATGCTTTATAGTTCATTCACAAAGCATTCCCACTTGCATCCCCTCTTTCGTGGCCTGACACCAATCCTGTGAGGTTGGCAGGACAGTGCCATCGTCTCCTCATGACTAATCCCAGGCTGAGAGAGGGGACAGGGGTTGTGTACGGCCCCTGGGAGTGAGTGACTGAGCGGAACTGAGATGCTCTGGTTTCCATCTTCAGCTTACTTCACTGGAGAGCCTTCCTTCTGGTAACCATACAGAAGACATTTCATGCGCCCCTCCCTAGTCTATGCGGCACGTTTCTGTTATCGTTTCCTAGCATATGATGCCTGCACAGGCTGCTGACTTAGATAGAAATACTGTGCGACGGGAGAAATGGCAAGCATCGTCGGGGCCGTGGTCTCAGTGAAGCCCCGATGCTGCTCGGAGTCCTGTTGTAACCACGACAATTAATGCCTTTTTAACCTTAATAAATATCAGCCAACCCAGATATGAAATTTTCAGCAGCAAGT